>NW_019174267.1:1158426-1298426 GCF_002260705.1 Seriola dumerili | reverse complement strand
GACGCCAGCGGATCAGCTGAGAGGTCTCCACTCGTCTGTCTCATCTGGAGAATCTTTGTCTTCTGTCTTTGTTTTCACTCGTTTGGACGACGCCACGGGCCGACGGCGGTGATGTCACCATCACCTGCGACCAGACAGAGTCGTCGGGTTCAGGTCAGCTCATCAGGACTCAGATAAAACCCGACTCTGGTTCTTCCAGCTGTTGACACGAAACATTTTCCAGGACGAAGAAATTCGTCTGAAAATTCAGCAGATGAAAAGTCGACAACATCTTTCATTCACCATCAACAGATTCACTGAAAACATTTAGAGTCTCTTCAGCTCAAATCAGCTTCAAGTCATGAATTCTGATGAGCGTACCCGGCTGCCACATGCCCCCCCCCCCCTCCACCCCCCCTGCAAAATGAACAATTAAGAAGCGGGCCGCTAATTAAGCGCAGAGATCAAGCGCCTTTCTCTTCTCGCCCCGGAGGAGGTTTCTCCATCGGGCCTTTGATCAAAGCGACGCCCGAGGACCGGGCCCCGCGACGGCACGCCCCCCCCCCGGCTAAACGCAGATTAATGCTCCGCTCGTCACACACAGGAGAGAAACCTAAAAACTGACAGACAAATATTTCCTGCTGAACTGGATCCATGAAAGTCGCAGCTTGTTGAATCATCATTACACACATGAAGAAGCAGCAGCAACCAAAAACACTTGTTTGTGAGTCAAAACAAAGACAGAATTTCACACAGGCTGGTTTCTTCTCTGTGACTCCTTTTCCTTCTGCTCTCCAAAGCCAAATGCAAATGAAGCCCGGCTCTGGAACTTTAAAATTTTTATTTATGCCCGCCTACTGAGTTGCACATGTTTAATCTTGCCATTTCTTCTTCTTCTCCTGCTCTTGTTCTTGGGGAATATGCAAAGTTTATCAGGCCTGCATCCTGACTTTCATGTCAGGCCTTGGCTTCTAGACTGAGACGCAGACAGACGCTGAAAGAGATTGAGGAGTCAGGTAGAAGCAGCGTTAGCCTGCAGGCTGCAGTCAGAGCGCTGACGCCCGTGTCTGCTAATTCGCCCTGACGTGCTCCTGATGCCAGCCCTTCATTATAAATATTTTTAAAGGGGCTCCGACCTTCTGCGCGCCCCGTCCGGGACCCGAGCGCTGTGTGCACTAGCCTTTGATTTCTGCTCCTCCGTGGGTTTCGGGCTCGTCATAATGACAGCGCTGCCTGACAGCTCCTCATCACACGCCTCTTGTCGTCTTTTGTGGGAAGTTTTGCAACAATTAGCATAAATATTTCATCTCCTTCCGCCCTGCGTCGTCCCTGCTGCTGCTGCTGCTGCTGAAACAGGATCCGGCTGAGCGCGTCCCAGAGATGTCATCGAGCGCTGCAGGAAAACGACAAACCTTTGTAAAGTGTACTTTTCTCCCCATTAACATACAAAGATGAAGCGAGAGAGGCAAACAGCCAAACATATGTACCCTTTGTGGAATCTTTTATTGAACATATTTGGGAGCAAAGAGAGCAGAGTTTGATTACGAAGCGAAAAGCCTCCGTGAATTGCAGCCTGCGAGTGAATGCAAATCTCCCTGCTGCATTTATGAGATGTACTTGTACACATTATTTATTTCACACCAACTTATTTACATTCTAGATGGAAAGCCATCCGCTGGAAGTTTACTGAGGGAATCATCGCTCCCCGCCGAGCGGCGTGCTCCGGCGCTGCCGACGCTCTGAGTTACGACAAGTGGGAGAAAGTCAAGAAACTTTCAGGTAAGTAGTGCAGAGAACTCGCAGAGTTTCCTTCAGTCGGAGCTTCCACTCCGCTGATAATGAAGGTGCAGTCACATCATCAGGGCTCGTAATGCTGTGCCAATTAATCTGTGTGTCTGCGTGCGCCTGCAGCCATCCAGCAGCAAAATTAAATATATACTTACATCTGATTTCAAAGGAGTGGTAAACCCTCTCTGGCTCCAGCGCCCACTGTGGAAGACTTTACTTAAGCTTGAGGAAGAGCATCATTAAAATTAAAGCCAGCGAAGGGAAGCAGAAGATTTCACCGCTCCCGCCTTCGGCTACTGCTCAGCACTTCAAAACAAACTGCTCGGGCAGACGGGATCCAGCCTCCGCTCAAACACTCGGCTCCCACCGTCTGATGTTGTTTGTAGGAGAAGAGTTGATTCAGAAACACAGACAGAAAATCAGCCAGAAACACACAAGAAGAAATGATGAGCATCAACGTCGACATGGATTAATCCATCAATATGAAATTAATGAGGCCAGTGATCCAATGATGTTCATTATAGTGAAGCAGAAACTGCTGCAATGATCTTTCAAATGTGGATAGAACCAAAGTTGGTATGTTTTAGAAATACTGTATATACTGTATATTCCATTAGCCACTTCAAATTTCAACATTTTTCAATTTCTAACTTTCTAAATTTCAGGATGGCGGAAAACCCCCACATATTTTACTGCAGAATTTAACAAAGGGACAGATTTGAATGATTTTGCATTTGAATTCTTGTTATACACTATAAGGATGTAAAAATAATTAAATTATTTATAAAACACAATGTATTTGAATGATGAACCAAAGAGTTGACAGTCTACCTGTCTTCTCATTAGCTCGCTAGGCTAGTTAGCAAGCATTTTGTGACTAATGTTTTTGCTGAAATATATTTTCATTTAATTTTTTACATTGTACAAAATTTGGCGTTTTACATCGTTAAAATGTTTGATTTGACACCTGGATTATTCATGTGAGAAAGAAGTGATAAAAAATAACATTTCCTGCCCAGAAATGGCGGCCATCTTGAATTTTCGAGTGGCTAATGTGTTTTTATCAAATGAATAATACCTGTTAGTAGTAACTACACAGAGCTGTGACCCACAGTGGGGTAAAAGGCTGACTGACCACACCCCCAGTCTGGAGCAGAAGTGAAACAGATTTCAAATTTCAAACAAAGAGAAAGTCATTATGAGGTTGTTGAAGTGAAGTTGGTGTTGATGCTTGGTCGCCAGGTGACAGGTACGACCGTGAGGAGACTTCAACCTGTAACAGCTGGATTAGTTTTACAGAATGCTGTTTGAATCTTTCACCTCAGTCTTCAAGAGAGAAACATCTGTTCTGCAGAACTGAACCGACAGAGTCCGACAGCTTATCCTCTAAAACACCATTTTCCTCTGAGTCTCTGTGTCATCTGTCGTCGGGCAGATCAGACCTCATCATCTTGTCAGTGGACTTCTTAACAAAGCCGTCATATAAATGGACTCAGTCAGCTGTGTCCTCCATCTCTGATCCTCCTCTCACATACATATATCATCAGCATAATAACCCCCATCTACCCCGCCCCGCCCCTGGGTGACCACAGGATACCCCCCCCCTCCACACACACACACACACTCTCACACACACACTCACACACTCACACACACACACACACTCTCACACACACACTCACACACTCACACACACACACACACACACACACACACTCCTTAAGGCACGTATGGCAGCAGTGGGATTTATTATTAAAGATCTGGGAGGGTGAGGTTCAACGTGTGGTCCGTGGTTCCTGCAGTGACCGTCTCCTTCATGTGTCCACAGACAGTGTGAGCTGATGACGGACATGAAACAAACTCTGCTTCACTGGTCAAAGGTCAAAGACTGAGTCCATCGTCCGTTTGGTTCCTGACTGCGGTGAGGAAGTTTAACCCTCTGAGGTCCACAACGTTTTTATCAATATGTCTGTGATATTACAGAGGAGAAATCTGGTTTAAATGTTGTTAAAATCTGTCGACTCTCCACTTTATGTTTCATATTCTTATGAGATTGTATGTGACTCAGAGCTGAAGGCCTCGAAGCAGACCTCTGAAACCTGGTTAAAGCAGAGAGACAGACGCTTCGACTCAGTGATATTACAACATCTCATTCTAGGTATTTATTAAACATTTATCTACTACTTCACTCATGTATTGCAAGGTTTGGATGGTGGGTCCAGGTGGGCGGGGCTTGGTGGCTGCTTTGTTGTGACATCACAAAGTTCCAGAAGTCCTGACGGCTGGTTTTAAGGCTCAGTTTCTGAATACAGGCTGTGTGCATTTCTCTGTGGACTGAGGCTTTGATACTTTCACAGTATTAATATAGAAGCTAGAGCTGATCTATAATCACACTACACATGGACACAGACCTTTACACTGGAGGAGCTTTAAAGTCTGATTCCTCTGTAAATAACAGGACCGGTTTATGTATTGTGTGTGGATCTGTCTGCTCCTCTCTCCGCCTGCTGAGCCTCCTCCTCCTCCTCCTCCTCCTCCGAGCTCGGCCTCGATGACTTATTATTACATCCTGAGAATATGCAAATTGAAGCGGCTCGACGGTGTGTGTTTTTGATGGAAGAATACAAATCACCGCAGACATGACACTTTTTTAATTTTCCTGATGAATGTAATGCTTCAGAAAGAGGAAGGATTGATGACGGGGTGTAATGAACTCTTTAGCAGAGCCACTCTCAGGCTTTTCATTACACTGTCCTGTGGGAAGACGCTCATCCACAAATCTGGTTCGCTGCTGAACCTCAGACCGCCATGGTCCTGGTCTGGGCCACGCTGTCGGGGAGAGTCACTGTGTTCACAGGCATGAAGGTAATCTGATTACTGTTTGTGGTGGTAAATGTGTTTAAGGGCCAGTTCTCCCTAAATTACTAAAACAAACCGTTTTCTTTGCAGAGGCTGATTTTAGAGTAAAACTGTGGTGAATGAAATTTAGTTTGTGCTGCTCGTTGAAGAATAAATATGATGCTGGTATTTAAAGGTCTGGTCACATCAGCTCAGATCCAGTTCACTGAACGCATCAGTCATGGCGGCAGAGTGACCCTGTCTGCAGGGTCGACACCGAGGCAGAAGCATCCTTTTAACAGATGTGGTCAAATGTCGCTGGCGTCCTCCTGAGTCCAGGATTTATAATAAACCTGAGTGACTCATGTCCCTGGAAATAAACAGCTCATGGCTGTCATACATATATACATATATATATATACAGTATATACAGTATATATATATATATATGTATAACCGTATATATCTGACATATCTGCCTTGTGTTGGATCCTCTCATAAACTATATTGTCAGTGCACACGTCACCTTCTTTACTCAGGTGTGAAGTTGCTGTGGTAAATTGATTCCCTTTGAACATAGATTGTAAATAAAGATGGCCGTCAGCTCTGTGACATCACCCCCAGGTTTCTGAAGCTCAGAGTGAGCTGCTCCACCGTCACCATCTTGGCAGTGTCTGACTCCACCCTTAATTCCAGCTAATCCAAATATGGTGAAAGAGGAGGGGCCTGTGTGGAGCTGAAACTTCAGCGCTGGTTTTGTGGCGAGCGTACACAAAGGTGAGCGAGTTTTGAACGTGATCTGGAACAGACCTGAGGATGATCAGAGCTGCTCCACAGTGTTAGTTTGTTCACACAGACAAGAAGTGTTTGTATTTATCCACTCAGACTCTGGCAGCAGACTCACTGACGACATGTGACTGTGTCTGTGTTGACTTCAGCCTCTGAACCCAGAAACTCTTCTGTCTGTGATGAAGCAGATTCATGAAGCTCCAGGTCATCACATCAACACTCTTGCCATCACTCTCACATCCTCCTGTGATGATGACGCAGAAAAACCACAGGACCCTCCCACATCTGGTTGAGCTACAGGTCATGTGGACCCGACCTGGTCCTGGGTCAGGATCTCTACAGACCTCTGATGTCTGTAATTCTTCTTCTTTGTTGTGACTCACGTCAGGTTTCAGTGACGGCTCCATGTTTCCTGTTTCCTCGGACCGTCGAGGGGAAACCTTCAGCCGGCCTTTGTACTGCTGTGTGTGTGAGTGTGTGTGTGTGTGTGTGTGTGTGTGTGGTTTGAACAGAGTAATGGCCTCCATTCATTATGAGGCCAGTTGATTTTCATTTACTCTCTCGCCTCCAACAATTAAAGGGAGCAGCTGAGGAGGTGATGGAGGGACCGGGACGCCCAGAGGTCGCCCACCACTCTAAGTGATAAATTAAATACTATTATCAAGACTCCTCCTCCACACACACACACACACACACACCTCAGCTCTCTGCTCAAACACAAGAACAACAGCAGCATAATATAAAATATGATGTACAAGTTTATTATGTATAGTAACATAAATATTAGAAATAATAAGATTCTTTGAATCTGAAATAGTTACATTTTTTAATTTATCTCAATTTCAGACATGAGCTGTAAATATAAACCTGTTCAGACAAAACGAGACACGACCAGATAAAAAAAGAAGTTAAAATTAAATAAAAGTACGGAAGCCCTGAAAGACAAGTGACATTTTTTTCATCTCTGAAAACAAGTGATAAAAATAATGAGAAAAATGATTCTTCTCTGTAACAAACGTTCTGTCTTTAAATTAATGTGAATAAAGTTTTTTGAATTGAGCTGGATTCATGAAAGAAACACAGACAGCGTTCTCCTTAGTTAGTTAGACAACAGCACAACAACCAGCCTCATCTGGTCTTGTCCTCTGGTTGTCTCGTCCTCCCTGACGTCTCATATCGTCGTCTGTCATCTTGTTATCGTCCCTGTGGTCTCATTGTGTCACCTTGTTGTCCACCAGCTCATCTCCTCTCGTTCTCCCCGTCGTCATGTCGTCCCCGTCCTCACTGTCCTCTTGTGTCCTTCCTGTTCTCTCATCCTCATCATGTTGTCCACCATGTCATCTCGTCTTTCTCCCTTTTGTCTTCTCTCCTCTCTCGTTGTTGTCCTCCCTGGTGTCGATCCCGTCCCCCCGACATCTCATGTCCTCCTCTTCCTCATCTCGTCCCGTTGTCTTCACTGTCCTCCTTCCTGTTGTCTCATTCAGTTCTTCCTGATCTTCTTCCTTTGTTGTTTTCCCTTTGTCTTATATCTTCCCGTCTCCCTGTCATCATCCCTGTTGTCTCCTAGTCCTGTCCTCACTGTAGTCTTGTGTCGTCCTCTCTTTCATCACATGGTCCCATCGTCCTCTCTCATCATTGTCCTCCTTTCCTTCTAATGTCGTCCTCCCTGTCGTCTCATTTTGTCCTTTGTGACGTCCTGTTTTCCTCTCTGTTGTTGTCCTGGTCTCGTCTCCTGTTGTCGTCCTCCTGTCTCCGTTGTCTCTCTTCTTCATGTTTTCCTCCCTCTCATCTGGTGTTTGTTGTTGTCCCTGTTGTCTTCTTCTTCTTCAGTTTGAGTGTAGAAGTGTTTGTGTGACAGAAACCTGTGCAGGTTGTGAGTCCAGCCGAGCCTCGTCCACAACAAAACACATATTAGCATTAGAGAGCAAACTAACATATTAGTGTGCAGCTCATCTGATGGGACGGGCAGCGCCGCACAATTAGTCATCCGGCGGGGGGACAAACACAATTACAGCGAAGCAATAACAGAGAGCGGAGAAAAAAAACTCCTGACCTCTGCATCTCAGCTCCATTTAAATGTTTGATGTCTCATTGAATTAGTATCACAGTGTGAAAGACAAAGCTAATGGAAATGAGCCAGAGACAGGCGATACTGCTGATTGGGCCTGATATAATTAGAATAATATCACGTCCGGCGTTAATAACAAGGAAAGGAAATAAATAACGGGGGAGATCAGTTAATAGCCGCCGCGCTAAAATGGCTGCGTTTTAAATATGCCGAGGCCAGCGCTTCTTTCTGTTTACTCATGGGCCGCTGATCGTCTGAATATTGATGTGGCGGGGCGATCGGCGGTGAAGGATCCTCCGCTCTCAGCTCCTGGGCGGGTGGGGGGGGGGCTTTTTCATCTTGATTATTCATCTTGATAAATACATAAGGACGGAGAAAATTATGGCTGTTTTTCAGGCGGCACTGGTTTGTACTGGGTGTGAATTAGCCGTGCTGATGGATGGGAGGACGGAGACGCTTCCTGCTCCGGAGTCTCCGCTTCGTTTTCTGGATCCACAAATATTCATTTAGCTCCCGACACAAACAGAGAGGCTGTTTTGGGTTTGAACGGCTTTAATTGTTTTTTCTCCCACAGAAATTATTACGAGTCACTTTGAGGAAATTATCAGGAAACTGCTGCAGCCGAAAATAAAGAGACTCTTCTTCAGCTCTCAGTGTTTTAATTAGCTGGAGTTACTGTCTGAGTGTGTTTCAGTGTTTGTTGCTTCCTGTTTCCTCTCTGATGGAAACATGGAAATGTATTTTAACGTATTTGTTAATGAAGAATTTACTCAGTCAGTCGTCGTGTGAAGTTCATCAGACCTCGTTTGTGTTTCTCTCTTCAGCCTTTGTTTATAGGAACAAACTCTTTTTAAGTCAAACTCCATTAATGGTTAGACTGATCACTTTTTATTATATTATATTATACATTATGTAAATAAAGTGTGAACATCCATAACCTTCTTAATAAACACTCAGGAATAAGTTTTGATCCGTAAGAAGATAAATTTGCGGTTTTAAGAACCAAAAACCATCTGAGCCAATCAGAAGAGAGGAGGCTCCGAGCCTCTCCGGCGGTCTGACGCAGCGTTCTCACTGTTTCCTGACATTTTATTCACTGATCAACTCAATCAATTATTTCCAGATGTCTTAAAGAAATATTGATTGTGGTGATGTAATAACTCGACGATGGATGGAGGACCTGACGAAGATTCATCAAGGTACGGGGACAGAAATGAACCTGGAGCCGTATTTGAGCAGAATGTAGTAAAAGTACAAGTTATAAGTTTGTGCGGAGTTTGATTTTTGATGTCTGACCTTAAAGTTGAGGAAGCGTCTTCCTCTGCGCCTTTATTTTGAAGGTGAACATGTCATCCTGTGCTCTCAGTCAAACCCAGGTGTGTGTCTGAGTGTGTGTTGATGTGAGAACCACAGAGCGTAAAGAGCCGGCGAGAGGAACCTCATTAATGTCACGTCCCGCGGCGATTCGCCGCCAACGACAACACGACCCGCCGACTTCACCTGAAGAAGAAAACAGGCGGCTGATCGGCGCAGAGAGGCACTCTGGGTAAAAAAAAAAAAAGAGAGAGAACGTGAACATCCATCGCACTTCAAATATTATCCCACGGCGTCAGGACTGACGGAGCGCCGGGCCGCGATGTACGGCCCGCCCACGCTCCCATCATCCATCTGCAGAGCGAAGGAGGTCTGAGACTCCATTACTCTAAATCTACTCCCGCCTCCCTGATCCAACACATTTGAATCAATCAACAGAGCGTTCTGATCGCAGCGTCGTGGATTATGAGGAGTGAAGAGAGACGCGTCCGGAGCCTCAGATAATAACTCCTCTCTGATTCTGCTCTGTGGGATTAATCCAGAGCCGGGCAGCGTGGAGAGGAGGAGACGCCGCGCTCCAGGACTTCCTGTTAATAATATTCCTGTACGCCCAGAAAGCAGCGAACTTCAATTGTTCCGCTCGGCGTCGGCGTCGCCTGAATTAACCCCTCCCTCCTCAGAGCTCCGTCAGAGACGACCTGACGGGATTAATGCAGCGCTCCTCACATGAAACACACCTCTCCGAGTGTGTGTGTGAGTGTGTGTGTGTGTGTGTGTGAGTGTGTGAGTGTGTGTGTGTGTGTGAGTGTGTGAGTGTGTGAGTGTGTGTGTGTGTGTGAGTGTGTGAGTGTGTGAGTGTGTGTGTGTGTGTGAGTGTGTGAGTGTGTGAGTGTGTGTGTGTGTGTGAGTGTGTGAGTGTGTGAGTGTGTGTGTGTGTGTGAGTGTGTGAGTGTGTGAGTGTGTGTGTGTGTGTGAGTGTGTGAGTGTGTGAGTGTGTGTGTGTGTGTGAGTGTGTGAGTGTGTGAGTGTGTGTGTGTGTGTGAGTGTGTGAGTGTGTGAGTGTGTGTGTGTGTGTGAGTGTGTGAGTGTGTGAGTGTGTGTGTGTGTGTGAGTGTGTGAGTGTGTGAGTGTGTGTGTGTGTGTGAGTGTGTGAGTGTGTGAGTGTGTGTGTGTGTGTGAGTGTGTGAGTGTGTGAGTGTGTGTGTGTGTGTGAGTGTGTGAGTGTGTGAGTGTGTGTGTGTGTGTGAGTGTGTGAGTGTGTGAGTGTGTGTGTGTGTGTGAGTGTGTGAGTGTGTGAGTGTGTGTGTGTGTGTGAGTGTGTGAGTGTGTGAGTGTGTGTGTGTGTGTGAGTGTGTGAGTGTGTGAGTGTGTGTGTGTGTGTGAGTGTGTGAGTGTGTGAGTGTGTGTGTGTGTGTGTAAGGAGAAACAAGATTCTTGAACTGAAAAGAAAAATGCTGATGAAGCAGTTTCAGTAAGAACAGCTGGTTCAGGTCCAGAGTTCAGGAGGTTCTGATTGGTCCTTGGTCCAGGACCCCAAGCCTCTTTCTGACCCAGAGCCAGGGTCATAAAGAGACCAGGAGAACCAGGAGAACCAGGAGAACCAGGAGTCCTGCAGCAGATGGTCTGGACCACAGAGACCTGATCCCAGCCTCCTGGAGTCAGTCTAGAACCACCTCCCTGACAAGAACCTGAAGAACTGAGGAGAACTGACGTATTTAATCATATTTTCTCTGTATTAATATGAATTAATTTTGTTGCTGATCGAACTGTTTAAAGGCCTGTGCACGGACAGGAATAAAACACCTCGCACCTCCGTGGATCACCTGGTCCGGACGGAGTCTACTGGTACACGTTCTACCATTAGACTCCGTCCGGACGGCAGCGGCCTGGGTTCCTTTCCTCACGTCTTCTCTCTCTCTCTCTCTCTCTCTCTCACTGCTTCTCTATTAAAGGCAACGAAAAGGCCAAAAAAAAAATGTTGTCACTTCCACCTTGTATCTGTAAATTTTCATTTATTCCAGTTCAGCTGAACGTTCACAGGCTCGTTAATGAGACGATAAAATTCTCCTCGGTTCATAAAAACTGTTGAAACCTGCTGGAATCTGTCAGAAACCATCTTCAGGCTCCAGTTCTCAGTGATCCGGACTCAGTGATCCGGACTCAGTCTGTGATCTGGACCTGAGGTTATAAAACTCGCTGACTACAGATCAGTCAGTGGTTCAGTCCTGCTTCAGGTCCAGATGTGACTCACAGTTTCAACTCAAACTGAATAACCTCAGATAAATGTCTCATCATGATGTTTGACTCATTTACCTTCTTAATTACAGAAATGAATTAACCTCATAAACTCATCTGGATCCTCTGGAACATTTCCATTTCCCTCCTGATTCAGTAAAAGTCTAAATAATAAAAACCTCTGCAGACACTCGAAGCATAAAAACAACATGCAGCGTTTTCATTTCCAAGAACGACGAGGAAATCAGAGATTAAAGGATCAAACGTTCGTCTCTTCTGTTTTAAGCTCTTTGCTAATTAGCAGCAGAAACAGGACGAACACGTTCTGAACGGAGTCGGAATAAAACAGAGAAAACAACAGTGAATGAACGACCCCCCCGGGGAGCCGAGGGTCGCTTCATTACATGTCGATGGAAATGATGCAAGACGCTGCTGCAGCTGCACATTACACTGTAAAAAACATCAAGTCATCTCCACTCAGTCGTTAGGCTGACGATTAATTAAATCAATCAGCTCTGAGCCGTTTGTTCAAACTTTATTCACAGAGAAACAAACGGAAGACGTCGTTTCTTTCTCTCCTCTCTTTGGTGTGAATTAAGAAAAGCTGAAGATGAACGCTTCCTCCCCTCAGGAGCCACGATCATCATCTTCAGAGTTTGACCTTGATGAATGAACTCTCACTGTGGCCCTAAGTGTCGGTGCTGTGTGTGTCCTCGTGTGTGTGTCCTCGTGTGTGTGTCCTCGTGTGTGTGTCCTCGTGTGTGTGTTTATGTGTGGCCTGGACTCTTTATTGTCTCTCACTGTAAGAGACAATAAAGATTCTTTGAACTTTTCGAGATATTGTTCAAGTCCTCCTCAATACGTGGCTCATATCATCCCGTCAGCTGGAGGTGGATTCATTAAGTCACCTCCTCAGTGCGCTGTCACACTCTCACGCCAGAAACACACAATATGATTTACACTGCCAAGATGGTGTCGGCGGTGCAGTTCACTCTGAGCTTCAGAAACCTGTGGGACAGAGAACATATATATAATATATTATATATATGTTCATCGTACATTTGAGGATGAGACAGTTCTCTGTGTGACGCTATCCTCTACAGAGAGTGATGCATTATGGGTTGTTTGTAGCCTTAATGTTGCTAGGCTAGCAAGTGTTTTCAGTTGCATTCACAGTCAGTCGGTGCTCACAGCGTTCGGTTCGATCGTCCCTCTAAAGGACAATATCAGCTTTCAGACACGCCGGTCATTTTCTCAGCCCCATTTTTCTTTGTTTCAGTACGAGTGCAATGCATGATGGTATACTACTTTTCAAGATGCATTGTGCATGCCTATGAGTTCACTATGTAGTAATAATTTTCCCTATACATTCGTACAGTACTATAAGATGGCAAGCTCACTATACAGTGAGTGGCGAGTGGTTTCAGACACAGTCCACGTCGTCACTGTTCGTTCAGCTGAGAGTTAACACATGGACGGTTTCAGAACCGGGACCCGTAGAATAAATGACCATAAAGAGACGAACAACAACGACAAAAGACGCCCGTCTGAGGGTCGTACAGAGGAGGGTCTGGGGTCTTTTCCCTCCCTGCGCCCCGGGGCCGTCTCCTCCTCATCCGCCCAGGAGTTCATGACAACAGGACGATCCGACTTGACCGAACGTTGTGAGATTTTTACAGTGTTGCTGTTTTCCACATCGTTGCAGAGTGA
Organism: Seriola dumerili; assembly: GCF_002260705.1. Classification (NCBI taxonomy): domain Eukaryota; kingdom Metazoa; phylum Chordata; class Actinopteri; order Carangiformes; family Carangidae; genus Seriola; species Seriola dumerili. The sequence goes on along the minus strand of NW_019174267.1, from coordinate 1,285,705 downwards.
GTGTCGGAGCCTCCTGGTAACACGAACGCCACGCTCGGCTGTAACAGCAGAAGAAGAAGAAGCAGCACATGTTTAATTCATCGACCCCGCACGTCCCTCAAGTTAATTCCACCGCGGGCAGTGTTTATTTCTGCTTTGTACTTTTGTTTAAAGCCAGTTGTTGACAACTCTTGAACATGTCAAACTATCACCGCTAATAATTGCTTAAGGAGTTGGAACTTTCTGCAAATGTTGGTTCCAGCACAAAACACTCCTCCTCTCTCTCTCTCCCTCTCTCTCTCTCTTTGCTCCTGAAAGTCTCTCAGATGAATTTTTGATTTTTTCCTCTTCAACGTCTGACTCTCAGCAAAAAGATTCCCTCTGTAATTCAAAGCGATGGCTGCGAGAGAAAGAATAAAAAAGAATAATGTAGCGCTGCTGCTGCTGCTTCTTCTTCCGAGAGCAGCTTTCATTTCTTTTCTCTTTTTTTTTCCGTGTTCGGTGGGAAAAAACTGTCAAGTGCTGCTCTTTTTCTTTCTTTTTTGATTAGTTCAGTTTCTTTTCTCCCTCTCTGGCTTTTTGTTCTTGACCCAGGAATCCTAAAGAGGCTCCTTCTTCTTCTGTGGTGGAGTTGGGAATAATAATGTTATGCTGAGGAAGATGAATCAGTACAAGCGCCGGCCCCGGGGCGGGATACACCTTCTCTCTTTGGGTCAATGCCATTTCTCCTCAGATCGCGACGCCGCCACTCAACTGGAGCTGCCAGTTGATTAATCCCAATTAGATAGGCTGTCACTTTCCCGCAGAGAGGGAGGGAGGACGGCGACGTTTCCTCTCCTGTACGGGGCTGACGGAGGCAGAGGAAGAGCAGGAAAGAGGGTTTTTCCACATGTGAAGTGTCTGTCTCTCTGCAGACGGAGGAATAATGAGTTTCTCTGTCAGAGGAATGAGACTCGACTCTCGGCAGCGTCTCAGCGTCTCTTTGTCTGTCAGTCCTCACTGAGAACTGCAGCTCAGTCATGTGAACCGAGAGGCCGCACTCTTTACAACACAGCCTGAAGTTCACAGTCATTCTGCTGCATGAGCTGTAATATAAAGTGTTTTTACTCTTTAATTTCACAATCAGAAAAATGTTGTTGACATTTTTCCCAAACTCCAGTTTAGTTTCTCAGTCCTGTTCCTGCAGGTTCACACTTCTCACAATGACACTTCAAATAACAGTCATCGGCCATTAAAGGACAACGTTAAAAAACACAATAACCTGCAACAGAACACACGTTCATCTACAGTCAGAGTCACGACAGGTGTCCTCACTAACGTCTCCCCACATGAAGTGAGACTGTTCTGATATCATTGTTTCCTGGTACCTGAGCTTGTGATGGGCTGACACACACAGTTCTGTGTCGTATGACTCGGTATAAACCCTTTATAAAACATGAACAGACACATTTACAATCTTTCTTTAATCGTCTGATCTGACTGTTAATAGTAAAAAACTAATATATAATTATTATAATAATAATTAATTCCACACTAGTTGTCCTAACACCTGGTCTCTGCTCCGAATTAAAGCCTTTCATTTCCCCTTTTTCCTGCTGGGACTCTCCAGACCTACACAACCACCACCAACCCTCTGACACGACCAGTGTGGTTTAAAATAAGTTTTCCTCAACATGTGGTAACAGTTTGTTACCACATCATGGTAACGACGTAAACAGCTGGTTTCACACGGGAATCGAACACACCGCTGTCCTGCGCCACATTCATCCGTCCACCACCTCCTCCTGACGTGGACTCTGTCTCTCTTCATCCTACGTCACCGACACTTTTCCCTTCGCTCCTGTCATTATTACTACGAACACTAGATGTCGCCTAGCAACAAAACCCAACTATGATGTCATAACAACCTGCTGCACAGACGACCTACGGGCTCGTTTCTTACTGGAGGACAGTCTGAATAAAGCCACTGCCCACTTCCTGCTCAGCAGCAAACAGCTGACGGCGTCATCATCCTCCAGATCCTCATTTTCATTTAGAGGAGAAGGTTTTTTCACATGAAGCTGAATATAAGCAAAAACAAAAGTAAAAGTCAAAAACCCATTTGTTTGACTTGACTGCAGTAAACACTTTCCCATTTGGATCAAACTCACCTGAGTCTCACCTGCAGCTGCTGCCTCCGTACAGCGCCGATCACCCTGTCACGCTGAACATCACAGTCAGCTGTTGGGACTGTGAGAGCGACGCTGTTGTTCACTGTTGATTTGCTCTGTTGTCTCTCACTTCGTCTTCCTGTAATGAACTAACCGACAGCTCAGAGGTTAGCTTTAATGCTCCCTGTTGTTTTTTTGTTTTCTGCAGGCTGTAAACAACCGAAGCACGAGCACCCAGAGTCTTTCCATTACAGCGTATTAAATATTCATGCAGCTTCTTCTGTGAGTAAAGTGTCAACAGGGTATTTGCCTTTTAACGACAACGATATGGCAAATATTGAAAGCTGCAGTCAGACAGATGTTGATGAGGGAAAATGTGGAAATGTGTTCACTGTCAGGAGGATGTCTCTATATCAGATAGATAGATAGATAGATAGATAGATAGATAGATAGATAGATAGATAGATAGATAGATAGATATCAGGCAGAGAGCATTTTGGTAGATTAACAACTAGTTAGTCAATAAGTTAACCAGTTAGCTAGTCAGTTCTTTGGCCAGTTAGCTGGTTAGTTGTCCAGGCAACCAGTTACCCAGCAGTTAACCGGTCAGTTGTTCTGCAGATCACAGTGCAGAGCTGCGACTTTGAGGTTATTAACAGTAGATAATGACGTGACTCAGTTTGGTCGGCCTGATTGCGGCTGAGTTCCGGCACAGTCAGCTGTGTTCCAGTCCTTCAGAAACATCTCCTTCCTGTCTGAAGCAGCTCGACTCATACGAGCTCCGATGAGTCGGTTCCTTTAGTCTGAGGCGAAACACGTCAGCCGAGCTCATCTGAAACAACTGGACCTTGTGATAAAGAGGGTCTAGGTCCACTTCCAGGTGAACTCAGGTGTGGTTCGTCTGAGCAGCTGAAAGAAAATTGTGCCAAAGACTGTGTTTGTTTATGTGTGCGTATCTTTGTCTGAAGCAGAAGGCTGAATTTGAAAATAGATCAGAGGTCGTACGTCACTGGTCTCATAGCTCTGACACAGCTGAGCCAAGACCCACAGTTACTACTGTTTTTGAGTCTTTAAAGTAAAGAATTCATGTTTAATTAAACACCATTTCATTTTTTTATTTTAAAGGCTTTACAGGCTCCATCAGTGTCATTCGTACAGTTGGTTTTATTTATTTTCCGTTGTGTTAAACGTATTATGACCTGTCAGTTTTATATCATGACCTTTTTAAGTTGGGAGCTACTGATTGAGACTAAACAGTTTTAGAGAGTGAATATTTTTTTGATGATCTCCAGACCTCTGAGGACTCGGGTCTGTCCGAGTTGAACCGGTTTTCTCTGGTTTGTTTCCATGAACCAGATCCTGTGTGAGACTCAGCCAGAACAACCACAGTCCACCTTAAACAGGGACGTGGCGCCGACTTCATCACTGAGAACAAACAGCACTTTAGGAAATGAGGCGGCGTCTCTGATGAATCTGCCACCGCGTCCGGGCGGCTCATTGTGGCGGCGCTGGCCCGGCGTTATGGCCGCCATCATCAGATTAATAACCTCCACTCTGGACCGGTGCGGCGATTCAGCCACGGGTTAATTAAACATTTACATATAGATGCCCAGCTATCTATTGTAGCGGGGGATAATTTATACCATCAATATGCACTTTAATCAGGAGCTACAGGAGGGCGTGTGTTGGCGTGCTCCGTGCTAATTGGCACCACGCTGGCTGCTGTTTTGGAGCTCAGAGACAAACGGAGTTCACTCTCCACTCTCAGCGTTTCCTCTCTAATGTGCTGCTTCTTCTTTAACATCCTCCAGATCTGTGCTCTTATTCTGACGGGACTCTCTTCATCTCCCACATGGCCCCTGAATGAACCACAACATGTTAACTTATACATTAAATGTCCTTAATTTGTTCATTAAATCCAGATGAATTCTTTATTAAGCAGCAGCAGAGGTAAGGGCTGAATATCAGGGGTTTTAAAGGATTCATTTATGGGCTGATACATGGAGCTTCTGGTAATTTAGAGATTTTTTTTAGGCATTTTGTGGTTATTAATGTGAAAAGACACATTAAATGACCCCTGACTGATTTGGTAATTAAGGCTATTCAGTAACTCTAATTAGTCTTTTAATTGTTTGCTTTAACTCTGAGAGAAATAAGAGGTTTAAACATTCAGAGTTATGGACATGTTTTTATATTAGTTTCAGGTACGAGGGTCGTTTTCAGACCTCACCTCACTGTCGTGTTTGTACTTATTTTATCTCACAGGAAAAGATTTTACACATCTTCTTATTTTGTTGTACCTAAAATATTATTGTGTGTTTGGTGTAATATTATACTGCTTTGTTGTTGCTGTGTGTAGCTCTGTTGGCCGAGTCAGATTTCGTAATTCATAATTGAGTAATTGATTAGTATTTTTTAAGCCAAGATAACAAACATTTCATATTTCCAACTTCTCATTTTCTCTTTAAATTTCTATTTTATTATTTTGAGTTCTGGTCTGTTCTGAATATTTTACAAATGAAACAATCAATCAATCAATCAATCAATCAATCAATCAATCAATCAATCAAGTTGCAGTCCTAAATAAAATCATTAACAAGAGGAGGTAAAAACCCCAGTATATGGCGAGGCGTGTGCGACGTTCATGCGACGGGATCACAGTTCTCTGCAAACACCTGACCCCACAGCTGAGAGTGTCAGAGCAGAAACGAGTCACACTTCCTGATGATGTAATAAAAACTATATGGTTCTAATCATTTTGAGAGAGCAACGACCAATGAGAAAAGTCCTACACTCGGCGAACCAATGGTGGAACTTCATCACTCAGTCAGTCATGGACATCTGTTTCTATAGGACTGACGGTCTGTGAACTTTCAGGCAGATCGTTTTGTTGTTTTAAACCAAACACGAATTAAAAAACGAAAAAAACAAGAACATCAAATTGGAAGAAACGGTCCAGTTTAGGTGTTTGCAAATTCGCCTGATAGCATTCAATTCAAATTCATTTTTCCTTGTTGAATTGACAAAAATAAATCTTTATCTCTCTGTGCTTGCATGATTTTACATGTTTACAGAATACCCACGATATCCTCTTGGCTTTTATTTTGAAATATTTACCTTTACTTCTGTGCCACCTGACTACTATGAAAAAAAAAAAGAATTTCCAACGGCAGAATTGGATAATTTCTTCCTATTTGATGTTATGATTGTTTTTTGTTTTTTAAATTTTTGTTTGAAACAAAAAACAACCTGCCTAAATGTAAACGAATCACTGATCTTCTGTTGTGGTGCCACCAAAAACAAGCTCCACCTCAACAAACTACAACAGTAAAATGCTGCTTATACATTAATGTATGAGCAATAATAATCTAATGATATAATACAGAATAACACAACAGTCTGTCACAATCACAGGAGACATTTTTCTGCACAGTTAAGGAGCTGAATACGTCCTCCACCTCTGCTGGAGTAAATTTATAGTTGAAGAAAAAATACCAACTCTACTGGAAAATGTTGAAATAACCTCGTCCCATTGGTTGATTTTAGTCTCTCGTTTAGTCAAAGTGCAGTAAACAGGATTCAGTGTTCAGGAGAACAGTAATACAGTAAAGAGCTCCTCTAACAATGAAGATGAATCAGATTTAAAGCCTCAGTGTTTGTCCCTCCACAGTCTGCCGCCTCCATCACTCCCAGGAGGCGGAGTCAGGAACCATCATGACAAACAAAACAATATACCCCCCCACCCCCCCACCTCCTGCCGCTCCTCCACTGGGACCCCAAAACAAACACAAACACTTTCTACCATTAAACAGCCTCAACACCAACTTTCACATCACAAGGCTCTTAATCTGAAGGAGACAAGGAGGAAGACATCACCCAGAAACAGACAAATAAATAAAATACATATATTAACGTGTGTAAATGATTTTTAGAATGACGAGATGTAGGGATCTTTGTACGAAGGAGTATTTGGGCCATGGATGAGAAAAAAAAAGAGGAAGATTTTTTTTCATCATGCACTTTGAGAAAAAAAAGAATAAAGTCGAACTGACTCATTTTTTTTATTTTGCATGTCGAGAATAAAGTCAACTCCCCCTGTCATTTTTTGTCATCCTCCCAAGCACGCAGTGGATGTGATGAAGTAATCTACTCTCACTTAGGGGTCGTTGTTCGTTCTGTAGGCCTCCACCCACACTACATAGCAACTAAAACCATCAATACGAATTGAATACGAATGTGCCACAGCGCGTTGGGACCTTTGTTGCGGTAATGCCTGCGTCTCAGACGCCATGCCCGCCTGAGCTCCACACCTTCAGGATCAAACAACTTGATCAGTTGTCTTATTGTGTCTTGTGATACAACATATCCCCTCAGGTGTAACCAACGATATCCTTGCATTTGTCCATTACCCGCTATTTCAGTTTGCACGGATGCGGCCACCTCTCCGAAGCTTGTGCGGTTTTTCCTTCTGAACAGACACAATTTTCGGCACAATCTCTACAAAGTCCTAATGCTGACAACTGCACTGTGTTTATGAGCCAAAAGAGAAAGAATTTCTTTGTTGCTAAAGCTGATTATGAAGTAAAATTTCATCAGTTCATCTATTCAAGGAATTTTGTAGAGGCAGTCACACGCGCTGTTTGATGTTGTCTCAAAAGGTCAACTTCAATCTTGTCTCGTTTATCTCGACATTTCGACTTTATTCTTGAAAGGCAAAATTAAAATAAAGTTCTTCCTCTTCTGACGGAGTTCGACTTTATTATCAACATTTCGACTTTTTTTTCTCGAAATGTGCATGATGAAAAAAAAAAACTCTTCCTCCATAGTCCCCTAATATAAGATACAGGAAGCCACTGTAAATATCTGAGAACTGGACTGATGTGGTCTCCTGGTCTTAGTGCGATCCTACTGCAGATAAACACATGGACTAGTTTTCCGAAATCCTGCTGACATACCAGTCCTTCACTTCCTGATCTTGATTGTTCAGGTGACAGTCTTTTGTCTTAATGTGGTCATTAACATTTAGGTCTTAGTCCAGGACTATAGCGAGATTTCTGGTTTGGTTTGTGTCTTAACTGTTAGTGTTCACTCATCACTCAATGCTTGCATGGGATCATAGTCAGCTGGTGATATCGTTATATATAACTCTGTGTGTCATCTGCATATTTATTGCAAAGTATTTAGTTGTTACTGAAAAATTAAGCCAACACTGAAGAACCAAAACCTGCAGTTCCTCTAATGACCACTAGAGTCTGGTCCCAAAAATGAGTCAATCCCCATACACTCCCATGTTAAAATGTCCAAGTTGCACACATGCATTAAGAATCGAATTAGCTGCTTTGTGTTTTGTAAATAAATGTATTTAATTTGAAGAAAAGACTGAAGACTATTTCAAATGTGATATTTTCATGTCTTAAACACATTAAACTCAGTGAAACATCTACAGTCACAGAGTTCATGATGTAAATGCAGAGCTAAGAGAAAATCACTCACTGACTTTTGAAGTTGTAATTATGAAATAATGAATCATAATTAGCTGATACTAACACATAATTGTCACTCGTTAAATCAAAGTTTCTACCTTTCCTACTTCCTCATGTGTTTATTTATCTTAATGGTCTTCTGTATGGTTCAGTGTCTGTGCTGCAGGAACAGTCACAGGCCAAGTTTGTTCCTCCAGTAAACAACCTCAATGAGACAAACTGCTTGAGAAGCTGCTTGCTGTTAATTTATGGAGCTCAACAGATATTTAATGTAGCATGTTATGGTACTTGGGCTTTTATTACTGGACTTAATTGCTTTTTTGTCCTTTGTTTTCTTTACAGAGCAGTCAGCAGACAGTCAGCAGGGCTGCAGCTCCCAGGATACAGATCACAGGAAACAGGAAAGTCCGGATTTAGTTTGTCACTGCTGGACCGAGGTGGAGGATCTCTTCGGTGTAGAGAAACACAGATTCAAGATTACTGCAGTTTAAAGGTTCAGTAAACCAGACATCGCACTACACCTCTAGACCACCATGCCCGCCCCAGTTTTTGCCAGTTCTGAGTCCAGCTGGACTCTTTAGCAGCTCGTAGGGTTCTTCTCTCAGTTAACCAGACCAGTATCGCCTCCACGGTCAGACCTGGAAAGAAATTCAGTCTTGGAGTGATCCACCGGGACTGGCCGCACCAATGACACTGATGGCGCCTGTAAAGACTTCAAAAACTTTCTGGATATTTTGACGCTCCACCAGCCGACCAGGATCTAAACCGGCAGTCCTCAGGTCCAGTCCACCTGAGCTCTGGTCTCATCTCTGTCTGTGTCTGAGGCCTTTTTACATGAAAACATGGTTTCTTCTTCTTCAGTGGAGGAAATTCTGGAGGGTCACTGTCACCTGAACGCTGCGTACAGCACTTTGACATCACACCTGTGGGTGGAGCCTGTGTGTTTATGAACATGGGCAGTACCAACGGTTTAACAGGAGGGACTCACGTACACTAACATGCACGCACTACCAAAAAAGAGACTGGAGAAACTCAGATTACATCACACACAAAGGGGTGTGGCTTCATTCTCTGCTCAGGACGCCATTACTCCACTATAAGTTTACATAGTAAACCATTGTTTACTGCTGTATTATTGTTTAAAATCTTATTTACAGAACCTTTAAGTAAAGAACTGTGGTAAAATCTAATCAAAAGAAAGTAGTCAGGGCATTTCCATGATTCATAGCAGAAAGTAAGAGAAGAAAAGACTGAAGGAAAGAGAGATAAAATGAAGGACAGATGTTTTGGGGGTTTGTTTACATTAAATGTGTGTTACTCATATCAATCAAACACAACTTGGGTAAACTACTGCCGGTTAAAGTTAACAAGATCCAACAAAATGTTTGTCTACATGTTTTTATGTTGTTGTTTCTGGAGCTGTGAAGTGTGAGGAGATATTTCAGGCGTCCGTGTTTCCGTAAATAAAAGTCCCATTCATTTTTCCCATAGACAGTGACTGACAGTCGGGGCTCCTCCACAGTTAAACATGAAACTCTCACGGTTCAATCAGCAGAACAAAAGATGTTGGAAAATATCTTCCTCTTTGATAAAGAGTCAAAGCTACAACAAGCCTGTGGCCATGAAACAATGAGGTAGACGCTCACTATGACTCCCGAGAAACATCCAATCACAGAGCTGCTCACAGCGGGCGGAAACTAAATATGATGATGTTCAGGAAACTGAAAACACAAATCTGCTGCTTAAAATTATTTACTTTAACATTTTGGACGACAGCGTCGGTGAACCCAACAACCCCGTTTAACTTCTACTGCAGGATTTTAACTTAAATAAACTGACCTACTAATCATTATTTGATGGTTTTAATTGATTATTTCTGGAGATGTTAAATGTGATTTTCTGTGTCTAATATCTACTTCTGATCTTCTGTTTTGTTTTTCATTTGCTTCATTTGATCTTTTTTTTCTTTATTTCTTCAGAGACGCTGCTGCTTTCATCCAGACTGAAGGCAGAACGAAGGGGGGTGGGAATGGGGGGTGGGAGAGGGGGCTGTATGTGTGTGTCTCTCTGTGGTGTTGTTTGTCACACTCAGCTTTAATTAAGATTAATTGTGTACCTGTGAAGAGTCCTCCGGCGGTGTTTAGCCTGAATGCCGCTGGCTAAATGCTGTCGCACAGCGCCGGCTCGACTCGTCAATATGGCGGTGGGTCGGGGGTCACCGTGGGTCCTGGTAACCCCCTCCCCCTTCCGTTCAGGTATCAGTAACTATTTTGATAATTGATTAATCATTTCAATCATTCTTCCAAATGCTAAACCTTTGATTTTGTTTGTCATATATGATTATGAAACCACATATTTGAATTCATCTCCTTGGCCTGACTCAGGACTTGCTGCAGAACTCCATTCAGAATCCTCTGTTTCTAAGTTTCCTTCAGTATCACAGTGATGCAGGGATAGTTATCTGAACATCATGATACACAGCTGCTTTAATTACATGGAAACATTTATATTTATAGTTCACAATGTGAACAACAACTCACTGAATGCATACGAACACTTTACTTCCTGTTTACATGCCAAAGGATTCTGGTTCCAAAAGTATAAAGCAAGACAAAAGATAATAACAGTAAAATAATCAGTATAATAAATATAATATAAATAGCTATATAACCATAATAATAACTAATAAAGAAACTAATAAAATAGCTAATAAATATAATTACATTTTTGTTATTAATATGAACTTTTCTTCGTTTTGCACTAATTTATGTTTTTTAAACATTACTAAGGCTAAAATTAAAGGTGGCCTGTTTAAGAAAAAATGCAATAAAATATGACAAATTAAAGAAAAATTAAAAAAAATATTAAAACTTTTTATTATGGCTGAGTGGCCAGCATCATATATTTTATTTTATTTTTTGAACAAAATTTTTTCTTTTACTTTACAAGAAATTTCTTGGGTTTCTTTCCAGTGACTGAGCTGTCACTGCAGCTCATTTCCCATTGAGAATAAACGGGCAGGCGATGGAACATTTCCCATGAGTCCGTCTGTCTGTCACGGATGGAGCGGCGGCTCTAAGCAGACCCGTCCCATCTTAATCTGTTCTGCATGCTAAGCAGAGCGCCACCCCCCTCCACCCCACCCCTCCTCTTCCCTCAGATTGTTATAAATGCTGTTTATGGTCTTGCTATGACAACTGTGAAGGGCACGGCGCAGGATTTATCACAGGATTATCTCCTCAACCAATGAATAGACGGGACGGGTTGTAAATGACCCTGCAGGGTAATAAAAGGAGACGCTGCTCCGCCAGGACAATAAGAGGAGGAGGTGTTGTTATTATTATTATTAATAATAATACCACAGATAGACAGATAGATAGACTCCCTTTAATTCAGTCCTGTTTGTTTTTATTTTTTCTTTACATTTTAGATTTTATTGATTTTAAAGCAAAAGGTTGAAACAAGGCGGCGAGGAAACACTATTACAGGACATGGAGTAGAAATTAAAAACATAAGTTCAAAAGATAAAAAAGCTGAAGATAGAGATTCGGTCTGTATTAACTGAGACGTGTTGCGTTTACAGGAGACTCTAGCTATGATTGTCAAGATTTATCTACACTAGGTCCAAAAGGTGTCAAGAGGAATTCCCATTTACAAAACCATGTTTTAATTGACTGCACAGTCTCGTGGGATGTTATCTGTACCATCACATTTACCCTTTCAAATCTGAAGCTTTTGAAATGTTGTAATGCCTGGAAACTGTTCTGGAGGCTCTGATCAAACCCAATATCACAACAGAAAAATTCAAGATCGCTCCCAACTGACATAAACATAAATCAGGAGTCAAGGGGATTACTGAATCACCCAGGACCTCCAAAGATATGACCCAGAATGAGTAATTTACTATGTTACCACAGACAGTGAAGCTTCCATTTCCACTCCGCACAAATAATCTTTTCATCTTCTTTTCATTCTGTGGAGTCTTGTTGGAGAAATATCGTAGTGTTTTAATAATGTGTTCAAAATCACAAATTCACTAAAAGTTGATATAAATGTTTTTCAGAGAAACAGCAAAAATCTGTCCATGTTGAAGGAGTACCAGGCTGTAAACATGTTTATTTCTGCTGTAAAGTTGGACATTTTAACATGGGAGTCTATGGGGACTGACTCACTGTTGGAGCCAGACTCTAGTGGTCATTAGAGGAACTGCAGGGCTTAGCACTTTGGCCTATGAAAACAACTGTACAATGCGTGTGTGACAAACTGACAAATATCAGTTTAAGAAGACAGTGATAAATCCAAACATATTGAAGTCCACAAGTGTGAAAGAAAAGAGTAAAATACTTTGTCCAACAGTGATTCAAAAGGTCGGATGTATTTGCTAGATATCAGCCTCAGACTAGTTTAGCAAGTAGCTTCGTTAGCAGTAAACTGATCACACAAACCATTAATTAACAATCACAGCTGTCATAAGAAAAGTAGCTACAGGTAATCCTCTATCGAGAGTGTTTGATGAGCAGATGATCGATCAGTCACAGATCCGACTAAAGTGAATAACGCTCCGTCAGCGTCAGAGCTTCAGTGTTAATCACAGTGTGGAGCTGAAACCCTCTCACACTGGAAAATAGGTCAGGAAAACACAGCGCTGTCTTCTGCCAAATGTCGAACATTTTAATGAGCCAAGAAAAGAGTCCCATGTTTGACTTGGTATCCCGAGCATATGGCGGCTGGAAGGCGTGGCCCCGCAGTCCCCCAATACTAACGTCCCCCGGCCCCCGAGACCCCCGGGGTGTCAGTTTTTAGAGTTCTGCCACTACAAAGACAGCAGGACTGCCAGTCACATGTGAACCACACTGTTAAACTGGGTTCAAGTCCACACATGCAAACACCAAAACCTGCCAACCCAGAGGACACGGAGAGACTTCAGATCTCTGAGAAACACTGGAACATCAGGAGATCCCACCACCACCTCCTCCAGAGAGGAGGCCAGGACATCACTGCTGGCAGCGCTATCTGTGATTTCATCCACATCTACTCCTAGAACTCTTTTCCTTTCCCTCTTACTGTACATCCTCAATCATAGAACCTCCTCAAACTACACAGAACCTCTTCAAGAACCCAACCAGATGCACCTGAGAGCCTCCTCAAAGACGTCCAGAACCTTCTCAACCACCCACTCAACCTCCCTCAAACAAGCCTTATATCCTCCTCAGAGACATCGGTGACCCCCTCAGCCACTCATGGACCCTCCTCAAACATAGTACCATCTCTAACACTCCTAAACCCTTAGAACCCCTACGATATAATCATAGATGTCAAGAACCTCTCCAAACATTGAACGTAAACAAAGACACCTAGAACCTCCAAGGCCACCAAAACCAACTTGTAGACCCACACCCAGACCCTCACCAGAACTCCCTAGAACCTGTGCAGACACCCAGAACCTTCTCAAGCACATCTAGAACCTTGTCAAAAACATACAAACTGCCTCAAGCATCCACAAATGTACTTGAAGACTAAGACCTACCTGTTTCAAATATCTCGTTTCGAAACTCAAGGACCACTCTTCATAACAACCTAGAACATAATCAGTGACCCCAAGAACATCCTGAAGCACCGCTAGAACCTCATCAAAGACCAAAGACATCCGAAACCTCCCCCCACATCCACAAGACCTTCTTAAAGACATCTATAACTTTGTTAAATCTCCCTAAAATCTATGCATGTTCAAAAGCCTCTTCTATCATCTGCAGAACCTGGAACTGCTTAAAGAATCCCAGGAATGTCTTCAAGCACCCATTGAACCATGGAAAACAGTAGCTCTTTCAAAGACGTATACAATCTCTTTAAAACTCTGAATTCCTACTAAAAAAACAAACTCTTCAAATAACCATATAACCTCCTCAAAAACATCTAGAACCCCCACAGATATCTATAGAACCTCTTTGTAGTTGATTAAAACCTTGTCAGACACCCATAAAAAGACAATCACCCATCAAAGACATGGAAAATGTCCTCAAGCACACCTAGAACAACCACAGAAGCTCTCAAAAGACACACTGAACCTTCTCATCCACCCACAGGTCAACCTCGTCAAAGACAACGTCAAAGATCCACAGAACCCCCTAAAACACGACTTAGAACCCTGATTAAGAAATCTAAAACACATTCAAACATCAACGAAGCCTCTCCAAAGACAATGTGTGCTTATTCAAACACCCACAGAACCTCCTCCAGGACTCCATGGACATATTTGTAGACATCTAAACCCGCTTAGAACCAGAAGATCTCCAAAACAACTCAGTCAAGGATATCTAAAACTTCCACAAGAACCCCATGACCCTGGTCAAGGACCCAAAGCAACTTCTAACAGTCTCCTACTCCCCAAAACAACTGTACAACCTTTACGAGGACAAATCCACTTGGTATGTACAGTACATGTTCTTGGTGTCACCTCAACAGAAAGGTCACAGGTTTGATTCCCTCCTGTGTCCTTCAGCGACTCTATAGCTTCAGTCTTCAGAGAGGATACTTCTTCTGATTCACTGTCAGAGCATCAACAAAACACAACAAAACTGTGAGATGTAAAAGGCATATTAAACAGACAGACTGTAAACTAGCAGCCATGGTGAGACACAATGCAGCCGGCTCCCTGGAGACTACAGCCTAATCCCAGCAAACGCTTAAACCCCCCATTAAATATTTAATGAGCACAAAGAGGGAACCAACTGTGTAACGTGAATAAGACAGAGACAGTGGAGCTCTTCGTTCGCAGACAGCAGCAGTGTCCGTGTTTAAAGAAGGTGCTGCTGATGCCGGGGGGGGGGAATCCCACGAGACCGAAACAACCAGCCAAATATTCAGAGTCTGACAGCAGGCAGGCAGGGGGAGCTGCAGGAGGAATATTAGGAAGTGGAATTATGTTAAGAAGTGGTGGGCATGATGTCAGTTTACCAACTCACGTTTATCCAAAAGCATTTTTAGTCTGTTTTTGTTCATTCGTCCTCACAGAGCCGCTGATACAACAAACACATCCTCCCAACCAAGTCCAGAGGTGGAGAGTAACTGAGTACATTTACTCAACTACTGCACTTCTACTATGTTCATCAGGAGGTTTCTGAAGACATTCAACCGTTCAACAAACACTTATTTTATCCCTAATTTGATGTTCACACAAGGTTTTCTGGAGAGCTCTGAGTATGTAAAACTTTATTTATCGAGCAGCTTTTGAAACCCCGGTCTGAAGGTGCTGTACAGTGAAAACATTAAGAAATCATAAAAACATGAGATAATATAAAACCAATAAAAGAAAAATAATAAAACCAATAAAACTTATAAAGAGGAGAATCAGTTTTTTAGCAGCTTTTTAAAACTGTCAGCTGAGAGTTTTAATGACTAGAGGAAGATGATTCCAGAGGGAGGGGGCCACGACTGCAAAGGTATGGTCTCCTTTGGTTTTTAGCCTCGACCTCAAGGGAGCGCTGGTCAGTCGACCCCAGTGATCTCCAGTGGACACAGTAACTCAGAAATACAAGATGGGTCCAGCCCGTGTCATGTTTTATAGGTGATTAAAAGAATTTTAAAATGAAAGCAGCGCTCTGAGGGTCAGTAAAGATTTATCTGCATTTTGAACCAACTGGAGTCGAGACACAAAAGAACGATTTAAGGTCGTGAACGTTGAGTAATGATGACGGGAGGAAACAAAGACATGGATGATCTTAAAAGGATAGTGAAGATTTAGTTTTAGCAATGTCTCTCAACTGGATGAAACAGGATTACACCGATTTATTTATGTGACATTCAAAATTCAAATGTTGGTCAAAGAAAACACCATTTACTACTGTTACAGAAATCTTCTAGTTACATGTTATATATTTTTATCTTACTCTGCCTTTTCGTGTTTTCAGGTTCGTGAGGAAAAAGAAGACTGAGGTAATGACACCACGGAAAGACGCTGGAAGCGTCCTTCACTAATTACCTTCCTGCTCAAATGTTTGCATACAACAGAATGTCTGTCTAGAGGCAGGAAGTTGTCAAAAACAGAGAAATAAAACCTTACAGAAATATTGGTCCACTGCTTTTTACTAGAACATATAGAGACATCTACTGTGAGCTTCTTTGTTCTGGTCTTTGAAGAAGCAGACTACGTTTAGGTTTTTTTTTAGAAACAACAGCTGTGTGACAATTACAGATGACGGAAAACAACATCCTTATAAGATCTTGACATTTTCTTTAATCAGAAGAAAACAGCTCCAGCTGAAACGACATGAAAGCGTCAGATCTGCTCTGGCTGAGGTGAAGCAGCAGCGGAGGTTTACATGTTTTCATGTCATGGCACTTACCTCTGGATCGTCTGGTTTAAATCCTCTGCAGCCTCACATGGTCCATCTTACTTTGAAGTGTTGGGAGGCGACGCGTGCTTCCCCGTGTCACACGCTGCATGCTTTATAGCCGACAGTAAAACATTTTAGTGCTGCAGAAATTGGGCTGTTATTAAAATAGCGGGCCCGTATCTGTCACAGGGAGACGTACAGTTATCTTTTTGTGACGCCGAGACATATTTTATCATAATCTGCCGAGGCCGAGCGGAGCCTTGTACACATCATTGGCTTTTCCTGCTCGGTTAGATTGTGAAGGTCAGAGTTCCTGCAGCCTTTTATGGCTGTTTAACTTTTAAGAATGATAGTGAGGCGGCAGCCGAGCCGATTTATTTTCACCCCCGTCAGTCAGTCGGCTGCTAACTGAGGTGCGACTGGGTGTCGCTTCCCCCACAGTCCGTCATGTTTAAGACCAAGAAGAATAAAAAACAATATTTTAGAAGCTCTCGCATCAATCAGTCAATCAACAAAATGTCACTCAGGTTCACGATGGACGATCTGATCACGGGACCAGATTTAACACCAACTCCGACATCAGCAACAGAAACAGAGAATGAGGTAAACGAGAACAAATAAACTGTGAATTCAGCTGCAGTAAAACAGCAACAGCACTGTGTGACTTTAAAGAGAAATATTTTGATGCTGTGCAGAGTGACTTCCTTTAGTTTCGGTGGATACACAGCAAACACCTCACGGTCACAGTGTAAAGAAGTTTGTTTCTGGATGTTTGTGTCTGTTAGTGAAATAATTCATCTGCTTTCAGGCTGCAATTAAACCAGAAACTGCAGAAACACATGGACTGTTTCCTGAGTGAAGACAGACTGGAAAACTCTTCAAACAGCTGAATGAAGCGGCTGCTTAATGAGTCTGAGTTGTACTGTGCAGGGTCGTCAGTGAGTGATGTCGTGATCACAGGTGTGTTTTCACTTCTACCTGCAGAATGAATGAAACACCAAAAACTGCCAAAAAATAAAAATATTTATCTTTAAATGCATAAAGTTTTATCAAAGGTCAGATATGATAAATAAATGTACGTGTCACTTTAACCCGCCGCATTTAGTACTTTTAATCAGTGTAGAAACATATATATATGTTATATATGGTTTATAAATAGGGATGGGGAGTGATAAGATTTTATTGGTATCAATGCCATTATCGATCCTTTAATGATTCCTGATCAATTCTCTGTGCAGGAAAAAAGCAGGTCTGTCTGTCTTTATCTAAAATGGATGAAAGAGAGAAAAATTGTACAGCATGTTTTCATTTAGTTTTCTTGGTGAAAGATAAACTCTGCTGAGCCTGTCCTGTAGTATACCGTTGTTATAGTGTAACTGCTCGGTCGGGAAGCAGCAGCACTCATGTGTAAAGAGTCAAATACATGTGTTTCCTGGAGTTTAAGCCCATGTCGCGTATAGGAAGATGTTGCAACATATTCCTGGTGTTTCCACCCTTACCTGAAATGACCATTGAGCAGACGATAGAAACAGCGCCGTCGTCGTCTTTCTTCGTGAAATGAGGCCACGCTTTGGACAGTTTCTTCCTCTCCACCGTGACTCCTCTCCTCTGTTGTTTTGTGTCGCACAACTGTCAGAAAAACATGTCAGCGTCAATAAAAGAACCTGATAATCTTGAAAACATAAGATTCTGATGGTTCAGACGAGGCAATACAGCAACTCTTCAATGAAAAGGATCTGAGGCCGGGAGCACATGAGCTGCGTGGCGTGTGCGTGGCGGGTTATTGCGACACACTGCGTCTCACACCTCGTGGCTGCGTTGCATGGTCTATTTTTCACGTGTGACTCCTCTCTCAGCAAAAACAGACAGAGAGAAGACCTGCTGATGTCATAGTGACATCATACCACCAACATCAAATAAAACTGACACCTTCTACTCTGGTTTCAATGTCTAGACCGAATCTGAAAACGACATAGACATGAAAAAATATAAATATATTTTTTAACCATTTCAGCAGCTGCGTGTGGAGACAGAGACATTTTATAGACGTATTGTGTCAAAAATAAATCTGAAATTATTTAAAAATGATAAGAAATCCAATATAGAAAGAATCTGCGTGTAGACAGATAAAGCTGCAGCAGCAGAGACGCACACGCAACGCAGCACATGCAGTCAGTGCGTTCCTGCCGTAAAGTTTGTCGCAAGGTGGTTTTTTGAAAAGGTCTGAAAGGTCGGTAATTTAGTGACAAAGTTGGCGCTAAGTTTACAAACGTGCCTGATGATGTCAGAGAAACTGTTCTCACCAGTTGATGTAAAACAGCAACGGCTAATGAGGGAACTCCAACACTCAGTCACTGTCGGACATTTATGTTTCTAGGGCTGGCCAAAAAATGTAGTGACCCTCTAGAGCTCTCTATAGACTATAATTTATAGTTTAGCTTCTCTACAGTGCAAACACACAGGTCCTGTTCTGTAAGAACATCCTGACAAGATATGAGACGTCTCAAACTGGACGGTGCATGAACAATGTGAACACTGACTGAGCTGTGGCCTCCACAGACACAGATACGAGTGTTTCGACCTGAAAGACAAAGAGGGGACATTTTCATTGTCTAATAACACTCGACAGCTTTTACACTCATGCTTGAAATTTGTTTGGAAGCCCTTGAGGGTAAAAAGCTGCCAGGAAGAAAAGACCTGTGGCTGCAAACAGTCTCACCCTCCCAAAAAGCCAAGAAGAAGAATTACCCAGGCATGGAGAACATGGAGCGTGTGTGGTCCCTTCAGTCGCCAGGCGATGTGGTGGGGAAGCTGTCAGCCGGCTGGATGGCGGCTGAATCCCGGTGAGCGGAGCAGGAGGAGGAGGAGGGCGAGGCATTCTTCAGCGCTGACACTCTCATTGAGACTCGGGGCAGCCGTGAAATAAAAGCTGCGAGGAGACTGAAAGAGAGAAAAGACGGCTCCGGTAGTTTATTTTGTCGAAACAAAACGTGAGTTCCACTTGTGGAAAAATGTGATTGAACTGCGCTTTGTGTCGAGCTGAATGAGCGTGAGCAAATACGGCTGGAGGAGCACTGTTAGTTTTACCGATTTAAACTGTGGAGAGTGAGGAGAAAACCAAACTTCACTGCAGACCAGATGAGAGCAGAGGCCAGTGAGATCATCTGCCAACAATGAACATTTTCTTACTGACTTACGAAATGATGAGAAAAGGTTTTAATGGAACAGAAGAAAAGGATTTACTGTTTGTAATATAATGTTTTACTTCAACTTTTGTCTAAATTTTACTTATAACTGGAAGACTCAAACCTTTTTAGAAGTTTATCCGTTTTACCACGAGTCACATAAAGATGGTTTTTATCTCCCTGCCTCTGAATTTAGCTGCTAAACATGAAGGTCACCTGAACCAACCTGCTCAAAGGAGAAATATAACTGTTAGCTCCTCTAACTCAAAACAAGCTAGTTAATCATCGATTAACTGTTTGCTCTATAAAACATTAGAAATCTTAAACTGCTACACTGAACTGTTAATCCAGCTAACCCAAACCAGACTTTATCTGTTGAAACAAAACTGTAAATTAACCTGAACCAAGCTCTTTTAGCTGCTTGACTGTTAGCTAACCTGAGCTAAACTGTTTTAGCTGTTGACTGACATATTTTCTAACTGCAACCTTTATGTTTTAGCCTCTAAAATAAAACTTTAGATAATCTGTTAGATAAACTGTTGAGGTAAGCTAATGAAACACATTCATTTATATTTATATTTTATATCAACAGTTAAAGTAACAGTTTTCTCCAGACTCAGATACAGAGATGTAGGTCCAGCTGAGCAGGTGAAACCTACTAGCTTGTCTCCATCTGAGCACAGGACAGTTCACCCTCCAACAACTGATGTCCATGTTGTATATTGTTAACTAATCAGCAGTGTGTCCTGCAGTCAGCTGGATTAGTTGACAACAGTTAGGACGGAGCTCAAACTTGACGCCAGGAGTTCAGGACTGTAGAGATGCTGCGTGGAGTCTATTTATCTTTTAGTTTAACTTTTATAACAGATTAACACAGTTTTGTTCCGTTTCAGTTGGACTTTGGAATAAATTATTTTGTATACAATGACTCACAGCTCTGTGTTATTATCTGCCCTTTCATCCTGCTGCTCCGCTGCCACAGTGATACTTTCCCTGAGCTCAGACTTTGTCATGCAAATGCCTCCTCATAAAAACTCCTTTAGAGACCTGATTAGGGGTTTACATGGGCACAGAAAGCAGGTTTCCCCAGCAGAAATCCCACTGAGTTAAGAGGTTTACTCTTAAACCTGGAGAGAGGAAGGGAAGCAGGAAGAAGAACGAATGTGATGGACATCGATCAAGAATCACCTCCAGGAGTCACAGTGAAAGTTAAAGAAACATCACCACAATATCAAACTTCTCACACTCACAGCAAGAGGAAGTGGAGACTAATGTCACAACCTCACGACAAACAGAACCATAAACTCAAGAAAGGTTTCATTAAATGCTGAGGATAGTGTGCTGCAGTAAACCTTAAATATGTAAGAAATATATAATAATACTGTCAAGGAAAATACATCTGAAATCAAAATGTGTTATTGGTGTAAACATTATCAGACAGGACATCGGAGGTGAAATGAACCCAAATAACTTTGACTTTTGTGTTGAGTTTGGAAGCAGTTGTTGATTTCAAGAGGAATTTCCCTGAAAGACCAATCGACCAGCGGCAGACAGGGGGGTGAACAGCTGCTGACGTTTCCATAACTACCACAACTGTAGGTAGATGTACACAGACACGTCCCACACATGTGGACCGCAAAACACGACGGCGACTGACGTCAACCAGAAGAAAGAGAAAAAAAGTCAAAATGACGTGTGCAACAAGAACAGGACCGAGGATTAAACAAAGCTCATCTTTACAGCCGTGGCAGCAGCTCAGTGAAGCTGTGCTGAGCCACAGTGGTGAAGAGCTGAATGCTAACATCCTCTCATTGACTGATACGGACTCTACTCCAAGAGTGAGATTACAGACACTCATCAATCACCTTTTTGCATCACCACTGACATCGCTCGTCACACAGCGATGGTGACTGTTACCGGAAAGAACACGACAGACTGTTTCTGTTCAGTTGTAGAATTCTTGAGGTCAAAGTCAGAAATCAGACAGTGAATGCAGCGCTCTGAGTAAGAGTCATTTCGTCACATTCACTGCGTCAGTTTAACGTGTAGACACGGCAGCTTTTACTCACCAGCAGTAAACACAAGGAACAGCTGAGGCTGATGGGAATGTGAAAGTTCTCCAGTTAATTTGGTCATAAACCAAAGTATCGGACTCATTAAAACGTGACCTGATGATGAGGATGATCCGAGTTATTACAGTTCATCCTCAGGAGAACGTGAACGTCTGAACCACATGTGATCACACGTGTCACTCTGAGAACGAATTTCCCACTTTGAGACATGAAATACTGTTTTTTTTTCCTCTTTGCCAGAAGTGGTCAGTGAACACATCACTGAAGTAGAAAATACCTCATTCATCAGCGTCAGAGCAGGTTGGAGATGTTCAAGTGTTTAAACGGCTCTTGTTTCAATTACAACTTAAAAAAGACGGTGTAATTAAAAAACTACAAACACCATTTGAATGCAAACGGAGACAATTAAAAGAGCCTGACGAGTGCATTAAGAGGAATCAGTTGTGAATTAGCAGTTAAGAGGAACACAAAGGGCTGAGTTCTCTCTCCTCCCTCCTTCTTTTCTCTCGCCTCTCTGCCTTTTCAGCCTTCGGCAGCACAAACCACCGGAGGAGTCCTTTCACTTGTTCTTTTCTCCCTCCCCTCGTCGTGTCTTTCAGCCTCAGCAGAAAGAAAAGAGGCTGAATTGAGGCTAATCTTCTCCTTGTCGGTGTGAGTGTGTGCGGCCTGATGAAAAGGCTCCAGGTGCAGGACGGCGGGTCGTAAAAAAAAAGGACAAAAACAAAGTGAAGAAAGAAAAAGGAAAGGGCTTTGATGGTGCGTCTGCTCCTGGTCGCCCTCCCCCAACCCGCCGTCACCCCCCACACACCCCTAACCCACCGACCCCTGAACTCCAGGTGTGGGAGGCGTCACGGAGCCACATCCAATCATCCAGCAGCGTGGTGAAGAGGGTGTGGCCTCTGGTTTAAGACTCAAGGCTGAGACACAGACAAAAAATAAAAACTAATGTTTTCAAGCTCTGGATCAGTTCACGATTTTAACTTTTAACTTTTACCAGAGACCGCACCATGACTGAGGCGACTGCAGGTCGACTGTGGATCATTTGCATCTGCATAAATTATCTACATCATTTGATTCGGTGCAGATTTGTTAGAGATTTGAACCACAGAAGAACAGGACAGACCTAAATGTGCAGTTTTGCCATTTAGCTAATGGAAAACTACAAAACCTCAGTGGATCAGCCTCCACGTGTCTCTTTGTTGTTGTCTGTACAGATGAGGATTACTTCTCCACCAACTTCTGTCATAAAAACCTGATCAACAACCTGCTGATCACCTCAGACCTGCAGCTTGAAGAGGCACTTCTCCTCACCTGACAGCAGCAGCAGCTGGGCGGAGCTACAGGTTGATTGACGGCTCACCTGCGAGGGAACTCTGACTCGTTGACCCTCTCACAAACAAACATCAAAGCTGGATCACACTTCAAAGTCAACATGCAGCTGATCACCGCTGTCATTCATGAGACTGACTGATGAGTCTCAGTCTGATTTTTAAAAATGTTTCACTCTGAATTTGAATCTTGAGTTTGAGGTGATTGACTTTCTGAACGTTCTGCCACAGAGACGATCAATCACTGACAGAGAGGGTGAAAGTCAAACAGACGTATTTCACTTGAACCTCTACGACGAAGGGTCGATTAAGACTCATGACAGGTTTTATATTAATTACACATGAATCAAAAGGTGAAGGGACCAAAATGTCTGAGCTGCAAAACTCACCTGTTAACTAACCCAAACCAAACCAAACCAAACCATCGCTAACCTGAAGCAGACTAGTTAACCAACCTGAACCAAACTGGACCAGTTAAATAAAACCACTTCCTGCTGCTGAACTGGAATGTCAGATAAATGGAAAAGAACTGATCTTGCTGCTGACGCCACGTTTGTCATCATTGCAGACGGCGTTCGTTCTATCAGTCTCACACAGACATGTTGTTTCGTAAAAAGGTAAAAGGTATAAAAGGTGAGTGAAAAAGAAAAACCCGACCAGAACTAAACTGGATCCGCAATGGATCATTTCTTCTGAGGGCCGAGTCAAATGAACCGAACGACAGTGGAAGAAGCTGCTGAGAAACAAACAGCAACAGGAACAAAATTCACAACAGGAAAATACCTAAATCAGGAAGTGGCTGAATTGCCTGAGAAATTCAGGGAGAAAAGACGTGAGACACAAAATGGAGAAAAGCACTGAGGCTACATTTTAGTTTTAAAACTCTCTTCTGCCTCCTCCGTCCACACGACTCCAGTTATCTGCCTCTTAAACTGACACTTTCAGGAACTCTGCTGGACACATTTTATTTTGAAAACTCCGGGGTTGTGTTTTATTTTAAAAACTCTGGGGTTGTGTTGTAGTCTGGACAGACAGAAAGTGAGACCTTTGTAATCGATGAGGGCACAGCCACGGTCTATCCTGATTGGCTGTCATCAGCCTGGACTACCAGTGGTGAATACAACATGATGATGAATGACAGAGTTACTGACCTTGTTGTCTTTGCAGCTGTTGTTCACTTACAGTCTCTGTTTTAAAGCTACAACTGCAGAGGAGACAATCTACTTCCTGTTTACACCGGCTCACGGTCATGTGATGTGTGTTTTCAGGTGTGTTAGTCTGGACGGAGCAGTGTGTTCTTCACAGGTTTGTATATTTCACAGTTATAGCTCTATTTTTCCCACAATCAGATAAGAGGATGGATCAGTTTCATCTACTTAGTTAGCTTAGCACAAAGACTGGAAGCAGATAGAAACTGCTAGCCTACTAACTCCTGACTTCCATGTGTCTTCTGTCTCGTGTCTTGAACTTGCACTGAAGCAGAAATGTCTAAATGAGATGTCGTAGTTTCGGGAGTTGTGGTTCTTCAGCCTCGGAGCTCGGCGAGGTTCAGCTCTGTCTGAGAGTCTCTGCTGAGCCTCGTCTGTTGGTTTCCCTTCGGCGCCGTCAGGCAGATCACCAAGAACACAATCTGTCACCGAGCCGACCGGCTGCCAGCGTCTGAATAAATCATCTGTCTCAGCTAGAGGTGAATCTGTTTGATTTCATGTGTGACCCAAATAACAAGACGGCTTCCCCCTGTGAGAGCGGCGTGCTGCAGATAAACCTGGATTCTGTCGGTGTGAACGGGTCGACACACCTTCTCTGACCTGGTTTAATCAGTTACACACATTCAGCTTCAAACTAAATATTGTAAACAGGTTTTTATTCTGCTGCAGAATATGAAATAATGTGTTTATTATCGTTTCCTCAGGAATTTATATTTATACTTTTATTATAGTCTCCATGAGACTGAAGGTCAGAGTTTGGATCTCTGCGTAATGTGAACGTCTCCTGTTATTCATGCAAAATGTCATATGGAATAATGCACCAATAATAATAACACTAATAGTAAATACAGGTTTTATCTTCCTGGAATCTGCTTCAGACAGATTTTCTATTCAGATTTCACTAAAACAAAGTGATGACTCTCTGATGTCACTTTGGTTTCTGCCCCATTATCTTTATTTTCTTTTTGTTAATGTGAATTTGTGACAATCTTGATTTAGTTTTCATTATAAGTTATTATTGTTTATTGTTTTACATGTGGAGTTATTTTAATTATTTTCTTCTTCTTCTTTTGTTGTTTCTGCTTTATTGATTCAGTGTGATTTAAATAATTGTTAGTTTTATCTGAAGACTGGTGACCGCTGTGTGGAAGCTGATATGGATCCAAAGAAAGAAAGAAAGAAAGAATTTTGAGTTTGTAATAAAGAACTGATAAAGTAGATCCATAGAAACTAGAAGAGCAGAGTTGGATGAACTGTAATTGTTGAGTTTCACCACAAACAAACGACTTTCTGTTCTTCAGTTAATTAAAGATTAATGAAACACGATGTTTGTAGTTTTATAATAATCCACGGAAACACACAGGAACATGGTGTTAACGTGTCTTGTTGTGTTTTTTCTGTTTATTTGTTTGTTTGTTATGATGCTCGTCAGCTGTGGTGGTCGCAGCGACAGGCTCCTCCCCCACATGTCTGGCAATTAGTCGTGGGAGGTGGAGGGTGAGGATGGGGGGTGCTGGGGTGGTGGAGCTGCTGCCTGGGAACAGGAGGGGGGGTGGGGAGAGTGGAGGGGGGTGAGGGGATTTTATTGCCAATGAATTAGTGTCGTTTTCTTTTCACACACCCACTAACTAACCTCCCTCTCCCTCCCCCTCGCTGCCCTCTAAATGGTTTGTGGCAGGCGGCTCCGCCCTCCAATAACGCACCTGTGCATGATGATGATGAGGAGGAGGAGGAGGAGGAGGAGAGGGTGGGCTGGGCTGTCGCTCCCTGCAGCCGTCAGGTGGCTTCAACACGTCCGTAAACTGTGAGTGAACTAATGAACTCAGAGAGAAAAACTGATGAGACCGTTTCATCCAGTCTGATCAATCAGTCAGTAAATAAACACTGAAGTCTGATCAATCAGTCAGTAAATAAACACTGAGGTCCTGGTGACAGTGAGGAAACAGTTGATGGAGTTTGGAAGATGTGGAGATTTAAACTCGGAGATTAAAACGGTTCTGACTGAGTGAAGAATCAAACACATCGATAAATAAAAAGAAAGAAAAAGAAAGAAAGAAACACTCCAACACTGAGGCCTGTTTGAACTCTGACACCAGGTGAGGACAGGAGGCAGGTGAGGCTGGAACCGGCTCCAGATGAGGTGTTTTGTCCCAGACTGGTTTACTGGAGTCACTTTATCTTCTCCGTCCCACAGAGGAGCTCTCCTCAGGACAGGGTTGGACACCATGAATTGTCCAGACATCTGCCATATGTAAAAATGGCTGCTCTCAAGTTCCTCCACACTCTGGCAGAACACTGTTGGGATCATTAGTTTCTAATTCAGAAGTAGAGACGCTCCTGACTCGTCTCCTCCGTCAGTGAGTCTCATATCACTCCCCTTCACTGGTGCACTGCTGCTCTACCTGAAGCTCTCAGGTGTGCTGATCCTGTGGAGTCATTTAAAAAAACCCTGAAGACTCACCTGTTTAATCAGGTGTTCAGATAAACTGTGAGCTGTGTGATTCTGCTGACGGACGTTAACTGTTTATGTCTCTGTCACTTCAATGTGTCAGTACAGTGTTTTCTTCTCTTATTGTTGTTATTATTGTTATTTAGCACTGATCTAAACTGTCTTTGTTTTTTTTATGTGTAAAACACTTTGTGACTTCTGTCTATGAAAATTAAACATAAATAAATGATCATTATTATTTGAAAAACAGACCAAACATACACTGAAGTGTGTACAGAAGGCTGTCCACATACTTTTGGCCGTACACTGTATATCAATATATGTATTAATTGATAGCCGTGACGTCTTTGTTTCAGGTACAGATTTTATTTTTATTTTTATTTTAAAATTGCATGTTTCATGTGATGCGTTCAGAGTCTCCAGGAGAAAACAAACCTGTTTCTTTCTGGTTCAGTATAAAGTTTCTCCTGCAGCAGGTTCCAGTCGCTGCTCCTCTTGTATGTGGAGAATGTGTCGGGTGATAACAGACTCTGTCAGCTTTAATCACCTCTGAGTGTTTTTGCCTCCAGCTTTATTTTTCTCTCCGTGTGACGACTTTAATTTACGGCCCGTTCAGGAATCTCTTATCTCCACCATCGACCATAAACTAACACCTAACAGCGCCACTTCAAAGCCGCCGCAGAGGCCGAGGTGTTAGGGACCGGCCCGGCGCTCTGAGGGGAGAGATGAGCAGATGGACGAGGCGTCGTAGATTATTGTCGGGAGGAAAGAAACATTTAGTGAGAGGAGGAGGAGGAGGAGGAGTGGGAAAAGGCCACGTGAGCCCCGAGGAGGTGTGGAGGAGTTTTAACAGGAAAACCAGCTTCCACATCAGGACGGAGAGGGGTCAGTCAACACCTGAGGACAGACTCAGGTAACTCAGATCAGATAAAGCGCCACTTCAGTTCAGTTCCCACAGACTCTAAAACCACCACGAACCTCTACGGTCCACTATGATCCTCCTCCACGCCGACTCACTCCTCACCCCGAGACCTCTGGACCTGAACTCAGACCAGAACCAAGTCCTCACCTCAGAATCTAACGGGTGACACTGTGGGAACCTGCTTCTAGTCCCCAAACAGGAAGTGAGTCAGAGTCCACATCATGTGGATCAGAGTGGTCTGGTCTCTCCGGAGCTCAGAAGACGGACTGTGATCTGACTGTTCAATCCACCTCTGGACGACATGTGAGCCAGATGTTGAAAAAGCGTAAAAGCATCCGAGACACATCTGTAATCTGTAACAGCAGCCAGATGTTTCTCGAGAGTTCAACCTCTGATCCATGAGTCAGCTGTGTTCGTGTTATTGAGCTCAGGAGTTCTTCTTCTTCTGGTGTTTTTCTCAGTTGCCAAACAGTTACTGGACTGGAGGAGGACCCACCTTGATCCACATGGAGCCGAGACCCTAAAGACGGAGTCTGATCTGGGTGATGATCTGACCAACAGAGTGGTCAACAACTGGCGGCCCGCGGCCCGAAACTGGCCGCCAGATTGTTTTGATAATCACATCCTTTTTTTGTTTGTTTTTTGGAGCTACAACAGACCTCCATCATGGCAGCAACAGAATCACTTCCTCTTTAGCGATTTTTGCCTACAAAATAAAGGTTTGTTTATGCAGCAATGCTTTATTTCAAGCTATAGAGAGTTCTTATTCTGAAAAGTTCTGACAGGAAGTTCAAAAGGTTCTGCTGCTTGGCTGACAGACCTGGAACCATTCTGTGACTGTGGACCGCAGCTCCACACGTGAACAGTAACAAAGAAAATCCCAGTTGAATTTTTATCAATTTCTTAAATTATACTTTGATAAAAACTGACGTTCTGCTGTAAGTGACGGACTCTTAAATCACCTGGATGTGAGGTGACGGGTGGAGACGGGGCTGACCTGAGTCAGTCTGCGGTTTGCTGCTGAGCAGGTGAACAGGAAGTTATTAGAGCTGAGACGACGTCACTCCTGATCCACTGTTGATGTAAAGATCTTGACGAGCAGCTTGAAAAGAGACACAGATTCTTTCTTCTTCCATCGTCTCAGAGAGAAACTCTTTAACTTCCGGGGAGAGGTTTAGACTGATGCTGCAGGCTGATGATGATGATGAAGGTCACAGAACATAATCTCCACATTTAAATGTTTCTTCTTCTTCTTTCCTGTAGACATGTTGCAGTGAGGTCACTTCCTGTCTGCTGGTCTCAGCCTCGTCATCTTCGTCCCGTTGACGACTGTAAATTTCATGTTCTTTCACTGGGTTTCATCAGCTGATGAATTCATTCATCGGTGTAAATAACCCATGTGTCGCGTGGCTGGCGGGGGCGGGACGCTCTGTGCACCGGAGTGTCATCATCATCACCATCATCATCATCATCATCATGTTCTTCTTCTCCTCTGCCTCTTGTTGTTCTCCGCCTCAGTCTGATCTCTCTCCACATGCTGCCTGTTCCATAACGAAGCTGTTTGTTAATTAACACCTCGCTGCCCCCCCCCCCCTCCGAAGGCTCTAATTAACGAACACGAATGGTGGCGAGGGACTTCATGATTAATTACAGCTCGGTGTCGGGGCCGACATCGACGTCGGACTGATATTCAGCTTTAATTGTGTTTGTGATATTTCAGACCGGAGTTTGGTCCCGTCCGGTTCCACTGGACTGAAACTGAAACGTGACGTCGACGTTCAGAAGCTTCTCGGCTGATTTCAGAGTCTCAGGGTTCAAGAAAACACTTTCGAGGAGACGAGGACGGCTGTAACATTTCTCTTTCTGCTCTGTGTCATTTAAACCGGCGAGTTCAAACTGTAACACAAACTACTTCCACGTGTCTGCTGATAAATGGCAGAGCTGTTATCTCCGCAACACAAACAGGAAATGGATCGTTCAGTCTCAAACACTCACAGCTAACAACTAAATCATTAGCACTGACACCATGACAGAGATCTACAGACACACAAACATGACGTAGTTTAGAAAACCATGTCAAAATAAATGAAGTTAAAAAATACAAACTTTCTTACGTCAGGATTAGTTTTGTATCTGCCACAGGGTGCTAACTGCTCACATGTGGAGTAAGGACTAAACTGGGCATGTGCAGAATGAATCAGGTGATTAGTAACTGGTTCCTGATTGGAGAAATTCTCTGTGGTGTTTGAGTCAAGTCAGTGTTAGTTAGAAAGGGGTTTTAACAAAGACTGTAAATAAAGATGGACGTCGTCTCTGTGACGTCACCCACAGGTTTCTGAAGCTCAGAGTGAGCTGCGCCACTGACACCATCTTGGCAGTGTCTGACTCCGCCCCTAACTCCCAACTAATCCAAAAATGGTCGGGGGGGGGCCCAATCCTCCATAAATTTAGTCCTTAATAAAATGTAAACAGGTGAGTTATATAAACAGGTGAGTTATATAAACAGGTGTCATGAAGGAGGAAATTAGCTCTAGAGACCAAAACAGTTTCTGTACCAGGCTGTAAACATGTTTATTTCTGCTGTAAAGTTGGACATTTTAACATGGGAGTCTATGGGGACTGACTCACTGTTGGAGCCAGACTCTAGTGGTCGTTAGAGGAACTGCAGCTTCTGGTTCTTCATGTTGATGCTTCATGTTTCAGTCTCAGAGGTCAATGCTTGGATTTACAGTCTCTACAACACGACACCCTCTACTGTTAGACCTTCATTAGCATTAGCACTAATTACAGCTGCAACCATTAGTTGATTGGTCGATTAATTAAAAAGGTAGAAATATTTTGTGGTTCCAGCTTCTCAACAGCGACAGTGACCTGAATATCTCAACGTCTATTTTAAAACAGTGGACGACACTTTTGACTATTTTAAAACTTTTCATAGACAATTAATCAAAAATGAATAATCAGCAGATTAATCGATGATGAAAATAATTCTGAAAGTAGAATTTGATCCCGGAGATGTTGAATTCACTGAACGTCAGAGTCACAGATGGGTTTGATTTCATGACATGTCTAGGGAATCAATGGATTCTATCAATGAATGACTGACAATCGAGAAAGACATCCTCTTCATCTTCATCATCATCATCATCATAATCATCATCATCCTCCACTCCCTCCTTCATCTCATCTCTCTCCGTCATCACCTCCTCCTCCTCCTCCTCCTCTTCCTCCTTTAATCCTCTGGTGTGTCTCTCTGCCGACACTCGATCACTTTTACCTCAGTAAATATTTGGTGGTGGGACTGTAACTCTCCTGTTGGAGTATTTTCTTCTTCTCTGAGCAGGAATGTCAATAACGGCAGGCGAGAGTTTTCCTCTTTAAATGTCATTTGTTTTACTTGTGTGGTCACAAAGCTCAGGAGGAGGAGGGGGAGGGGGGAGGAGGGGTGTGTGTGTTCACAAACTGACATTTTTACGGTGACAGTCGCCGTCTCTCGGCAACACACTCAAAGACCTATACGCATTGATGGCGCACAATTGTGTTTGGCACCAGGGAGGTGTTAACTGGCTAATCCCTTACGGCCGCCCAGACGCTGCCTGCTGCTAATTCAGCCTCTCCACAAACCGGCCAGTGTTTACACACCAGACCTCCGTCACTGTGGGAGAATGAAAAGCTCTTCAGACGAGCCTTTCTCCCTCCAGAAGAGTCTGTCTGTCGTCTCTCACACCAACAGTCGATTAAACTCCACAGACACAGAGAGCAGGAGAAAAATCTGCTGCTATCAGACTCACACATTCACCTCCGAGGCTCCACACACTCAGTGTGAACACTCAGGGAGTTTTTACTGCTGCAGATAATCAAACACAGAGCTGAAGGCAAACTGTCAGTCAGCTCCTGTTACAGGTGAACCACACCTGCTGCTGGTCACAAACTTCACAAGAGGAAAATCTCTCTGCAACTCGGCAGCAAGAAAACACAGAAACACGACGTGACAGCTGAAGATATGACACAACAAACAACCTGTGTTCTCTGATTCTACTGTTGTTTCTATAGCAGTGGCACATTTCCTGATATATTTCTGTTTTATTTATATATCATAGAATAGACATATTTTCATATTTTATCTTAATATTCTTACTTCTTATTCTTTACTGTTACATTTCCTTCCTAAGGGAGAAACTGTAACGTAAAATAATTGTGCTATATAAGTCCATTTCCCCCTGGGGATCAATTAATTATTCTGATCCTGATCCTGAGTCTGGGTCTGGGTCTGGGTCTGATCCTGAGTCTGGGTCTGATCCTGAGTCTGGGTCTGGGTCTGATCCTGAGTTGAATAACCAGGTTTCTTTTGTTCCATATAAGATGTTGAATATGAATAAAAAAACAACATGAGACAAGAAGAAGTTCTGCATCAGTCCGTCAGTCAAAATCTACATTTTTAAACTTTATAAAGATTTTACTGATGATACTTTTACTGAAGTAAAACTTTGACCTCGAGTGTTATATATATATATATACACACACACACACACACACACACACACACACACACACACACACAACCAATACACCAGATCTAAAATTGATTAACTGATTAATAAAAGTAATCTTCTGGGGAAAATATAATAAAATGTGAAAATGTTTTAGTTTTAATGAGAGAAAAATGTTTGTTTGTTTGAGAATTTGTTTTGCTTCAGAAAATAAATTCACATTATTTTACTTCCTCTATCCACTGAACAATTGATCGATTATTGAAGAAAATACTTGTCTTCAAGATTGGTGAGATTGATCACAGTGACGGACTAACACTGAGGTTTTCTGTCTGAAGCAACAAACTGAACCTGTTCAGGTCTTAAACCCAGATCCTGACACAGTCTCTCGACCAGACCAGGACCACAGGGTGGAGGCGGGAGGACCTGGTGGGGCCTCGGGGCAGTTGGTGATCCAACCTCGTTCCCATGGAGACGGGAGGGTCCAACAGGATCCAGGTGACGTAGATTTGGACTGTAACGTGTCTGATCCTGCAACAGTCACACCCTGAACTCACTGATCAACCAATCAGAGCCCTGATCCCGCCCAGCCGTCACAGACCTGCCACGTCACTGACAGTATCAGTAATGATCAATACAAATACATCAGTAGTGATGAATGTGTTCAGTGTTTTTATTGCAGACGACAGTTTGAATTTGAAAGTGTTCAGACATGACGAGCTGAAGTGACACCTGGTCGACAGGTACATTAAAGTTTGAGTCGAGGGATCAGAGTCTCTTTTACACATTTACATAAAAAAGAAAACGCAGGATTTTTTTTAGAGAATCGACGATAAATTGTAAATGTTTGTTTTTTTTTGTTTTTAAATTCACATTAGAAACATTTTTAACAAGAATTAAATTACAATTAAATGAACCGTGAGCTGTGTTTCTGTTACTGAGAGGACATGCATGTGTTCATATGAAAACAGTGGCAGCTCAGATCAGCTCCACATGTAGGAAGTTAAAAACCTCAGAGCCAATCATCTTCTCATATTTCCAGTTACTGGTTTTTCCCGCTCTCAGACAAGAATGTCAGGATCCGACATGAACACATTCCCACCTGAGTGACAGGATGAGCTCAATTTAGTGTTTTAACTAGAACTAAATCTAATGATCAATTAGTGGATTTACAGAAATTGAATTGTCAGATATTAACTGATTAATTCGTTTAATTTATCAATCGAGGAAAAATGTTCAATATTTGCTGTCGCCTGTTTTTGCTTCTCTGTTTAATTAACTTAAAGCTGGATTTCTGTGCTCGAACAAAACGAGGAATTTAACCGAGACAAATTAATTCATAATGAAAATGATCTTCACCTGCAGAAAAATTAAAACAAATGAGTATAAAATATATTGTGACTCAATAAACGACTCTCAGATCATCATGTGGAGGATTTTAGTCAAACTGAAACTCTGATATTTTCAACATGAAGCAGAAAATTAAATTCTCTTTTAACCTGATGGTTTCACTTTTAAAACTAAAAAAACATTAGTTTGTGTCTGACATGTTGGAGATGGAAGATTTTTACCCGACAACAACAACCAGATTTATTTGATGTCGGAGAAACTGCAGCTGCTGAATAAATGAAGTAAAAATCACAATATTTCCCTCCAAAAGGAAACGTTTGAAGAAAAGTATAAGCAGTACGAGTGTGTGTGTGTGTGTGTGTGTGTGTGTGTGTGTGTGTGTGTGTGTGTGTGTGTGTGTGTGTGTGTGTATAAACAGCCTCTTCACTTCTTTTTTGTGTATTTTTCCCAGGAAGGTTTTTTAATGGATGTGAATGAGCAGACAGAGCGCAGGGAATAAAAAGCCCGTTGTTCATGTTCATGCTTTATGCTTTCAGCCCAACAAAAAAAACAAAAAACAAAAACAAAACAAAAAAAAGAAAAACTTACAAACACTGAACTATTTTTCTTTTTCAGACAGTTGGAGCATGCAGCAGTACAAACACAGACAGCGGCTCAGTTCAACACCACAGCTTCTTAAAAAACCTTTAAATTAAACCAACAGGCTACTGAATAAAAAACATCTAGAGTCATTTTTTAAAAAGTGCATCAGAGACAGTAGATCCTTGCATTCACACTCAAATACCTGCGGTGGTTTTCTTTTTACACTGTGCAGAACCTCGGACATAAATATATGATTTCAAGTCTTATTTCATCTTCTCATCTCTGCGATTGTTCATATCGATTATTACAAAATCAAAATAATAAAAAAGGAAAAAGAATTATGGAGGAATTATTATCATCATATTATCATTTTTTATGAAACTATTTTTTCCTGTTGTTTCTGTTGATTCATATTTTTTGGAAGAAAAATCCTGCAGGTGGTAAAATGAGCTTCTTCTTCTTCTGGGGTTTAACTTTTGTTTCGGTGGCAGAAAAGAAAGAGCAGAGGCCAGAGGGAGAGAAAAACATGTAAGTCATTAATCTGCGACTTTTCTTTCAGTTTGAGAAGAAAAGGCTGAAAATACAAAAGATCCAGATAATTAGTCAGCGCTCAGTCTGCTGTGGAGGAATGTGGAGGAAACTCAAACTGAACGGTTTCATTTTCTCACACAGAAACTCAAAATGTTTGAAGGAAAATATGATTATTTCTGTTGTTTACTGGAGGTCAGAGGTCAACCTGCCGTTTCTTTACATGATGTTTGGGCGGGAGACTGAGATGATTCATTCCTTTCTTGTTTTCTGGGAAAAAAAATAAACAGTAAAATAAAAATAACGCACATCTGCGTCCTGGAGATGAAATACTGCTTTGGAGTTGAAGTTTGTCATTTTCCCTTTTTAAAGTGTTTTTTTTTTTATATGTATAAAAAGAGAACAAAGTCCAGATCCCCGTCAGTGCACCGCCACCGCGGACTGCAGCGAGGCCGAGGAGGGCAGCGCCTCTCCGGGCGCGGCCGGGCTGCTCTGTCCGGTGGCTGTCTGCGGGGAGGTGGGGCTCAGAGACTGGGGCGAGTTCGCGAGGAAAGCCGGGATGTGTGTGGGCAGCCCGGGCAGGCCCGGCACTGAGGCGGGCGTGGGTTTGATGGGCACCGGGATGGCGGGCAGAGTCTGTCCGCCGTGGCAGATGGATTTGAGCGGCATGCCGTAGGCCGAGTAGTCGCTGGCGGCCATGGAGATGGGAGCCGCGGTGTCCATCATCCCGGAGCCGTACATGTGCGGCCAGGCCGGGGTCAGCTGGTTGTGGAGCGGGTACCCGGTGGTGGAGAAGGCCGCCAGCCCGCCCGGCATCTTGTACTCTCTGGCGATGATGTTCTCGATGGCGAACGGGTGTTTGAAGCCGGACGGCTGAGACACGGAGCTCAGGTTGTATCCGCCCGGCATCTGCGGGAGGTGCGCGGCGGCGTGCAGCGCGCTGAGCCGCAGCTTGGCCTGCTGCTGCAGGTAATGGGCGGCGTCCTGCGGCTTGCTGGGCGCCAGCGGGTCCGTGGCCTGCATGCTGCCCACCTTGAAGCGCTTCCTGCGCCGCAGAAAACTCCCGTTCTCAAACATGTCGCCGCAGTTCGGGTGCAGAGCCCAGAAGCTGCCCTTCCCGGGCTGGTCCGGTCTGCGGGGGATCTTGATGAAGCAGTCGTTGAATGACAGGTTGTGCCGCAGGGAGTTCTGCCACCGCTGCGTGTTCTCCCGGTAGTACGGGAACCGGTCCATAATGAACTTGTAAATCTCACTGAGGGGGAGCATCTTCTCCGGGCAGCTCTGGATGGCCATGGCCGTGAGGGAGATGTAGGAGTACGGAGGCTTCTGGTCGCTGTACGTGTTCCTCCCCGGGCGAGGCATTATTCAGCTGAGCCGGACCGGGCCGAGCCGGGCCGGTCGGGATCAGTTCAGTGTCAGTCTGCAGAAAAGAAGACTCGCCTCACTTTTTACAAACTTTGTCCAAACAGTTGCAACTCTTCACAGCACCTCTGCGCAGGGGCAGGAACTTGCCTGGTGTTTGGCGCGCATGGCTCCGTCTCTTACGCACAAAGCTGGAGCCGCAGCTCCGGACGACAAGTTGGTGAAAAGTTGAAGAAGCAGCGGCCGGTTCCTCCTCTCCTCCCCGCCTGCCTGATGCGCGGGTCCCCGGCAGGTGCAGCGCGGTGTCCCGTCCTCCTCCTGCCCCGCTGCTGAGCTGCGCTAAGCGGCTGCTGCTGCCTCCTCCATGTCCCTCCTCTCCCGGTCTGTCCCGTCTGAGGCTGGACGGCGGTGACAGGAGCAGAAAAGACCCCCGGAGAGGAGCTTCATTAATGGGCCACTTCTTCACCATACTTGATACAGAGGAGGATTATAGGGGAGGGGGGCTCAAGGTAAGTGGGGGTGGCGGGACGAGGCCGGGGGCGCCCAGTGTGGTTTCATTTACTCGTATTTACATGGACTTACTGAGCCGACACAAGTCATTCTCATTTGAAGCCGCGGCGGCAAAAAGAGCAGAGAAAAGCCGAGGAGAGGAGCGTGATTCTGGGGGATGTTTGTGGCGGAGCCGCGCTGCGCTCTGTGGAGGTATGTTGGTGTGTTTGGCAACATTTTACGAACAGAGAGAGTGTGTGTGTGTGTGTGTGTGTGTGTGTGTGTGTGTGTGTGTGTGTGTGTGTGTGTGTGTGTGTGTGTGTGTGTGTGTCGGTGCCCCTCACCAATTTGCATTGACAAATAGAGCCGCTGGGAGCTGCTGTTTGAGCGGCTTTAATGGCAATTTGTTTAGTTTCTGTTTTATGTCCTTTTTTCTTTTTTTTTTTTCCTTTTCCAGCGTCAGTGTGAAGCTGCTGCTGCCGCGGCTCACATCATCATTACCTGAGAAACACACGGACAAAAGAATCATCCCTTAAATATCTTTAAAAAACAACGTGATTTACGCACAAACGGCCTCGTGATGAACGGGATGAATTTAACAGAAGTGTATCAGGGTTTTCCCGGGTCGCTCTCCAGGAGCAGCAACCAACAGCCCCGGAAATAAAGTTTAAGGTTCTGATCATATATAGGTTTAATATCCACGGACAGGTTGATTAAATTACACATTTAATTCACTCCATCGTTGCTGAATAAAAACAAAGTGGGAGAGGGTTTGAAAGAATATTTAAGATTTTCGTTTAAAGGATAAAATGTATATATTACATCGCCAATTTAAATAATGTCTAATTACATGGATTTGAATTCACTGAAGCTGTTAATGTTTAATGACAAAACACTGAAGGTTTTCTTTTGGTCCGTTCATGTGTTTTTACCTGCTGCCAACATTTATTCTTATTTTTATTATTTTGTCTTTAAGGTTTTTGAGTTTATTTGTATTTATTTATTTTATGAAGTAAAGGATTGTGTTAAATCACAAATAACTTGTTTGTACGTTTTTATAAATCTTTCTTCTTTTTTTCAGACTCACAGAATTTTACATCAGGGTGAAGATGAGTTGATTTCCGACATTTTTAATGAACTTTATTCCTAAACTTTATTTTTATTTAATTTTCTGATGTAGTCACGCTACCCGCACAGGCACGCGCCTTGTCGGCCCCGGGACATTATTATTATTATTATTATTATTTTTTTTTTTTTTTTTTTTTTTTTTTTTTTTTTAAATTATATTAAAACCCGTTTGAAAATTAAGATATTCTATTATAATTAGTATCATCAGCACATTACAATAACAATAACGTAAATATTAATAATAATATGTTTGTCACATTAATCTTGAATTAATATATAAGACTGATAATGTACGCTTAATAAATCATTAAATTATATGTGAGGGTCATTAGTTGATTGTTTGAACGATTGATTTTTACAAGACAAATCAATAATCAATAAACACTGACAAAATACATTTTAAAGAGAAAAGAATTTGTTAAAAATCGGCTGATAATAAAAACTAATTAAATCTGAGTTTTCTGTTTTCAAATGTCATATATTATGACATTATCACTTGACAAAACAGCTGATAATGTTTCTGTTTTTATGTGTTAAACACTTTGTTTTTCTCCTAAAAGGCGACATATGTTTTATTGTGTTTCACAGCAGATTAGATAAATTGCAGATGACAAACGGCAGCAGACAGTTTCAGAGGAGGATTTAAACTGGAGGAGCTGAAAGCTTTAATATTCCCACAGGACAGGGGAGGGGGTGAGGAGGGGAAGGGAGGAGGGGGCGACACCAAAGAGCCACTTTCACACGTCTGACCTCTGACCTGTGAGCTGATAATCTGATGGAGAGCGTTCAGGATGCAGAGACACGCTCCGACAACAGAGACACTGAACTCTGCGGAGCAGCGAATTCATGAAGAGGGGAAGTCAATGAAGAGTTCATCAGCTCAGAGAGAGCAGAGGGTCTTAATCAGCTATCAATATCACCAATATCATCAATATCATTAGTATTGTTTCTGTTGTATTTCTTCTGTTTGGTTTTTCCTGTTTATTTATGTGACTTCTCTACATGAATTATTCAGCTAATTTTAATTCTTTTATAATTTTGTAATAATATTAATATCTTGTGTATTTTGTTTTAATAAAAAAAAATTATATATATATATATATATACAGTATATATAATATTTGATATTCTTTCAGCCGACGAAAGAAATTTAAATTTACATTAAAATATAATTAAAATAGCTTATATGTGAATTTAAGTGTGATTTTACATTGAAATAATAATACGTTTCCTTTACAGACTCAAGTTCAGTGTTATATATGTTTGCATGTATATGTTTTCTATAATTTAAGTGTTTATGTTTTCTATAATTTATTCCAGTTTGATGGTGAAGTAGTATAAATGTGGTGTTGCTTTTTCTAT
Source organism: Seriola dumerili (assembly GCF_002260705.1). NCBI lineage: Eukaryota > Metazoa > Chordata > Actinopteri > Carangiformes > Carangidae > Seriola > Seriola dumerili. The sequence goes on along the minus strand of NW_019174267.1, from coordinate 1,247,305 downwards.
CTTATTGTCGAGATTGTCAACTATTATAAACCTCTTTAATTATTGATTCTTTTCTATTTTTTGCTTTTGTTTGGTTATAATTATTATTTTTATTATTATTATTATTATTATTATTATTATTATTATTTAATAGAGAAGTATGAGTTTACCACTAATCACATTATAATGATTAATTATCCAGCCCTTCCTCTGCAGCTGGAGGGGGCGGAGTCTGATATTTTATATGAAATGTACATATTTAGTGAGTGGATGAGAATGAAGAACAGACTTTAAATTTTAAAGCTTCTCTGTCATCCTGCCAAAGCTTTATGATTGGTTACACAGTGGCCAATCAGAGAGCAAGACGTGAAATAACAACACTGTAATTATGTAATGTCCATACTAAAATGTTATAAATGTACATAACCAAATATAAAACATAATATATAAAACATATGCTATTATTAGAGATAAAATCTGAGTTCCTCTTGTGACCAACGTACTGAGTGTATCTGTGTTTAGACCCATTGTTCCTCCTCTCTGCTGTGAGTGTGTCTGGGTGCTGAGCTGATGATGACATTACTGAAAACTAACAGTAATATTGTTGGTAGTAAAAACAGCTAAACATAATAATAATAATAATTATGAACAGCAGGTTGGAAGATTAAAATTTAACAGTCATAAATATTCAACAAGTTGTCAATTAATTAGCAGGAGGATGCTCTGTGTGTGTGTGTGTGTGTGTGTGTGTGTGTGTGTGTGTGTGTTTCATTCATTAGTCAGCTGGTTCAATAATTAATTGATGCGAGAGCAATCCTACTATATGCTCTTCTCAGTTTCAAAAAGTCTTTATCATACATTATTATTTCTAACTCATAATTCCTTCCACAGGCTTCGACAAACAAATCCATTCGATCAGGACGTTATCGTATGTATTTCGTTTTTTTTATACATTTCATACTTTCTGAAATATTCAACATTATTCTGACATTTTATTTTATTTATTTTATTTCAGTTTTCCACAATTTTTTGTGCATTTTTCAAGCTCTTCTCCTCATTCACACGTTCAGGTAGAAACTCCATTCAAACTTCAAAATGTTCAGAAACTTTCCTTCATTTCTCATTTCAGTTCATCGTTTAAATCCTGTTCTTGGTTTTTACTCGGCGACAGTTCGAGCTTCATGAGCGTTTCTGGAACGTTCCAGACTTTTACATGAGTGTGTATGCGGCGGAATGTCCACAACTACAGTGAGTGACATCACACACAGAGTGGAGAGAAGCTGTTCAACTGGTCTGAAACATTTCTGTTTAACTCGTCCTCACTGCCTCAAATTACACTCTACACACATCATTTTTTTTTACCAGATTGTAGGTAAATTTGTCTTCTTTCAGACAATGTGACGACCAAAGCTCAGTGACTCACAGAATTTAAACTACGAGCCTCTGAACGACAGCTGAACCATCCAACTGCCCCATTGACTCAAATGTTAACTGAGAGCAGAAACTACAGAGGAAAACAGGAAGGAAGCAATTTTTTAAATCACTGCCCCACCCACATTTATGACATCACACAAATATTTTATATCAGTGCGTTCAGCAGAGTCTCCTCTCTCAGAAAATATAAAGCTTGAGGTGATAGGAGATAACAGTCTTTGATTGGCAAGCCAGAGTTTGAGGAGTGTCTCACCACAATCTGTTTTAACCAGGTGTAACTAATGAGTTACCGTCACTATGGAAACCATTAGCAAACACATTGATACAACATCGTCTATAGACTCTGTGTGAACAGTTTGTTTTCTGTGTTTCAGAGTCGCAGACGGAACAAGACTACACGCAGCTCTACAGAGACCTCCATTATTTCCCTGCAGATCTTCACCACAGTTTTCTTGTGTGGTATATTTTCTATAAATAAATGTGTTGTGTGCTTTTAATGAAACAAAGAGGATGAAATAGTTTTGTTGGGGGACTATTTTCAGCAGTGGATTAATCCACTTTTGACACTACAGTATTACAAATTACACAATGATGATTTAATTTAGTGTCAGTTAGCTATTAGGCTTATGGTTGTGGGAACCATAACTGTCTATTGTACAGAACAGTTTGAAAACAAGAGAAAAAAAAAGCAGATGTTAAACTGATACAAATGTGTGAAAGATTGTGCTTTTACAGCTTTTTAAAAAACATATTAATCAACATTTACGTCAGCATCAGATTGGATTCAGTATCAACAGGATCTTTGACAATCAGGTAGCACTCTCGTATTTTGGTGAAGCAGCTGACTGAGCTGCAGTGGTGATAATCTGTAGCTACAAATGAATGACCCTGTGTGTGTGTGTGTGTGTGTGTGTGTGTGTGTGTGTGTGTGTGTGTGTGTGTGTGTGTGTGTGTGTGTTTAAAATGCAGAGTAGCAGCGGTGTTGGTGGCACTTCAGCACGTTCCTCATCATCCACCAGCACTTCAAATGCACTCAGAGAGAGGAGGCAGACCCCCCCCACCCACACACACACACACACACACACACACACACACACACACACACTGACCTGAACCTGCAAAAACAGACTCACTGTGAGTTGATGGAGGAAGATGGAGAGCTGGTCAGTCGATCTGGACCAACAGCTGGGTGGAGTACTGAGTCAGGTAAGACCTGATTTTTCTGACGTTGTATAGAGCAAGGAGACAGATGGGTCAGAGAAGGAGAGCTGGTCATCAAATGTAACACCCAGGTTTCATGACGACCTTGGTTGGGGTAAGAGATGAAGAGGTGGTGTTGATATAGTGATGGAGAGACTGGGGACTTCAGTCTTAGAGAGGTTTAGTTGATGGTCATCAATGTGGAGATGTCTGAGATCCATGCAGAGACCGTGTGGTCGTCTTGTGGGAATGACAGGTACAGCTGAGTGTCGTCGGCATAGAAGTGATATAAGAAGTCATGTTAGCTGATACCTGGACCCAAAGACTTCACAAAGAGAAGGGGTCCCAGTATCGAGCCTTGAGTAACTCCAGTGGGGAGAGGGTGGGATAAGCATATGTAATCTTTGCCAAGACACACTGAAGGAGCGCCCAGTGAGAAGGGATTCAAACCAAGAAACCACTTTGCCCAAGATGCCCTTGTCAGAGAGTAGAGACAGCAGAATAAGGTGGTTCACTGTATCAGCTTTTCCTAAACCACAGACGGGACTCTGGGTATGACAGTCTTGAAATATGTCGCCTGTGAATATAATCCAGCCGGAGATTATGTTTCCTATAAAACAGATTTGTTGTTGCAGCTCAGAAATGAGGAAACACAACATCCTTGTTCACGAAACTCAGAATTAGCACAGCAGAGGTCTCGACTCAGACAGAAAAGATTCAGTACCGCCTGCTACACAGGGCAACATCATACAGAAACACACTACACCGACCAATTCAATACATACAAGTGCACGTTCCTGGTGGATAATCACAAACAGAAACGTTACCAGAGGAAATATGTTTCGCCTGAAGGAACCAGCAGGTAGATTGATTTCCAGGTGTCCAAAAGGTTCAGGAACCATCAGGGCGGAGATTGCAGATCTGAACGTACCTGATTGGTCAAAGGAACCGCTACAAGAAACCAAAGTTTACGTCTCATTTTCTTTGCTAGATCTCAAACTGCTGATATGTTTTCAGGTTTACCGGATGACTGAGGCTGCTATGTGCAAGTTTGTTTTCTAAAACTGTGTTTAATGATGAATTATTTGGGTTTGAACTGTGTTCCCTCCTGCTCAGAAAAAATCCAGTTGGTTTTTATTAAAAGACTTTAATATTAAAATGTTTACAGTCCTTGTTTTGTTGTTGTTGTTTTTGTTGGTAACCGTTGGTAACTGTACTTCAGCACATATCATGACGAGCTCAGTGTCCGGCCATCAAACACCATAATGAACCTGAGCCTGTGTGTGTTTAAATGTTCCTCTGCTGTTGATTTGTCGAGCGCCACCGAGCCTCCAATTTGTGACGGATTAATGACGACCCCGCCCCCTGCTGCTCCTGCCGCTGCCACCGCAGGTTAGCCAGGCCCTTATTATGAAATAAATGAATGGGTGCCACTGAATGTGTCATGGCAGTTACCACCCAGCATGCTGCCACCAACCTACCACCATCCGCCCCCCTCCCAGTTGGAGCTGGTGGCCTCTATTAGAGCTGGTGATTTATCAGCAGGAGGAGACAATTCACAACAATGTAATCACTCAATTACACTGTTTGAATATGGAGAAGCCCCCACACCACCACCAGCACATTACACTGGGAGGTTCAGAGTCCCAGTTACATGGAAACATTACCAGTACATCTGACAGTGTTCAGACAGTGGTTCAGCTCAGATCTGGATCTGTCCAGTTTCCCTCCACTCCTGTTGTGTGAACATGAGTCGACTGGTTGATGGAGATAAACCATCATTTCCTTTGGCGCCACCCACAGGACAAACAGCTCCACTTCCTGTCAGACTGTGAGATCATATAATCATTATTAGGGTGCTCCTGCAGAACTGAAGTCTGCAGTATTTCGCAACACTAACGAATTGGACAACAGGACCGCATTTCAATAAGAAGAACAGACAATGGAAGTGTGAGTATGACAGCTCATATAAATATATTAAAAGTAGCCAATTAATTACTTTATTAATTTTAGTCACATTTAAACTAATAAAATGATGTATTATTAGTAATAATGCACAACTGTGGTCCTGAAACTGCAGCCGTCTGTAGGCAAGTGCAGGAACGTAATATTGCCTGATGTTATATTAGCAACATTAAACTACTAAAGTATAGCGATGTGGACATTTGTATTAAATTAGTATTATATTATTATAACATGTTATTTCTTGCTTCAGCACCAACACCACATCTGTTTCACTTGGTTCTGTGTTTCATGGTGTTTGGTGCGGTGGCCCTGAGGGCTCAAACCACTGCAACTTAAGAAAACAGACAAAACACTTGAGAAAACATTCATCAGTTGAACATGCTGCAAATACTGAAAACACAACAGAAGTGTTTCTAGGGGACACAAAACAGTGACGGACCCGGCTTGGGCGTACTTGCTGTTCAATGCTTCTTGACTTTTGAAGTCATGAAGACGGCTATTTGGCTCCCCGTTAGCGGTGTTGGAAAATGAGCTAAAGTGTTAGCTGTTAGCTTAGCCTTCGGGTCCGTCCCTTTTTAGTGTCCCATGGAAACACTACCTTTGTGCTGCGAGTGTTTGATGTTGTGAGTATTTGCAGCTCATGTGTCAAACTGATGGAGATGTTTTCTTCAGTTGCTGGTTTGAGCTCTCAGGGCCACTGAAGTTTCAAATCAAACTTTCGAATCAAACTGCAGCGATCGCTGGTTCGATTCCCAGCAGCGTCCCCAGGTTCAGCAGGTCTGTGTCTGCTGATCGGCTTCACACTCGAGTGACTCTGTGTGCAGGAGGCGATCACTTCAATTAAACCGCTGATTAAGCAAATTGGAGGCTGATTAGTAAACGAGCGGTGGTCTTCAGAAGAGCTGCTAATTAGTGAGGCGATTAGTGTCTGAAGAGCAGCGAGTGAAGCGTCAGCACTCGTTAAGAGCCACTCTGACAGATTATTACTGCACCACGCTGCAACTACACCCCCTCGTCACAGGGGACGTCCACGGCTCCACCGCCTGGGAACAGCTGGAAACAGCTGGACACTTAAACACTAAGAAGTGAAGGGAACAGGTTTCAGGATTTTCTTCAAATCATCACAAGTCTAAACAAGCATTAGTTCGTTTATTCTTAATAAATAAAACTATTTTATTGTTATTTAATTAGATGAAAAACGGGGGAATTTATGACCTCAGAAATGTGAGTCTGGTATAATAATATAAAAATGCAATTATGATTTATGATGTTATGATGGAGTTACTGCACTAAATTATGGATTTCGTTATCAGAACAGTGGAAGTGTCTACATCCACAAACTCCAACAAAAAAAGAGACAAAATCAGATTAAATTAAATCCTCACAAACTCTAATTTAGAAGAGGTAGTAAGTAATATTTGGAATATATTTATTATTGGATGTTAGACGTTGTAGGACTCTGTAAAGACGCCCTAAGAAACCCTGAGTGAGTCCTGTATCTGCCTCCGTCTCTCCACAGAGGCAGCTGTTATTTTCAGCTTCTTGACTCTAAACTCATCAAGTGCTCCCTGCCCGGTCTTGTTATCTGATTTGTTTCTTGGTAAATGCAGCCGGTCGAGTGAACATCCATGAATATCTGCAGCCCCGCGTCACTCGGGATAACACTCCATAACATTTTGGCCAGGGCCTAATTATTCCATTTGCCTGGACCTGGATGCCATTTAGATGCAAGGTAATTCAGCGTGGTATAACTCAATTAAATTTCTCCTGACTGGGATTTATGGAACATCAATAGCTCCTCAGTGGGACCAATGGGAACGCTCCTTATTTATCCCCAAGTCCTCCTGATATTGCATTTCTGCAGCTCAATTAAATACACGAGCAATGAGAATGTTTCACAAGTCTGTAATGAGAAAAGACAGGACCACCCCCCTCCACCCCCTCCACCCTCCTCCGTCTGCACACTGTGGTGGTGAATTAGCGGGAGCTCAGTACTCATTACCTCTGAAATTAACTTTTACAAATGGTACAAACCGTCTGCTCTGATTGGACCAGAGAGCGTCTGACGCCGCTCTTCATCCAGTGGACGACACACACACACACTTCACATTCACATTCACATGCAGTGTGAGTGAAGTGTGTAGATATATATACTGTATATATATATATATATGTATATATATATATATATAAACTATAAAAACACCAAACTGCCCGTCCGGCCATCCTTCAGTTTATGTTTAAACTTTTCACATAATTCTTCAAAACTATAAGTTTTTAAACTAGATCGACTCAAAATGACCAGAGAATTGATTTAAAACGACGAAAGATGCAAAAAGACAAGAAAATACTAACCCACCACAAAGAGACTCAGAACAACCAGAGATTCAGAACAACCAGGGACAAAAAGGATCCAAAGAATTAGAGATTTAAGATTTAAAATGGTCACAAAGAGACTGTAAAAGGTCCCACATAGAGACAAAAGAACCACAAGATGGAAAAAGATCCCAGAGAGAGCTAAAAAAAAATCCAAAAGAGATGTGGAACGACCAAAAAGAGATGCAAAAACATCACAAAGAAACTCAAAACAACCAAGAGATTTAGAACGTCCAGACTCCACCATGAAGCAGTGGATAAATTCTCTGTCCTCGACTTTTACATCACTTTTCTCAGAAAGACAAACAGCCGGGTCACGACCTCTGACAGATTCACTGACTGCTGCTGCATCAAAGTGGATTCATCGAGTTAAACAGGGGTCAAAGGTCACAGGTTCTCTGGTTTCTGCGAACAGGTTTTTATAAACCAGACTTCAAAATAAAACAGGGTAGGTAAGGTTGGAAGGTAAATGAGCTGAGAGACGTCGAGCTGGTGTGAGTAGGTTCAGTCTCTGACAGAGACACTGGACGCTTCATAGGAAAGTTGCTGGAGGTGGGACGTCAACACTTCGTCTTCGTCTTTTCCTTTTCCAGTTTATTTTGAACATTTCATTATGGCCTGATCCTAAAGCACGGCACATACCGTTTAGACTCAGTCCAACCACAGCGACCCGGGTTCGAGTCTGACCTGTGGCTGCATGTTTCTCTCTCTCTCTCTCTCTGACTTTCCTGTCTCTCTCACTGTAAATATTGAAATTACTGTCCATTCTCCACAGACACTGTGTCACGTGCACAAATGGATTTTGGGACGTATTTCACATTTAAAACCACACAGAAACAGGAAGTAAAAGCCTGCTGTGAGCAGCTGCACTGTTTGTTTTACACGTTTTCAACGTGTCACAAAATGACAATAAAATGAATTTAGTCTCTTTTATAGTCTGAACACTGACACCAAGTCTTCTTCAAATACACGGGACATCATGAACAGTTTGACACGATCACTATTCAGTCACATAATTCAGTTAAATGGATTAAAGAAAAGTTTTCCCTCAGACTCAGTACCAGACTGAGTGAGGATGGGTGGGTGTAAAGTCTGTGTGTGAAGCAATCAGGCTGATCTGTGACTGAACCTCCGCCGCCGCCGCACCGCCACAGTTGACCACCAATTACAGCCTGCTTTTGTTTTAGGGGTCGTTATAATTAATGACAGTGTGGGGCGCCGTTACGAGCCTCTCAAGTCCTTCACTGATAAAAGCCGTTTGGCATCTGGGCTCCGCCGGCGTCGAGGCGGCTGCTTACAGCGAGCTGCCGCCGCCGTCTCCGCCTCTCTCTGCTGTATGATACCATGAATATTTAATTAATAATTAGTCATGTAATTCCTCCTCAGGAGTTATTATCCCTCAAACTGGTGTGTGAATTTAATTATTAGCAGCCTTTTTGTTTCCACGTCCTCCTCATTACTGTCAGGATTGATGTAACATAAACTTCATTAAAAATTAAAGTGGGATTCTTTAATTACGAGGCCGCCCTCACCGAAGCCAGAATTAGCCAACTCAGTGATGTGCAAATGAGAGCATTATTTAAGAAACATGCTGGAAGTAGTTATGCTAATTTGCCGGGGTTCACAGTGGCAGACCTTTCCACTCGCAGTTGCATATTCATTAAATGCACTATGCAAATTTAATGTAGCAGCCTTAGTAATGCCTTGTTAATTTATTCAGATTTATTGAGTAAGACTTGTAAAATGTACCAATTTAATTAGCTCATCTCCTCGGATGGCGGGCGGCGATCGCTGAGCTTTTTAAAAAGACGCGTCGGAGAAAAAAAGGAACATCACAGACTATCATGTTTTACAATTCACAGGCTTTAAAGGAGGATATCTGCTGCACTTATGGGGACGCTCGGAGAGAAATCACTTAAACTGCTCGCCGTGCTCCCGGGAGGAGGATGGAGGAGGAAATGAGGCCGTCTCCTCCGAGTGAAGGCTGAGTCCACAGCTCTAATGGCTGAAACGACGCCTGCGAGGACGTTAGCCCGACGTTCGGTGTCGACCCGGGAGGTGTTTACTGACGGGCGGGTCCCCGGGCGGGGCGCCGAAACGCCACCGGAGGGGACATCAGACGGAAAACTCACAGCGGCTCACTGCTAAGAACACAACATGATGTTCTTTATCCTTCCATTTACACTGCTCCTCAGACGCCACAGGACAAGGTCACAAGGTCAAGAAGAGGGGAAAACTGGTAACTCCAGTTTATCATTCAGAAGTTAGGATTTAAAAAAACAAAGGGAGTAAAGAACGAACAAAGAAGAAAAGGAAGGAGAGAGGAAATGTGAAGGAGAGAAAAAGGAAAGGAAGCACAGGTAAGTGAGGAGAGGAAACAGGAGAGGAAGGAGGAGAAAACGAGAAAAGATAAAGGAAAGTAGGGAAGGAAGGAAGTAGGAGAGGTGAAGGAAACAAATTAAATTAAAGTTAAATAAAATTCTTTGTTGTCTGATTGAACTGACACGAGTTGGAGATACAAGATTTCTAAGTGACCGCCGCCACATTTAACTCTCACTGATCATAAAAACTAATAGAAACTTCACAGGCCACAGCCAGTAAAATAAATTATAAATAAATATAAATCAAACAGTTTATGTCATTTAGCTCAACACTAACACAGCTGAGACAGTTAATACCATGAACACCGACTTCAATCTGTCAGACACCAGATAAAATACAATTAAACTAGAAGATCAACACACACTGCATTTCACACACACACACACACACACACACACACACACACACACACACACACACACACACACATACACACACACACACACACACACACGCACACACACACACAGTTTACTGCTAATCAGTTCAGGACTTTGTCTTCATCTTTTCTTCTTTCTTTTGTTTCTTAACATTAAATTATGGCCTGGTCCTAAAGAGCAGTTTATTCTCCATCTTCTCTTTTTATTTTGATGTTGTGTCACATTCTTCTCCATTATCAGACGTTTTGTGTGTAATCCTGCAGATAAACAAACACACAAACAAACCCTCGTCTGCAGAGGTGATGAAGGTCTCTCATTAAACACATGAACCGACTGATCGTTCGTCTTCCCAGTGGAGCAGGTGTCAAACAGCCTTCACGTTGTATTTACTGACTGCATCACACTCATGATGCTGTTTCCTTTCCCAGGCTTTCAAGGCTTTGACGTATTGAACCTCATCTACAATTTTTCTTTTAGGTTTTTCATCATTTGCATAAAGTTTGTGCTTATTAGACAAATATACTGTTACATATATACTGTCCCATAGTCAGAGAAACGTGTCTGTGTTCAGACAGGATGCAAAACACATTTTGACAAAAGCCTCTGGCTGACGGCAGCAGGAACTCCCTCCGGTCGGTTCTTCTTCTCTGTCCGTTCACCTTGAACACAGTCACACCACATCCACAGTCTTCTCTCTTCTGGTCTTTGATGATTCCTCTCCCTCCCCCTCATGTGATGCTCTTGTGTCTTTAATACGTCTTCCTTTTCTTTTTTTTAAAAAGGTTGATGTTCTGAGCATGAATACAACTTTTCTCAGCAGACGACGTGGAAGTCCTAAAGTCAGACACCAGCGTCATGACCAGACGTCTGTGGACGGTGGATGTGTCTGACGCTTCCTGCTTCTTCATCCTCTCAGACAGAAACAGCCTCGTCTCTTCTATCAGGTCGTTCATCAGAGACAACAGCTGATTAACTAAACTCAGAGACTGAATTAACCTGAGCAGGTGACAGCTGAACATTCAGCAGGTCATCTGACCCTGGATCACATTTTAATTTGTCCAGCACTTTGGTTTATGACCAGATACCTGCAGGACTCATCACATTCCCATCAGGCTGAGCTGGACTTTGTTACCACTAATAAGCAAATGTTTGCAAGCTAACACACTTGTGAACATAACTTCTGCTAAACCTCAGCATGTCAGCATCAGGAGCTCATTTCTGTCCCTGTGTCTCTGGATATCTGTGCTCTGGGACTCGATGAATGAAATGTTTCCTCCTCCGTCCCTTCTGTCTGCAGCTTCGTAATAAAGAGGCCTTTCCACCCTGCAGAGAGTCGCCCCGGCAGCTGCTGAATCTGATAAGTTAATAAGTGTTTCTGCTTTGTGTCACTGTTGATCCTCAGCTCACGGCTGCCTCACCTTCACATTTACCTGCGCTGATCTCCAGAGTATTTACTCTGAAAAACAGGAGCTTTGCGGCTCTGTCGGATCATATATCAACATGTCAGAGTCTGTCCTCATGTTTTTCTTTCTGTGTTTCTGCCGCCGCCGCCGGCTTCTCGTCCTCGGCGGCATCAGGAGGAAACAGATTGGTGAATCAGTGAATTAAACCCACAGATAACCAGCAGGAAATCCCTGCTGGCCGCTGCTCTTCCAGGGAGTTACTGAGTTGTCTGAAAGGAAAATGGAATAACAGGCTTCTTTAAGGTCAAGATTTGCTGTGCGGGGCTCGGCTCAGACATAAATGCTCGGTAATACCAGGTCGGCTGATTGCTTTGCTCTCCAGACGATGTCAATTTTTGTCCCGGGAGCCACGGGCGCGGTTGGTATTAAGGCGGCAGCGTGTCGAGGGCCCTTGTCAGCGGCGGTGCGTTCGCTGTCAGACGAGTCCTAAAGCCCCGCTCTATTATCAGCCGAGCCCAGAGGAAGGCGGCTGGCAGCTCACAGAGTAATAGCACATTACATTCTTAATGTTTCTGACACACACGGCGCTCCTCGTACAATCCTCCCGTGATCTCTCCACAACCTTTTTGTTTTCTTCCTGTTGTTGTTTTGTCACATCTCTCCGTCCTCCCCCCTCGGTGCCTCAGCTCGGACTCGCCGGGCCGCGCCACATTAATCAACCCGGAGCACGGCGTCGAGGGAGGGACGGCCGACAAGGAAGTCATTAGAGAGGATAAATCTGTTGTATTTACTCCTCTGTTATGCAATAATAAAGACAGAAGACGGCGCGGGACAAAAGGAAATAATGGTCTTTACACAGTGCAGTCGTTTGGTTTGTGAGTCAGAGCGACTTCTAAAGAGACGCCGTTAGACTCATCTGCACCGAGGCCGACAGACGCTGAGAGGAGCAGAGTCTGTAAGACCAGGACCAGGACACAACAAGACCACACAGCAGGGTCAGAGGTCAAACTCAAACCGCTCCATGACTCATGTTCTTTAAACACACAGAACGCTTTTTTAAATTCTAGTGCTGATCCCAGAGTTTCCTCAAATACCCGATGAATTCTGGGTAAATATGTTTAAAGCTCCTCCAGTGTAAAGGTCTGTGTCCATGTGTAGTGTGATTATAGATCAGGTCTAGCTTCTATATTAATACTGTGAAAGTATCAAAGCCTCAGTCCACAGAGAAATGCACACAGCCTGTATTCAGAAACTGAGCCTTAAAACCAGCCGTCAGGACTTCTGGAACTTTGTGATGTCACAACAAAGCAGTCACCAAGCCCCGCCCACCTGGACCCACCATCCAAACCTTGCAGGATTTGGTTTCTCTGAGTGTTTTTACCTGAAATCTGCTTTATTTTTATTGGATCACTCAGAAAACAGTCAGCCAATCAGAAGAGAGGCTCAGAGCCTCCTCTCTCTAGAAAAGGACAGGTGAGATGATGTGATGACAACATGTGACTCACCATCAGGTCCAGGTCAGGTTGAGGTCTGTTAAAGATCCAGGTTCAGTTGTCTTTTGGTCCAGATCCAGATTACAGCCGCCTCCTGAATGTGGTCTCTGTATGACGCACAGAAAGACAAAGAACAGCTGCTGTGATGAACATCATACCTCTACTTTACAGAACCAGTTCATTATTGATATGACTGATGTCAGACACACACACACATACACACACACATACATATATCTATATATATATAAATATATATATATAAACTCTAATTAACAGATGAGGAACAAACAAAACGAGAAATGTTTTTTTGTTTTTTGTTGTTTGTTGAACTGCAGTGAACCAATGATTCAGGGTTTCATACGTCACAAAAACAACATAAACAAATAAAAGATGCTAGCTATGCTATTGGTTCTGACCCGTCTGCTAGTTTCTGGTTCTGGTCTCAACAGACTCCTAATCTGAGTCTCTTTCACCTGTGCACCTGGCACAAGCAGGTGGTGGGCGGGGCTAAAGGCCTGATCCAGGAAGTAAGAGGAGAGGAGCTTCAGACCCAGTTTTTAATGTGAGAAAACATGTTAAACTAAATATTAGAGGATTTTTACAGAGTTTAAAACACGTCTGGAGGAACTTTAAATCTTACCGCTCTGAGAATAGAGAGGGATCAGCACTATTACACATAATGCAGTGTTTAATGCATTTAATGCAACTTATTGCTGAATTCAAACTTTCCTTTGCAGGATTTCATTTTCTTATACACCTGTCCAACAGGTAAACACTGGACTGCAATAAACAAAAGTAGCTAGTAAAAGATACATTGAATTTACTGGATTTGTTTTATGAACCGATTGATTGATAGTCTCATTTATTAAAGTGTTCATTGATACTTTTGGTTTAAGTTAGAGACTTTTGCCTCGTCTGGGACACCATATAAACCAACCAACTCTGTCACAGTGTGTTAGTGTGAGTTTGTGTTTGGATGAATGAGCAGTGAAGTGTCCACTTGTAGACTTTCTGTTAACACTTATTGGTTCATTTTTTCCACAGTCACAGGAGACGAGGTTTTACTCTGTGCATATATTTGCAGCAGAACTTCATTTCTCTCGCTGGCGATTAAACAAATAAAAGCTGCCTGATAAATAAGGATTCAATTATCAAAAGATTAGTGTGTGCTTTTGTTTTGATATTAACTTTTATTTAAAAGCAGCGGCGCTCCGTCCGGTTCCTGTGTGCACATAATAATTAAATCAAAATCCTCTTCAAACACATCAGCAAACCATAAACTCAGATTTGGGACTCGTCCGGTGAAAACTCAGAGACTTCGTGTTTGAAAGTGTTTTTCCAGGGCTTAACCACCGCACACTTTCAATTAATTCAGAGGAAACTTCAATGAAACTGCAGCAAGAAAACAATCTGAGCCTCTAATCCGTCCATCACAGAGGAGAGGGCGACAACGGAGGGTTTTTACAGACCCTGAATGCAGCGCGGCTCCCCGGACTAACAGCTTATCGTCATCTGTTTCACTCTGATTAAAACTTTCTTAAATTTCTCTGCAGTCTCTCGGTGGAGCTCCGTGTCTGAGACCAGGCTTGAAATCAGTCTCTGAATTGTCTTTCAGACAGAAATGAAAGATAAATAAAAAGTTCTATGTTGTTGTAACAAACAAGAGCGTAGAGAGGCGGCTGAGGTGGACGGTGGACGTACAAAGCTACGAAGCAAAACACCGGGTTCACATCCTCAGTTCTGTCTGTTCTGCTTAAATCATGGGATTTCATTTTTTTATTTTAGGAGTTCGGATTCTCTTTATTTTCTTTGGATCAGACCTGGTTGATTTAACTGCCGATCTGTGCTGCACACGTCTGTCAGTGTGTCACAGTTTGATGTACAAACACTGAGCGGCAGCTTCTTTACAGAACAGTGAATTTGTGCAGAAATAAAGAGTAAAACTGACACTTTTATCATCATTATTCATTCGCGCTGATTCTTCCACTTGAAAATCTACAGAGTGTGTTTGATGTGTTTTTGCAGGTGAGAAGCAGAAGAAGTGCGAGTGGATGCAGAATCAAGATGAATGCTGAGCGCAGACAGACGGCGGCTGATGAAAACTCGGCGGGAGGCCACTCCATCTTAACATGGCCGTCCTGTGTCTTATGATATCTTATCATTAGTTTCCCTGACAGTGATGGAGCAGCTGGCGGCGCCCCCCCTAAGCGCCGCGAGCCGTGTATAAAAGTAACCTTCTTTCCATAATAATGGCCATTCGTCACTTCCTTAACTGTCAGAGGACGAGGGACGCAAACAAAGTGGGATTTAACAAGGTGTGTGCAGAGCCAGGAGTGACTGGGGGGGGGTGCAGACCATTCAAATGGTCCTGAACTGTTAGTGAGGCAATCTGCCAGCATTACTGCTCTGATGTGTTCAGGGACCGTGGGACCAAAGAGCAGCGATGGAACCAAATTGAGCCTGTGGTTGTTAAATATGAGCTGGGAGGACGTTCTCCATTATCCTGCTGGGACCAATCCCTGAACACAACAGGCTGCCCCCCCCCCCCCTCAAGGAAAAATCTCCGCAGAGCTGAGACTGGACTGACTTCACCTGTACAGGTAGATTTTCTTTTGGCAGCTCAGATTCAGTCAGGATCCACATTTTAAAAGGTGATTCCAAAACCGGAACAACATGAAAACAGTTAAATCTCTTCTTCTCATCTGTTCAAACACAGCTGCCTCACAGTCAACATCTGGACTCTTCTGTTAATAGATTATGAGATAACTTGGTCTCAAACATCACTTCCTGCTGAAATATATGAACTGTAAGATTGAAACACACTAATGAACATCAGGTCGTCACTTAATGAACTAACTAACCCGAACCTCAGTATGAAACGAGTCCCTGGTTCGACTCCCCGTCCGCCTGCTGCATGTCGCCACTGTCTCCACTGTCACTGTCTACAATTCCAGCCAGGTAACAGGAAACATGGTCGCAGTCTCTCTGAGTTACAGCAATGAAAAATGGCCAGAGGTTTTTTTGCAGAACATTATGATGTCACAGTGAAGCTGACCTTTGACCCTTTGGATATAAAATATCTTCACTTCATTTTATCCTTAAACAACAACGCCTCTGGCCTCGGCTATCGCCGGCGCCAAGGAATAAAAACAATATGAAAGAACATCATGAGTCACAGTCAGAAGTCATTTCAGAGCCGCCACAGTTACACCGTCAACAGCTGATGAAATAAAGGCCGATCAAGGCATCAGAGGTTCAACAGAGAACAGAAACCTGATAACAGAACATTTTGGATGTTATTAATTATTATCTATAAGAGGTTAAAACTAAAAACAGTGATTAATAACAACCAGTCCAAGAATCAACATCTTTAAGAAAAAACAAAGGTGGTTCAATAGTTTAAAAAACTTTTTAAGTAAGTAAAACAATATGGTTAATGTTTCAATCAAATATACCTTTGAAGACAAATATGAAACAATAAACGTCAAACGTCCATCCAAATATTCAACGTATTAAACTACAAAATGATCCAAACATGAATCAAGCAAAAAGGAAATAAAAGTAAAAAATGAAAGAAAATTTCTACACAGCAGAAATCTGTGTCGAAGAATATCGACACAGAACAGCGGCTCAGTCCAGCTACAGGAGAACCTCCTGGTTATAAATATTAAAATACATCTGGTGTGAAACCAAACAGCTGCTCTTCATGTTCACTGGTTCACACGTTTGACTTTTTATCTGTTCAGGTCAGAAAGAGACAGAAATCAACTTCATCACAGCCTGTGTGTGTGTGTGTGTGTGTGTGTGCGTGTGTGTGTGTGTGTGTGTGTGTGTGTGTGCTGATGGATGGACGGACACCGCTCTAAGCGATGTGTTCACTAACAGGAGGCGACACAATAATCTGCTCGTTTGTCGGCTTAACTGGAACGCCAATACTGTATCGACTGAGGTGTCAACCACACAAGGCCTTCATTAACCTGCCATCTGTCTCACACACACACACACACACACACACACACACACACACACACACACTTGTCTCTCACCATGTTTGTTAGTCTGCTGTGTTTAGTCTCATTGCTTTATAATGTCAGTAATGAGTTAAACTCACAGATGAATGACTGTTACAGAGTCACTTTGTCCTAGTGGCCAAACGTGATACTGCAACTAACACACCATAATAAAACCAAGCATCAACCTCCAGGGCTGAAACATGAAGCATCAACATGAAGAACCAGAAGCTGCAGTTCCTCTAACGACCACTAGAGTCTGGCTCCAACAGTGAGTCAGTCCCCATAGACTCCCATGTTAAAATGTCCAACTTTACAGCAGAAATCAACATGTTTACAGCCTGGTACAGAAACTGTTTTGGTCTCTAGAGCGAATTTCCTCCTTCATGACACCTGTTTATATAACTCACCTGTTTATATAACTCACCTGTTTACATTTTATTAAGGACTACAGTTATGGTGGATTGAGGGCGTGGCCTCTTTGAGTGACAAGTGGGTGAGCGAATGCCTGCCACAAACCGGCTCCACACACACCCCTCCTCTTTGTGACATCACAGAGGCGACGTCCATCTTTATTTACAGTCTATGTATAAAACAGACGTCTGTTAATCTATAGACAGGAGGCTCCTCTTGTTATTGGACCTTACGGATCAGGTGCAGAGTCCGGCTGCTGCCTGACAGTCCTGAGCTGATCCCGTCAGACTGATGCAGCCATGTTTGTTCACATGCACCAGTCGAGACAAAGGGAACGACATAATACACATGTAAGAGGTCGCGCAGTGTCGAAGCCTCCGGAAAGAGAAACTAAGTGAGTTCAGTTCGTCTCTAATATTTACTACAAATCATATTTACACCAATAACACACAACAGCAGATATATTGAAAGAGAAAGTAGGTTATTATGACATCATAGTTACGTTTTGTTGCTAGGCGACATCTAGTGGTCGTAGTGATGATGACGGGAGCGAAGTGAAAAGTGTCAGTGACGTGGTGTAAAGAGAGACAGAGTCCACGTCAGGAGGAGGAGGTGGTGGATGGATGAATGTGACACAGGAGAGCCATGTGTTCGATTCCCATATTAAACCAGCTATTGATGTTGTTACCATGACAACAAAGATCGTCTAATGTTGAGGAAGTACTACTTTTAACTCAAATTACGATCTTCTCCTAAACCGAACCAAGCCATAATCGTTATTATAGTAACCATGGCAATGAAGGTAGGTACATCAGTGTCGGTAACATCTGCGTGTTTATTATTGTAACCATGACAACCAAGGTCCAATACACCTGCCGCTGTAGGGCCGTTATTTCAGGAGACAGTGCTATGGGTTGATGGGTGGAGGAGTTGTTGTTCAGATCATCATTCATGGTTTTTGTCTCAGAGCTCCAGGTCCAGGTTTGGGAGTCATGGTGGTCGTAGAAACTAAAATAAATACTGAAATACTGAAGCTGCTCATTAATTGGTGGAGCATCATGTGACCAACAGAGTCAGTTCTGGTCCTCTCACCTTTGGATGGGTCTAGTTTCTCTGTTGGACCAGACGTGACCATGAGGTCTCATGCACGCTGGATTCAGGCAGGTTTGTGCTGGACCAGGTCCAGACTGCAGGACCAGTGAGGACCTGTGTGCTGCATCCTTCAGTTCGTCTGCAGTCTCTCCTGACTCTGACCAATCAGACGTTTCCTCCTCTTCCTCAGATGTGTTTGAGTCCCAGCGGATGCGGGTCACTCTCTGTGACTGGAGCTTCCTCTGAAGGATGAGCCGGGTCAGATAAAGACGGATCGTCTGAGTCACAGTTCAATGCGAGCACTCGCTCACCATGACAGGCGTGACTGAGGCCGCCGCCGCCACCATCATCACAACCTGACTGTCGATGATATTTACCTGAGAGCCATTTAAATAAAGAGCAGGGTTACAATCAGACTCCACCCACTGTCAAACACACGTGTAATTTAATAGTGTGTGTGTGTGTGTGTGTGTGTGTGTGTGTGTGTGTGTGTGTGTGTGAGTCTGTTGAAGTCACACATCTGAACTGTTTTACTGTTAGAAGATGAACTGACACAGGAAACATCATCATTAAAGAGATGAGGGTCTAATTAAATCAATAAAGTGTAAATAGTAAGAGAAACTTATACATTTATATTCTTATAATTTATAAACTAAATAATTTATCAGTTAATTAATAAAAAAATAATCAACACATGATGAGAATTTAGAGATTAGCTGCTGCCTCAGTTGGGGAAACAAGTTCAGAATCACTGCTGCTCTGTCTGAAGCTGTTTGACTCCTCTGGATCAATCAATCAATCAATAATCAAAGTAACTCCCATATAACACACCATGTCCTACGAGGTTCATGGTGAAGGTCTTCACAGGTCAAACTGAACTCAAACTGCTAATCCTTGTTCTGAAATCCTGAGATCTGAATGAATATGAATATATGTTTGTCTGTTGAAGTCATAGTTGTAAATAAATGGTTAATGGACTCGTCCTAAAGACTAGACTGACTCAGAGCGCTTCACAGTACTAGTCACATTCACCCACTCACACACATTCACCCACTGATGATACATGTGGGGTAATTTGGGGTTCAGTATCTTGCCCTGGGGCACTTCCACATGGAGACTGGAGGAGTTGAGGATCGAACCCCCGACCTTCTAAATACTAGACGACCCGCTCTACCTCCTGAGCCACAGTTGCCTCAATAGTTGTGCGATTAACAAGTTGCCACATTAAGAACGTGCACACTTCATCATCTCCGTCCAGAGACCTACAACAAGACTCTACCAGACCTGATGAATCTGGACCTGCAGCTGGAGCTGGACGTGAAGTGAAGACATTTTAAAGACTGTAAACTCCTTCACCACCGGTTATCAAAATCTGAACCGTTTCCTCTGGCTGTTTAAACTCATTGATTTCAGCCTAGTGACTTTTCATGAAAATGGTTTGTAAGTTGAAAGTGTGATTTAACATTGAGCTGAAAAATGGTTCTATGGGCTCATCACTGACTGAGCAGTGACAGAGGAGATTAATCTGTCAGACTGCAGCAGCACAGCTCAGTCTGCTCTTTCATTAGTCTTTAGGACCATTTAACTCCAAACTGTGAGCGGACAGAGAGGATTAACACAGGCCTCGCTGCCTCGCTGTGATTGATGCGTCTGATTACGTTCATAAAATACTCTGAGAGGAGGTCGCCGGTGTCGCGTGTGAAGAAATGACTTACAACTCCAGTTATATCAGACGGGACATTTGACTGTGCAGCGGAGTCGCTGCTATTACGGAGACAAAAGCCGAGCGTAGCGTAAAAGAAAGTTAATATGTAATTTGCTGCGGTTTGTTAGGTGACCACAACTCAGAGGAGACGGTGATGACGACAGAGAAATACAGAAACTCATTTACAGGTTTATCATGTCACTGTAATGACACCAGCCTGAAAAATCTGTTGATTATTGATGGTAAACTGATCTGTATTTAACTTTACCAGTCTCAGTATGTGATGCTTTCACTGCTTCAGATATTGAAACAAACAGATTAGTGTAGAGTTTTGTCACACTGGATGTAATGACCCAACTCCGGTCCATGTATAAACCGCTCTCACCAGGTTTTGGAGGCATTTTTTTAGCAGAGAATCGGCTCCAGTTGGCCCGGCTTTGGGCCAGTGTCTGTACCCGGGATCAGAACGCTGCTCTCAGCTTGATTCTGGTGCATCAGTAGATCATAGCTTTAGCTCAGGTGG
The DNA here is from genome assembly GCF_002260705.1 of Seriola dumerili. Classification (NCBI taxonomy): domain Eukaryota; kingdom Metazoa; phylum Chordata; class Actinopteri; order Carangiformes; family Carangidae; genus Seriola; species Seriola dumerili. The sequence goes on along the minus strand of NW_019174267.1, from coordinate 1,226,946 downwards.
AGAACTGAAATTAGACGTTTCATTCACGCTTCTCAATCAGTGGCCTGTTCATAACATCAGCTGACAGTAACATCCATGCAGGTGTACAGTACAGCCATTAAAATCTGACTCTCCTCACACTCACACGCTGACACACTCCAGCATCTTTAGCCTCAGCAGCTCCTCCACCACCTCGTCCTTCTCCTGACAGTTTTGTGCAAAAGTTTGGGCAATGAAAACATCACAGTTTCAAAAATAAAGCTGTTTTCTGACCTGACTCCACTGTGGTTAAAGTATAGCTTAGTTTAGGAGCAAAACTGCTTAAAAGAAGTTACTACAACACCACGACAAACACCACACCACAACAACATCACCTTACTTCCTCCTGTGATCCTAATCATGCAACAGCTGACTGAAGAACACCACTCACACCAAGAATCAGGATGTGCACATTTATTCTAGACAAGCAGCAAGAGGTACAGTTGCTCAGTAGCAGACAGGAAAGCTCTACAGAGGATAATAAACACAGCACAGGAAATCATCAGCTGGAAGACATTGCCAGCTCCTGCTACCTCAGCAGAACCAATAATATAATCTAGGACTCCACACATCCTGGTCATCACTTATTTGAACCGTTGCCCTCAAAACACACACCTCCGGACTCAGAGACAGTTTCTACCCCATTAGCATATTGTGCAATACTGTCATTCTGCAATAATCACCAAATCAACTGCAATTCATCTCACACTGCTATTTACTCAGGTACAATACTATGTTTATATATTATTTATATAATATTTATATATTATCTGAACAGTTTGTACATATTTTCTTTTTTACATTATTTAATTTATTAGAAATTATCTGTTTCTTTTTGTTACTATGCACCTAATTTCATTGTACGCAGAGTTTACAATGACAATAAAGGTTTTCTAATTATGATTTCTAAGTTAACACACACACAGTGACAGGCTCTCTCACAGCCGCCAATACAAAAGTTACCTAGTTTTTTTCCTAGTGTGTGTACATCACAATACACATATCAAAAACAGAAGTAAATAAAAGAAGTGCACACCACAAGACTGTTTGCCCTCACAGTAGTTACAGTAAAGGCAAAATTGAAAATGAGCAAAATCCATATCCACTTTTAAAAAATTCAATGATTTAACCCCTAGTTTATATATGAACACAATACAGGCATCCCATAAGAAAAAAATAATCAATCAATAAACATCAAATAAGAAGCTTGTTTCATATTATCAAGTGACTCATTCAGTGCAATCCTTGCATAACAGTACACACACCACCCATGTCCACTCTCATGAATATGAATATCAACCATGCCACTCACTAAAACCTCTACAGCTGTGTAATGAGAGGGAATCAGGATGAACGAGGATCACACCGACTTTAGGTTAGCGCTAGCTTGCTAGCCGCTAGCAAGTGTTTACTAGCTGTCTTAGCTGGCTAGCTAGGCTCTAAAACCACCTAGTTGCTACAACGTTTTTAATGAGCAGTTATGAAGGTGTAGCTAAAACGTTTAACAGTACTGTTATGCTATACCTGGTTAGCCCGGTTAGAGTCTCCACAATTCAAATATTCAGGTCATTTTTCAGTAACAGAGAGCCATAAATATAACTTATTAATATACCAGCATCATAAACCAGCAAAACCAGCAAACATACCTTTGAGTTGGGCTAGAAGTCCGGTTGTCTGTCCAGTCCTCCATTGTTTATATTCCTTTAGTCAATAAGAGTCCAGAGTCCATTAAACAAAAAAAAATCAAAAGTGTTTTCTCATTTAAAAAAAGTATTCCGAGTTATGAATATCTTCATGAGAAGTCCGTCCGTCCGTTCGTTCGTCCATTTTCCCGGCTTCCGGCTTCTGTCAAGGGGTCAATTTGTTTTCTTTACCTTTCTATCTACAAAATGGAGATCGGCCTGAAAAGATCGGTTCGGATTTCACTACAGGAGGCCTTGGTGAAACAACGAGCGCGAAAAAACGATGACGCATTCTGTGAGTCGGAGAGAGCGCTGCTATTGGTTACTGCCTTTGTCAATCATTTTAGGTTGAAGACAAACGTCTGCCCCGTCCAATAAGAGCCAGCCATGGGGTTTGACCACTTCTGAGCCGATGCTGATTGGCTGTGAGAGGTGCAAAATGTCCCACCTCTCAGCTGAGACACTGCAGGCGGAAATGAGTGAGAGAAAAGAAGGATCAGCTGTTTTGAATGACGTAAAAAGGTTTTTTAGGATTAATAATGCTTCAGTTTGTTTTTTATTATTTCATATTTAAGATTTAAAGCACATTTCCCCACAGTCACAGGTTTTTAGGCGCCAGTGAAAAAGATAAAGTTCTTATCTCTCTTAATATTAGACCCAGAGGCCTGAAACTTCACACGTTTTTTGACAAGATGTAGAAGGATTATGGTGATTTTCATAGTTATTGTATAAAGTACATCCTAGTTATTGTCATCAAATATTATTTTTTAGACAAGGGCAAAGAAATACAAAAAAATACCATGTATGAGCAGCTGTAGTTTAGGTTGGATTTTAATCCCATGCTAAAGAAACACATTTCCAGAAACTAGAAGATGTTACCTTTCAAATAATGTCTCATAAATGCATTTTGACACACAGTTCACAGTCCTTCAGTTTTAAGCTTTTTCATTTGAAAATGCAAATTACATGGACAAATGGGTGGAGCTTAAGAAAGCTGAACTTGCATTCATAAAAATAGAAAGCTAGCCAAAGTTAGAGCAAAGTAATGTTATTAACGCATCTTTGCACTTTTTTGCTAAATTTTACCAATGTCATGTGGATGGGTTCCAAAACACCAGCGTAGCTTAGCATAATGCTAACATTTAACACAGGCTATTGTTGACCCAGGCAGCTTCTGCTTACCCCAAGTCCTACTCTCCCTCCACCCTCACCTTCATCTCTCTCCCTCTCCTCATCCTCCTCACTGTGCCATCACCACCACCATCATCATCGTCATCATCATCATCATCAGGTGCTGAAGATAAATAAGTAATTAATAAATAAAACCACAAATGTTTTAGTTGTTTCACTAAAAGATTTAACTCGAGCTGCTGACCAGCATTGATGTGTGTGTGTGTGTGTGGTGTGTGTGTGTGTGCGTGCGTGTGTGCATGCATGTGTGTGTGTGTGTGTGTGTGTGTGTGTGTGTGTGTATGTGTCTTCCTTCCATCCATCATGTTTTTATGTTTTAACTCTCAAGGTCGCTCGGCCGCAAATTTAATTATGTCTCAGCTCTTATTAAGTGGCACATTTTAAAAAGCTGGATTGCAGTAATTAATTTTTTTTTGGACAGTTTTCCTGTGGGACACACACACACACACACACACACACACACACACACACACACTCTTGTCTTTATCTTGTGTCGACTGTAAAAACAGTTTTTCTTGTGTTTGACTTGAAAAATTTAAATGTGAATGAATGTGCGTTACCTGTGTGATCTCAGGTGTGTTGAGGTGTCATCATGTGTTTCACCTGCTGGATGAAATCTGATGAAAATCTCATGAACAAACAGTGGCAGATTCAGAAGGCAATGTAGTTCAGTGTGTTTGACTTCAGATTACTGTGAGCTAATTAACACTAATGCCACTAATTTGAGCGGCGATGTTTGCTCTGTAAGATCAGAGAGCTGCATGATTAAAGGAGTAATCCACCAAAATCACACAGACTACAGTGTGTTTGTCTTCCTCTGAGGAAATATTGGAGGTTTCTGTCAGTAAACACACAGTCAGACGCTCATGAAGACACAGTGAGTCAGAAAACATCAGACGACACACACACAGGAATATTCAGCATTAGATTAATATTTCTACACGGAGCAGGTTCAATGAAAATCAGCTTCACAGTGAAGACAAAAGATGTGTCATTTTAAAAATGACATTATAAAACATCATTAAACCAGTCCAGTGAATATCTGTTTAAATGAATCATTTATGATAATGAGTGGAGGGTTAATAATTAATTTACAAAAATAGAAAACAGTGACATTGTCTTGATAGTCAAAACTGTTTATATTCTGTCGGACTTTCGGCCAGTGTTGTCTGATTGGCCAGTTTTACTCCCTATGGGACGAGTTTTTTCTTTAACAAGGCAGTAAAAATGTATTTCAAAGCTGATGCCACCTGTGAATATTTTGTCTGTGTTGCTGAGGTTTTAACTGTGTGATGTGAGACAGGTGTATACAGGTGATCACAAACAACAGGAAGTTAGTTATTGTAGTTTGAATCTCCGGGACTAAAAAATCAAGCTAAAAGCTGCAGTTCCTCTAACGACCACTAGAGTCTGGCTCCAACAGTGAGTCAGTCCCCATAGACTCCCATGTTAAAATGTCCAACTTTACAGCAGAAATCAACATGTTTACAGCCTGGTACAGAAACTGTTTTGGTCTCTACAGCTGATTTCTTCCTTCATGACACCTGTTTATCTATCTCACCTGTTTACATTTTATCAAGGACTAAAGTTATGGAGGATTGAGGGCGTGGCTTCTTTGAGTGACAGGTAGGTGAGACTATGGGCGAACAACAGCTTCTGTATGAGATCATACTCCACAAATAAACTCAAACTCAAACATGTACTTGCTTTCAGACAGAGGTGGACAAAAACATCTCAACATCTGGCTCAAGAAAAGACAGATTTTAAAATTTCAATCTTTCTTTCTAAACAATGGATGTCAATCAGACACATCTGGAATAAATCTAAAACAAATCACATGATCAACTTCTATTGTTTCTGCAGCAGGTCTGGATTATATAATGTCTAACACACACACACACACACACACACACACACACACACACACACACAGCAGCTCACACAAATCATGTGGCATCGACACTGTCTAAATCTCCAAATTAAATCTGCAAACAAATAATTACTCGAGTCAACGAGAACAATTAATAGCATGTGGCCTCTGAGGACGGAATCTGCATATTGAATGAGCTCATTATCATAACAGTGAGAGATGGAGCAGAGCTGCAGGAGCTGCAGCCTTCAGCCTCCGATTAATCAGCTGTTTAACCCCCTCACACCGACACACAGATAAATACTCAGCAATTAAACACTCAACTGTTAACTATCGATCAAAGGTCTGAACCTGGAGTGTGTTTTTATTTATTAACAGAAACTCTTTTTCCTCTTGTGTAAAAGTTCTTTAATAAAGAGAAGTTAAAGTTAAATTCTAAATTAAATCTGAATTATTCACATCTCTGATTGGCTGCAACTTTCTTCTTCATCTTCTTTTCTTCTGAAATCTGAAGAGAAGCGATCATGTGACAGAAGTGAAGATTAATCTGTTTTCAGTTTTATTATGTTATGTCATAATCTTCCAGATGAACACGGACTTATTTACATGAAGGATAAATGATCCGTCAGGACTTCTGGAACTTTGTGATGTCACAACAAAGCAGTCACCAAGCCCCGCCCACCTGGACCCACCATCCAAACCTTGCAGGATTTGGTTTCTCTGAGTGTTTTTACCTGAAATCTGTTATATTTATATTGGATCAGTCAGAAAACAGTCAGCCAATCTGATGTATGAACTGGAGATATGGAGTTTGAAAGATGCTTTATCCAGTTGCATTGTGGGAAATGTAGGATCCAGTGTTTTGGGAGTTTGTCCAATCAGAGACTAAAAGAATGTCTGGATCTTCAAAGACTCTCCAACGTTTGTTGCTTCCTGTGAAGCGTCTCGTTTTGTTCTACACGTGCAGCCAGCTGATGTTTCCTCTCTTCCCGCCTTTCAGTCACATGATAAGAAGAAAAAGACACAATGCTTTAACTCCTGTGATTAAAACTACAGCCTCTCACAGTTAGGTGTTAAAAAACAAAAACAAAGAGTGAGTGAGTGAATGAGTGAATCCATCATCATCAGAGTTTCCTGCTCTAACACAGACTGAGGATCTGAAACACTCAAACACACCATCACTTTATTTCCCCTCCAAATTCAAAGCATCATTTTTAATCATTTCCCTGAATATAATTGCGTTTTCCGTCCCCGCTGTGTTTTATTTGCCTTCAGCACGGAGGCTGAGCGGGGTCAAAGGTCAGAGGAGCGGCTGGCTAAACAGATCTGTTCATTAGCAAACAGCCGTTCACAACAGTGAGAGGCCACATCCATCACACAGGAACGCTGACAGCAGCAGCAGCAGGAGAGGCTGGTTTCTCTCTTCGCCTTCACTCACTGATGATGAGTCACCTGCAGCCGGCAGGTCTGTCTGAGCCGCAAGGGTTAAATGTGACGTTCATGGATCATGGATCAGTCGTAAAAATCCTCATGTTCATCATCCCACCCAGAGTCACTGTCATCTCTCAGCAGAGACAGGACCTTCTTCTTCTTCACCTTTCTAAAGCTTTTACTTTTGAACCAGTCTGTCCTCACCACTCTGGACCTGGACCTGGACCTGGACCTGGACCTGGACTTGGACCTGGACCTGGACCTGGACCTGGACCTGGACCACGACCTGGACCTGGACCTGGACTAGACACACACACGGTTCTGTTTTAGCACATGAGGTATGTGACTACCTACAGTTTGGGCGTGTGGATGTCTCCAGAGACAAGAGGACAAACCCTTGTTATGCAGACACAGGATTTGCTTTTGATTGGTCAATTTCCAAGGAGGCCACAAAGACAACAATTTAAAAACCAACAATATTATTATTATTATTATTATTATTGTTATTATTATTATTGCTATTATTATTATTGTTATTATTATTATTATTATTATTATTATTATTATTATAGTAATAATAATTAAAGCAAACATTAGAAACCTTAGAGATAAATAAAGGACTGAGTTTCAGTAAAACAACAAGAATAAAAACAGTAAACAAAATAAAATCTATTTGATCGTCCCTCTATAAACCAGCAACGTAATGGGAGTAAAAACAACAAAAGGTGAGAGACAGGAAACACCACAAAAGAAGAGGAGACACAAACATCAGCAGTGAGGAAGCTGAGGAGAACTTTCTGAAAGGAGGGTTCATTAGTTTTACTGTTTGGTCTGTTGCTGCCATCTAGTGGCTTTATTTTGAAAATCACCCACACTTCCACAGACTGTGTGTGTAATTCACCAGATAAAGTGATTCTGTGTTTCTACCACGAGAGGTTGAACACACAAACTGCCCTGAAGGTCGAGGGGGAACTGGGCTGGATCCATAACACAGAGTCCAGAAGAGATCCAGACGACAGCGACCTGGTTCTGACCTGGTTCTGGTTTCACGGTGATGTGTCTGGATCCAGATCAGTCTGATGTCAGTCAGACTGTTTCACTAAAACAAAGACTGACTCATTTTTAAGACAGAATCATTACACACCTTACCTCCAGACTAACTTGGGCCTGAGACCAAAGTTACCATGGTAACAATTCATGACACCTGACCAGTAGCACCCAACAACGTAAGAAGGAACATAAAGCTAAATTTCTTAAATCAAGTCCCTCATATAAATTATTTCTAATTGATCTTGAATATTACTTTGAGTCTCCGTGTCAGCAGTTAATATTTATTTATTTAAGTTTTATTTATGTAGTTATTTTTTAATTTATGCTTTTGTTCTTTTTAAATTATTTTTCATCTTTTTTTGTTGAAATTTTATGTTTCTTTTTTTCAGAACTGATCTGTCTGAGTGTTTGTAAAAGTTAAATAAAACAAAACAAAACATTTTTAGAGACCACAGCCATTTTTTACAAATCAAGTTTTTGTTTTTATTGTTTCACTCTTCACTGAATTTCCAAAGTAAAACGTTCTTATAGCTGATGAATTTTTCCAGTGGACAAATAGAAATAAAAAACAGGACAGGAGCCGTTTTCACTGCAGTTTGTGTGTAATGACTTTGACCTGAGCGAATTTATATCAATTGATGATCAATGTCTTTTACATTTGGTCTGGTTGGAGCAATAATCAACCGGGATGTGGCTGTTTTAGAATTTAATTTAATTTGCAAATCATCAGCAGATGAAATGAAACAATGAAACACACACGTTTGCTGATGTTGAATGTTTATTGCAATAAAAGTCAAAGAAAAGGTTACAGTGAAGCAGAAGTTACAGTGAAGCAGAAGTTACAGTGAAGCAGATGTTACAGTGAAGCAGATGTTACAGTGAAGCAGATGTTACAGTGAAGCAGATGTTACAGTGAAGCAGAAGTTACAGTGAAGCAGATGTTACAGTGAAGCAGATGTTACAGTGAAGCAGATGTTACAGTGAAGCAGCTTCATCACGCCCTCTTCTCACACACAAAGAGGCTGCTCTCAGAACAAGACAGGTCGTTCCAGGGTCTCCAGCCTGAAAACACAAGAGGAAACATCACGCTCAGATTCAGGGTCATTATCAGCTGTAGTTTAAACATCCAGAGTTAACTGATGACAGGAGACAGGAGATAAATGTGGACGGTTGTTGACTTTGTGAGCTTAAGAGACAGTCGGCCTGTGATTGGCTGAAAGGTGACAGGATAGTGACAACACTTCTGTCAGGTAAATGACTAATGTGAAAATGTGACATTTAAGATTAAACTTCACATAAATAAAGTGTTATTTGGAAAATGCTAAGATGAAGTAAAAACAAAGATTTAAAAAAAGTCCTATAAAACTGTTGTTATGAAAATCAGATAAAACATGATGAAACAATAAAACTCTGACTGTCTGAGCAGGACGAGGTTTATTTGCTGTGTGTGTTTGTAACCTGTGAAATGTCAAACGGTGCCAGGGTCTTTGTTGCCTTGATGCAGCGGCGGTGGTCCAGCCGGGACCGGCCCTGGCCACACTGCTGGAGAGCATGTGGATATTTGAGCTTACACATTTGATCAGCCACTCTCCAACTATATCCTGCAACACAGAGGAAGCAAGTGTTGTGCTGTGGTCTGAGCAGGTCTCACAGCACCGCACAGGAATATCAGCTGGAAACTGCAAGCTGAGCTAACTGCCTGTTTCGTTACTGTTATTTTCTTACATAAGAATGTCACATATATCAGAATTGATGTTAAGCATATAAAGAATCTATGTGGAACCTCCCAGGTTCTGTTCCAGAGGGAAGAAACCCTCATTTAAATTAACACAAACAACTGATTTCTGAATGATCTCAAACATCTTTGGTACTTCTTGGCCAACATGTCCATTAATATGGAGGACTGAAAATGCAAGAAAAAAAAATATATTTATTATAATTAATATTCCATTAAATGCATAGATATAAATTATTATTTTATAAGCTCAATTTTATAGTAACATTAGCTGTGTTAATTAAATACCATGTTCTTTATATGCTACGTGTTACATATATGTATATATATATGTTACATATATCATTTTTTTATATTTTTTGTAATTTATTTATTCATTTATCTATATATTACTTTTTTAAAACCTGTGGTTTTATTGTAAAACAATTTGAGTTGCATTGCTCTGCATGAAAGGTGCTATATAAATAAAGTTCATTCATTCACTCATTCATTTGTTGCCCCCAATTATTTCCCCCAAACTTTATATCTATTCTTTTCTTACTTAATGTATTTATGTATCTACTTTTATTTTTATATCTATTTTTCTGTATCCCCAGACCTGTGGCTAAAGCTCACAACAAAAATGAGAACCTCAAGTCTTCATTAATCTATCTGAGGTACACTGTAAAAAAAGATCCAAATTTTACGGAAAATAACTAAGTTTTCTAACAGTAGTTTCCTGTTTTTTAAAATTGTGAACAAAAGTCTGTAAAATGACAGAAATGATCTGTGAATTAACAGCCAAACTTCTATTTTAAGCATTATGCCAATAATTATAATTACATTTATTTCCCATTTTTGTAAAGACAAATTACTGTTTTATTTATACAGTGTTTTTCTGCTTTCTTAAATTACAAACAAATCTGTGTAAAATGACAGTAATTATCTGTAATTAAAATTGTAGCTTGTTATTATAAAGGTTAATGTCCATACGAAGAATTTAAGGATTCTCTGTAATTTCAGGGTGAATCTTATTAGTTTTACATTTATGTGACTTCTACATTCAAACTTTGTGATTCTGGATGAAATGTAACAAACTTTTCTTCATCACATCAAACATTCAAACTTCAAACTAAAAAGTTTAAAGTACTGGAATGTACCCCAGCATGCACTGGGAGGAAAGCAGGAAATGGTTTATCACACAACAACACACACACACACACACACATATTTATTAAAAACCTTTTCAATGACAACGATGAAGTTGTGAATAAAACTAATGAACATGAGCTGTACTACACTGACAGCTGCTTCACAATCTGAACTGTCAGTGTTCAGTTCACACTAAAGAGTGTGTGAGGTGAACACATCCGTCTCTGAGGTCACAGCATCACATCTATGAAGAGTCTGGTTTGGCTCCAGGTTGCAGTTCTGGTGGGTCAGTTCCATCTGTTTCCTACTGAACACCGTTTGATGTTAAACTGGTCGATACTTTCAGCTGTGAAGGTGGTGACTGTGCTAGAGCTGAACACATTCTGCTCTTCACATGTTGTTACTGTCATCCATCAACAACAGTAGAAATGAAGTGAAAGGCAAGAAAGTGAATCTGTGAACACTGAGGACAGAGAATAATAAACAACTAGAAAACTCCTGGAGAGATTTTGAATGTTGCTGCTGCTTGGTGCGTGAACTTCACTCCTCGTTTCAATCTGCACAAAGGACGTTACTTTCAGCTTCATTCATGTCATAGAGACTCATCCTGACACTGACCTCAGTCACTGCAGCTGTCCCTCAGAAAGCCTTTAGAAGCTGTGACGACTGAACACAATAACCTCACACTGATGGGTTAAACACAAATGTGTCCCCACAACCACAGCAAGACATGTACACACACATGTTCATGTATACACACATGTTCATGCCCCAACAGAAGCTGATCTGCTATAAAGCTATACCACTATATCCTCAGAGACGATCGCTTCTAAGATCAAACTTTTATGACCTATGACCTCTTACCTTTTTGAGACTCTTATTTTGAAAGTGTCTGTGCTTCTGTGTTTGGCAGTATAAATTTCATATGGTTTTGTACAACAGAGCCAATAATTCCCTCTTACCATGCTGAGACTTTTATTTTGAAGAGCTGGATGTTGGTCTGAGCCATCAACCTGGGGCCGGCCAGCACTGCCTCTCTGAGGCCACATAATCCTTGAGAATGAATGACCAGCGAGTCCTCACAGTCCCTCTGGACCACGTGGCCACCGGGTGAAGACGCAGAGCTGGTTGCAAATGGCCTCCACCAGGCGGCTAACACTGGCCCAGTTTGCAGGGCCCGAGTTCAGTCCAAGAAGACAGCTGAAAGATAATCAGAGAGCAGTGTGTGTTAATATAGATCTGATATTCATTAGAGGAAACAGTGATATCTGAAGTGAATCTCACCTCTGGAGACTCTCCTTCCCAGGACAGGAGGTGTTCTTCCCCGTCGCTGCCTTGAACTGTCACCTGGGCTGCCTCTCCTGGTCTCTGGGAGGGAAGACAACTCGCTCTTCCTCCTGCTCTGTCTGGCAGGTGTTGCCAGGAGCTTGGAAGTACTTGGCACTGGCTTGAGGAAAAAGGTTCTGGATCAAAAATGAATTTTATGTTTGCATGAAATGATAATACACAATATACTTAATCACAAGCTCTGAGACACACGCATGTACCTGGGATGAAGTGGTGGAAACCAGAAGGCTGACCCCGCCCCTTTGTCAGTCTACCAGTCTCTGTACAGCTGCACCTGCTGGGTCCTGAATGCAGCTGGTGGCTCCTCTGTGTCTCCATATGTCCTGGATGCAGAGAGAAGCCAGGAAAGAGACGTCCAGGGTGACGTGGAGATCCTGGATATTTGTGATGTGGCTTTTGCATTTTTATTGTTGCTGTTGTATTTGTGTTGTTGCTTTTGTATTTGTGTTCTGGCTTTTGCATTTGTGTTGTTGCCTCTGCATGTGTTGCAGTTTTTGTATTCGTGTTGTTGCTTTTGTATTCGTGTTGTTGCTTTTGTATTTGTGTTGTTGCTTTTGTATTTGTGTTGTTGCTTTTGTATTTGTGTTGTTGCTTTTGTATTCGTGTTGTTGCTTTTGTATTCGTGTTGTTGCTTTTGTATTCGTATTTGTGTTTTGGGATCTCCAGTGCTCGCTTTAGTTCTGATGGAGGCAATGCTCATCTCATCACATGACAACGCTGTGGGCAGTGCGTTGTATGCTTTGTGTATTAATAAAAGTATTGATGATATCGTCATGTTTGAGTGCGCTCTAAAAAGGAGAGTGGTATGATACAGTATATGAATGAAATTCAACCAACCAGGTGTAAAAATGTTTAATTTTCTTATAAACATATTAGAACAGAAACAACAGAAATCTCACTACCCTTTGAACACACTGCAGTCAATATTCCAAACAGTAATGATAATACCTGGCCAGCAGATGGCCCACTGTGTCAGTCCTGAGGCTTTGTCCTTATGTACGAGTCATGATCATAAAGTGCATCCATCTACTTCTCTCTCAATATTCTTACCTTGCAGCCTTTTTGCAAAAATGATTTCTGCTGTAGACGTCCTACAAAAAGAAGCAAAAGAAAAATAATAAATAATACTTAATGCATTGAATTAAATGAACTTTCACAGAGTTTTATATACAGCCAAGATAAAACAAGGTGCATGCAGCTTGAGCCTGAACATATACAACAGCAGGGATTTGTGCTGCCATTTGAATATCAAAGCACTATGAATATGCAAATGATCAGGAAGTAGATTGTCTCCTCTGCAGTTGTAGCATTAAAACAGAGAATGTAAGTGAACAGCAGCTGCTAGCAAAGACAACAAGGTCAGTAACTCTGTCATTCATTATCATGTTGTATTCACCACTGGTAGTCCAGGCTGATGACAGCCAATCAGGAGAGACCATGGGTGTGACCTCATTGTTTACAGAGGTCTCTGTCCAGTTTCTGTCCGTCCACACTACAACACAACCCCAGAGTTTTCAAAATAAAACGGGTCCATTTCCAAACATCACTCTGGAGTAGTGTGGATGCCAGGAATAACTGTGGCAGGAGACACAAGTTTTTAAAATAAATGCTGTGTTATGGTTATCGCCTTAGTATCACATGTCACAGTACTGATTACAATGTGTCAATAACAGAGACGCTCTGGTAATGTATTGAGATAATATATAATGGGACATATTATGTTGATAGTTCCACCTTAAATTGTAAAATCCATGACAGTATTCTGTAAACAAAGACTGATAAAAATATTTAGAGCAAATCAGAGTAAATTGATGCAGTATAAAAATACAAAAAAGTAGAACTGCAAAAAGGGATCAGTTACTACACAATATATATAGTATACAGTTTTACAAGGCATAACCACATGGCAGCTTTGATGGCAAAAACAAGGCATAATGAAATCACAGTCATCAGACTTGTGTAAATAGTAAATTGTGATTTAACCAGGAATATTCCATATAAAACTCAGATGGCCACTGTCTGTGAAGATTCTTTGTCAGTCTCCCATATGGAAAGAACAACACTGGAAATCAGGAAGAACGCTGCTGTTCCAATTGCAAATCGTCCTCCTGTCCTCCGGAGCCCGTTCTTCTGAGTTCAACTTATGATGTTCGAACTGTGACGTCCGGACTCGGCGTATCGAGAAAGGGCTCCAGTCTATTTTTGGACTGGGCCGTGCACATTGAAGACAACAGGAGCCTCCATCTCCACTGAAGCACAAGGAGTTATCAGATCATGCACTGAGATATACATCAGTGAAACCAAACAACCACTAAACAAACACATGGCTCAACACAGGAAGAGCAGCTCCTCAGGCCAATACTCGACGGTTCACCTGCAGCTGACAGATCAGCGACACTCCTTCACTGACAACAACACAGAAGAGAAAGAAGAGGAGGTTTGCGACATCACTTACCCCTCACCTACAATGCAGGTGAATACAATGTCTTTTCATTCACACTTGGCTTCAAGTGACTCCACCTGCTCAAACAACTTGTGATAAGTGATAACGACGCCACACAGGTTAAATACCTGGGTCTCCTCTCCAGCCGCAGCTGAAGAAGTTGCCCTTGATTCAGCTTTGCCTGGACGAGATGGTGAATGTCGTTTATCAGCAGCACTGCGGCATATAAACATGTTCTCTCTGTACTGTACTTTCACATACTAATACATGATTTGTAAGTTGTAGATTTGAAGCCAACTAAGATAAACGTGCTTACTGCCGTCAGCCACAGATCAGGCTGAACATGGTCCTGAGTGGATCCTGAGTGGTAGGCGAAGCACAGCACTGCTGAGACTTCATGGGACAATATGAGAGAATTAGAAAAAGGGATGTGAGAGAAAACAACTGCAAAAGAGAGAAATCCATGTAGCAGGAGTTTGAAACAGAGCATTTCTATTTCAGTTCTTTCTCTTTATGTTGGTCGAGCAGGAACCTCTTCAGGTGTGAGAACAGATAACACTCACTAACAGTCACTAACACTAACACTAACACCACTGTGTTTTCATTGAGTTGGAGAGATCACTGGGTTGTGAAATCTCTTCAGGGCACCAGACTAAATTATTGGTGCTGAAAACATATCATAAGTAATAAGTTGCATTGCTTTGATGAAGTGATTAAACATTAAACGTTATCAGATGAGGTGTGGCCTGGGTGGGCTGATATATTGACCTGCCAAGCCTGTAACTTTCTACACAGGAGCAGGAGCAATAAATTAATGCAACTGAACTGCTTCCTCACAACCAGCATTAAAATGATCTGTATTCATGACTGGATATTTGCTGAAGTTGAGGTGTGAGGTGTGTTTAAGATGCTCTATCGGGAGTTGGGTTGGACTGTTAAGGTTGATTTATACTTGTAGCGAGAGGCTTATAAACCCTTCACATGGACTTGCAAATACAGATTTACTCATGACTTTTTTCTCATCTAACCCCAGAGCGTACAGGTTTAACTTGTCTAACCTGTCATAACGTCAGTTATGGTTGAGTAGCCGTGAAATATGTGAATGAAAACTTGAAAAACTAGAATCTCCTCCTTCTGGTTGTCTACCTCTGGCACCCAGGCTGGTTTCAGCTTACACCCCTGTTCATCCAGAGTCATATATCAACCATTCATGTGAAATGTTTGTCATAATTGCTGTGAAGTCTTGAGTAATGGCTAAAAAGTGTTTTGTGAGGTCACACTGACCTTGACTGTTGACCGCTGACCACCAAAATCTAATCAGTTCTTCCTTGAGTCCCAGGGAACATTTGTGTCAGATTCCCTTGAGGAGTTCCTGAGACATCACGTTCACCAGGCCAAAAACCTGTTTTGAGAGGGGGGTGGGGGATGGGGAATGCGGACCCAGGAGTTCTTTACTTTCCTCAACATAGTGAGACACAACATTTCTCAGCTACACTGTGTGGTTTCATGTGTGGATGGAGCAAAGGATTAACACATTGTTTAATGGGTGACTCTGGGCTGTTGGTGTGCTGCTACCTGGTCACCTGATGTGTCTTTGTGTGTCTCTGTGTATGTGTCTGTTTACCTATGTATCCGTGTGCTAATGTGTGCTAATGTGTGTGTGTGTGTGTGTGTGTGTGTGTGTGTGTGTGTGTGGCCAGCTGTAGTTGATCGTTAAGTGATGGTCACTCCTTAGTTACACCTGGTTAAAACAGGGATTACAGTGAGACATACCTCTTGAACTCTGGTTGGTCAATCACAGACAGTTACCTCCTCTCACCTAAAGCTTTCTATGTTCTGAGAGAGGAGACTCTGCCCTGCTTCCATGCTTCTATCTATCTCTGGTTGTCACCTTCTTCATGCAAGTCTTGAGTTTATTTATTTAACAAATTACTAAAAGTTCTGTCACCACGTTCAAGGCATCTCCAACCACACAGGCACAAACATGGACACATTGCTATTTCCAAATACCCAGGGATAACGTTTTACCACTCAACCCTATTACAGTTTTTCTCTGTCGCTTTGGTACATTTCTCAGATCAGAATTGAAATTCTCAAAACTACTTGTTCAATCTTCACATCATTGTGTCACTTGTGCACATCAAAAAAGCAGTTTCTCATTTCTTTGAACAAGTTGCAAATGCTTTGGTACATCCATGCAAATGATTATGTACAATTCTCTGCTGTTTCCTACATTATCAATTGCTTATGTCATGTCGATCAAAATGTATTATAATGGGTCTCTGTTGAATAGTCTCACCCCCCACAACATTTAGGCATTAGTTCATCGCATAAGTCTTTACATGCAAAATGGTTGAACAAGTTGTCATAATATGTCAAGCATATCTCTACATTTCCATTAGACTTATTTTTCTAAATCTGTGCTGAATTGGTAAATTGCTCCCAGGTGAATCTTGATTTTCTCTAACGAAGGGAAATGTGTGAAGCATTAGATCAACAAATGATCAACCAGTTTTCTGAAATAGCTCAAAGGTGCATCTCATGAACCATCAACTGGCAAGTATATATGTATATATATATATATATATATATATAGCCTGAGCACAACACAATGTTACAATGTCTGACAATGGAAGGACAAGGAATTGGACGGGGTCAACAGCCAGAGAGAAGAAGAAGAGGAAGAGGAGTGAGGCTGCGTGGCGGAGGAGTTGGGAGGCAAAACAGAGGAAGAGGCAGAAGAGGCCGAGGACATGTTCTTTTTTCCTGATGAGATCAGAGCCACACTTATAGACCACGTTCTCAATCATGGGCTCATAATGGCCGAGGCTGGTCGAAGGGTGCAGCCAAATGTTGGGAGAACAGCTGTGTCCTCAATCATTCAGACTTTTTGTCGACAGAACAGGTATGTAATCTAACAATAGGAACTGTACTGTAATGCTGTATACTTTCTCTAATGCTTCATACAATATTACAGTATTCCACTTGCATTTTACAATATACAGTAAGTATATTTTATACAGTGACATTTTATCTTACTCAATTTTGTGTTTTGCATTACTATATTTTTTCCACACAGGACTGCAAGGCAACTTGACAGGGGTGGCAGAGGGCCCCTTCTCACACCTGGACAGGAGGAGGCTATTTGCACCATGGTTGTAGAAAACAATGCCATAAGACTAAGGGAGATAAAGAGTGCCATTATAGAGGACAACAACATCTTTGAAAACATCCAAACAGTCAGCAACTCAACCACTGACAGGGTGCTGAGACACCAAATGAATATGAAGCAGCTGTACACTGTTCCATTTGAAAGAAATGGTGAAAGAGTGAAGGAGCTGCACTACCAGTATGTACAGGTAAAACATGTATGAGCATGCGGTAACTGTACCTGTAAACAGTACACAGTACAACATCATATAGTGATATACAGTACAGTAAGTGTGACCTTTACACATTTGCTATGGCTGTAGAAAAGAAGATGCAACATGTGCTGTATACATTTGATGTAACTGTATCTTGTCCAAAATGAAAATGCATGTAATTCATAAAACTCATGAATGCTGCTGTAAGATTCTACGAACATGCAGGAGTACATTACTCCTCTGGCTTTGTCTTTACTTGCCATTACTGCAACTTCCTGTCTATGATGTCTGACACTAAGCCCCTCCCCTTCCCCCTTAGGGCTGCATGACTTCACTTCAGGCAGAGCCCCAACTGTGCAGAGGGCTTCATTGAAACAGCCTGGTTCGGCAGTAGTCTGTAAGGCATCCGGAGAATTACTAGAAATATGATACGCCCCATTTCCAGGACTCATTTTATCTGCGGTGGTGCCTTTCTTCTCATCCTTTTGGGGTAAGTCTTTCACCTATAATAATAAGAGTTGTTGTTTTTACCACTCTGAAAATGGTAGTAGTTGTAAATTGTATGTTTAAAGCTTCAGCGTTTACATGTGTTCATCCGAAGTGACTGACAAGTGAGGGACGTCACTAAAGCTTTTGATGAGAGAAAAAATATCATACAGTACAAGTAGTGTTTGAGTGAAACTGAATTATAATAAAGATCCACATGATTACTTGAGGCACGTTTATAATGACATGCACCAAGGAGGTTATGTTTGCTTGTTTGTAAGAAGGATTATGAAAAAACCAACGAACATGAGGGAGGAAGCGTAGGTGCGTGGACCGGGCGGTTCACGTATGCAATTTTTCCCCGGAAGTTTGGTGCATGTTGTTTCTTAACTACAAGAAAACTTCTTGTGTTGAACTGCTGCAGATCACTCACTGATAATACCAGCTCTGTCTCTACATACAGTTTGCAGGTTATTTGAATGTTGGTTTTCTTTTGGTTGTAAATGAATCTCTATCTATATTTATATGTTTTCATGTCTGTGTCTTATTCAGACCTGAAGTGAAAGGTGTCAGTTTTCTGTAACGTCCATAGTGTAGCTGCCATCAGAGATAGTCATACAATTTAAGTTCATTTAATAATTTAAATTAAAAATTAGAATAATTTTATGTTTGGATAAAAATATTTATTTTGTTTATTAACATGATTATTAGTTAGAATAAAACATACATGAAAAGGAGCTGTGTAATATTTGATAGCGGAACAAATGTTCTTTGCGTTGTTGTGGGTTGGGTTTTTGGTTAGTTGCGCACTGAGCAGGTGCACGGGTAAGATAGACTGTAAATAAAGAGGGACGTAGCCTCTGTGACATCACCCATAGGTTTTTGAAGAGTATACAGAACTTTAAGCCTTGATCAAATTTAAACAAGTGCGTTGTATAATCAGGTGTCATGAAGGAGGAACTTAGCTCTAGAGACTTTGTAAGCGAGTGCTACGAATTAAAACAGGTACGTAGCCTACAAACAAATACAAGAACATGCTTCGGCATAATGTAACACACAATAGAGAACATTGGTTATTAGAGGTATGGGGGATGAAATTTAACTTTAATTCATTAGTTTACATATTTAAAAAGTATCTGTGGAGTTGTATTATTCTTTTTTTGTCAATTGTATTAAAGAAACTGTTTCTCAAACACTGGAAATCTAAAAACCCTCCAACACTACTACACCGGAAAATTTTATTTGAAGAGAATAAATGAACTCAATTTGAAAACATATGGGGAGCAGTATTACCAGCAGGAGCTCATACCAAACATGGCTTTTATACTTTAAACCTGGTCTGAGGTTTTTGGATTTCATTGCTTTTCTGTTCTTTGTGTGTTTTTCTTTCTTTTTGTAACAATGTAGAACAAGTGGAGGATGAAGCCTCCAAGCACATAACAACTGAGGGCAGGTGGAAATAGGGAAGTAACAGCTGATTTAGTAAAAGTTAGAAGTTATTTCTCCACAGTTAAACACAACAGAAAGAATTGAGGTGAGGAAGACAGTGAAGGCCTGTGGTTGGCAAAGAAAGTAACCACCTGGCTGCACCCGTCAAAATAAAACACACTGGGACACCAATAATAACACCTACAGGAAGTATGACAATAATAAAAAATATCCTTTAACTATTGCTCACATCCCAGAACCACAGAACAATCGGGTCAGCGTTACTTCACACCAAAAGACCTGAGTTAACCTTGAGAGCTAACTATGACACGGGCTAACACTGTAACACTGAGGCGGTCTGCTCACATTACATCAGTTTTACAAAGCGGCTCGAGCAATGATCAGACAAACCAATGAGAAGAGACGAGGGAGACAGGGGGGCGATCTGGGGCGTTAACCAGGGAGGAACCCTGGAGGAGCAGATGACAAAGGAAAGGCTGCACCACAATGAAACATGATATAAAAGTCTGTCACCCGAAACAACTGAAAAATTTAAATAAATGAAAAAAACAGTGTTGTTAGAAAGGAAATTCGTATTTTTTTGTAACTTCTGAATTTGTAAATATGGATCAAATAATTTAAGTGTATAAATAGTCTTTCGGGTGCAGTGGTAAATGATTCGAAGGTGGTGGTCTCGTGATGATTCTGACCTTGTCGTGAATGTTTATAGTCAGAAAAAGGCATGTTAAACATGAACACTACCTGGCTGCACCTGTCATAGGCCGCCGCCCATAAAAGACTGATTGAATGCTGAACTAAAAGACGTTTCATAAAAAGTGTTTATGTTGTGACAAAAGACTGGAAGTCAAATAATGTTTAGTTTAGTTAAGAAAAGAAAAATGTTTAAAAATGACTTATAATTATAGTTTTATATAACTTTAGAACAAACAAATTAATTACAATGTACAGATATTATAAATACATGTGAAATATCAGTTCATTTCAACTATAGGACTTTTTCACTGCAGACATTTTGACATGTCAGTAAAAAAAAAAGCACATGAGTAAATTAAATCAATGATTAATGGCTGAATTCCATTTAGCTGCTTTAGTTCCAGCATTCATTCTCTTGAGGAGTTCTCAAGATGTTGCATTCACAAGGCCAAAATCATGTTTTGTGAGGTCACTGTGACCTTGACCTTTGACCTTTAGCCAACAAAATCTCATCAGTTGGACTGTGAGTCCAGGTGAACGCTTTTACCAAATTTGAAGTAATTCACTCAAGGCGTTACGGAGATATCGCTATCAAAAAGCCAAAACTGCATTTTGTGAGGTCGCCGTGACCTTGACCTTTGACCTCTGACCCCAAAATCTAATCAGTTCATCCTTTAGTCAAAGTGAATTTTTGTGCCAAATTTGAAGATGTTCCTTCAAGGCGTTACTGAGATATCGTGTCCGTGAGAATGAGACGGACGGACAAACAACATGGCTGCTGCTCTGACTGTCGCCGGCGTGGAGGCATAAAAAAAGTTACGTGTTGTCGAGGTTTCTAGGGGACAGGAGGGCGGGAATAGCTGGCGACGCAAAGCGAAGATCCACTATAGGCCAGACTGTATCATTTCAGTTCGGCCTTCGCAGCCCATGATGTTATCAAGGTCATAGCTTCGTAGACTGATTGGGACACGCCCACAGTCACACTGGCATGACTTACACATACAGAGCCATCATTAATTATTATGAGGATTATTGATTATTATATATGATTATTACTAATCCTAAAGGAAAAACCTCTGAGAGAACAGAGCCACTGAGGGTTTATCTACAGTCTCCCTGACGTCACCAGGAGACAACAAAGGAGTGTCTGGATTTTAATTTCTCAATGGTGTTAATGTGAATCTGATTACAGTAATTAGTCAAATCAAATGCTGAATGTGAATTCAAATTCAATGTTAGATTAAAATTTCAATTTTATCTCTAATTTGGTTGAAAATAAATTTGGTTTCTTTGTTTTTACAGCGGTTCATTTTAAAAGAACATTTCTTAATTTGCAGTTCTGACATTTTTGGTAGCATCATTTTATCTCATTGTGTAGCTGCTTTTTTAAAAGCCTAATAAACCTACATTAATTATATTTTTATACTAACAACGAACCAGTTATGTGGTTTATACTAGATTTAGGTTTATATAAATAAAATGACTTATATTTACTCTGAGTAAACCTTACTGTATTTTATTCTAAAAGGGGGAAGGAGAGGTAATGATAATAATATATGATTAAACTTAAAATTAAGAACATCTTTAGGCTGCTAAGTTTTGTGATACTCCGCAACCTTCTCTAAATCCAACTTCTCTGCTCGTTCATTCGCTCTGTAAAATAAAACCAGTGTCAAACCGATGCAGAACGTTTTCCCATCCAGCACCCAGCATTGTTTAATTTGCAAATACACTTGCTGAGCGCTCAGGGTCGTTATGGTCTGAAAATGAGCTGTGGTCAGACCTGACCAGCAAAAACCTGGTCAGGTTACTTTATGGCTGCAATATGAAGAGAGTAACATGAGCCGACATGGGCGGGTGCACGAGGCGTGTACGTTCCGCCTGTAAAGCTTAACATGTTTGGATAAGTCATATTTCAACACCACATTCGAAGGTCTTTGTGTTGCACTGTGCGTTGTATGTTTGGCAATAGATGTGGACATAAATGAGGCTCTGCAGAGAAGCATTCTTTCTGGTAAATCCACCACATTGTTTCCCATTCCTCATCTGGACTAAAGGAACCACCACAGCTTCCTAATGACCCTAAAGTGTTTGCATTTTTCATGAGTTAGCATAAAAGATGTCTAACGTCGTGATTTGTGCCATTGCTTCTTTGTGGAACTGTGTGAAGAGCATTGATTTGCTCAGCCTCACCACAGACAGGATCTAACTGTATGGAACACTGCACCATTATAATATCAGTCCACCGAGGTGCAAGTGTGCCTGGTTTTAAAAGGGAATGGGAGATGGCACTCCCATTGGTTTATTGCATATTATCCCTAAATACTATCATGATTAATAACAATAATAATAATGATGTTAATAAACTTTATTTGTATAGCACTTTTCATACAAGAAATGTAGCACAAAGTGCTTTACAACAAAGAAATTACCTGCACCAAGTGCTTCACATGAAAAGACATAAAATGAACATAAAACATTGTGAAAAGCATCGATCTATAATGAAAAACATTAAAAACATTATTGTAAAATTTGATAAAATAATGAATAAAATAATAAATCATTAAATAGGCAGATATTTAAAGGAAGTGCTGAGCATAAATGTGGTGTAAAGTGCAAATGTCAGAGCTAGTTAAAGGCTAAAGTGAAGAAATAAGTTTTGAGCTTTAAAAATACTGGCTTCTCTGATATCTATAGGTATCTATACCTGATATCTGTATGTAGTGTGTTGCACAGCTTTGGGCTGTAACTGAAAAAGGCTGCATCCCCAGTTTTCCTCCGCCTGTTGTGGACCCTTCGGTAAAGCAGCAGTAGCTGACCTCAGTGTTCTTGAGTTTGGGATGTAGCTTGGTCCTCGCCCATTAAGGCCTTTGGGTATAAGGAGGAGGATCTTGAAATCAATTCGAAATGTAACAGGAAGCCAGTGCAGAGCAGCTGAAACTGGACTAATGTGCTCTCTCCTGGTTAATGGCTGAGTGGCAGAGTTTTGAATTAGATTAATTAAGACACTAAGTACAACCCTTTTGAACCATGCGCCTGGAGCAGAGACTCTTTTTTTCTGCTGTTAAAATGGCAAAAGTGGATATGGACATGCCCTAAATGCACTTGCACCACGCTGTTAAAATCGAACCCTCGGTCTTGCTGTAAAATATATCCAGTCCACTTAGCGTCTGTTTCATGGCGCTCATCCAAGTTTTCAGTTGTCTTGTTAGGCTAGATTTATGTATTTAGACCTCAGTCTCTCACACCACAGCAGTCCTTCCACTCATCAACAAACATGGAGGTTTTGCTCAGATCACAAAGGGGAAATGTTGATGTTGAACCAGGTTAACTCATTTACAAGGCTCTCTGGGAGATTTGTGTACTGTCACTGCTCACAGCCACTGGGTGTTATCAAGAGTTAACAGATTTCACTATTAACTACTAAACCAGTTGGTAGTTTGGTGACTCACTGGGAGTCAGACTGGGAGGCGTAGTCTAACTTGACGGGTTTTATATATTGGACGCCTGTCAGCAAAGACCAACACACTATTCAAGACTCTGACTGAACAGGCTTTTCCAAAATCATGAAAAGCCCCTTTTTACCAGGCGAGGCAAAGCAAATGTTTTTGCACAGGACATTATCACACACAGAGGTCATTCAGTGTGTTTAACAGAAATAAAAGAAGCATAAAAATAGAAGTAAAAAGCCCAATAAGAAGAAAACAGCATAAAGACACAGATTATAAAACAGGTACTATCTAATTAAAGTGTAAGATTAAAAGATTAAATGAAGGCAGAGGAGAACACAGCAGTTTCAGCATCTGTCTAAAGGGTGGGGCAGATTGGATCTCCATTGGGGGGCTGGTTCCAGCAGGGGGCAGCATAGAGGCTGAAAGCCATGTCACCCTGTTTAGTTTTAAGTCAAGGCTCCACTAACTGACCAGCTCCTGCTGATCTGAGAGACCTGTTGGCTCATAAACATGGAACATTTCTGAAATATATTAAGGGCCCAGACCATTTAGTGACTTACAGACAATAAGTACAACTTTGAATTGAACTCCCTATCTGACTGGAAACCAGAGCACAGAGCTGAGAACTGGAGTAACGTTCTGTTTTCTTAGTTTGAGTAAGAACCTGAGCAGCAGCATCTGAATAAGCTGTAGCTGTTTTATTTGATAAACCAGTGAGGAGACCAGTGTAGTTAAAATAAAAATGAATGGAACAAAACTGTATTCTTTTATTGTACCCTCCTCATGTCTCTGGTTAACTCGTACCTGTTGTCTTCACAGAGCCATCTATGTCTACTCAGGATATCCACCTCTATTCAGCAGGTAAGAGACGATGCACCAATTAAAATGCAGTGAAGAAACTATGAAACCAATGAACCACCTCACTGACCAAAACCCACAGTAACTCACGAAAGTCTATGAACAGAAAGTATGAAAACACTGTAAAACTGCACACAATGAAAGGAATTTATTAACTCTGCCACCACCACTCTGTGTTTTCCTTTACAGCTTTTGCCAGCCATGTGATAATTTCCCTGATCCAGAATTGAAGTTTATAGAGATCAAGGGTTGCCCAGAAAAAGGCAGCTGGAGGATCGGAGACCTAAAAATGGAAACTGGGTGAGAGTCCACTTTTCTTTTTTACTAACATAGAGAAACAGCTGGTTCAAATACAGCTGCCTATTTACACTCGGTGTGGCTCTACTTCATATTCTTGTTATAAAACACAGTCTCAACCACTGTGACACAGATAATAAATGGTGCCAGATCATAAAAGTACAAACATCAAAGAATATGAAGAGGAAAGATGGACGTAGCCTCTTTGACACGTGTGTGGAGATAAGGCTTTGGTGCATGTTGGTTTGTGGCAGGCATACGCTCACCCACCTGTCACTCAAAGACACCACGCCCTCAATCCTGCATAACTTTAGTCCTTAATAAAATGTAAACAGGTGAGTTCTATAAACAGGTGTCATGAAGGAGGAAATTAGCTCTAGAGAACAAAACAGTTTCTGTACCAGGCTGTAAACATGTTGATTTCTGCTGTAAAGTTGGACATTTTAACATGGGAGTCTATGGGGACTGACTCACTGTTGGAGCCAGACTCTAGTGGCCATTAGAGGAACTGCAGCTTTTTAGTGCTTTAATTTTTCAGCCTTGGAGCTTGATGCTTGAGTCCAAGCCATGAATACTAGTACTCATGTAATAATGTAGTAACGACTACTGAGTACTCTTGGGTCGGAGCACTGATGCATTGACGCTCAGTCCCATCACAAAATGGTTTAGCGTCATGTATTTTCCGTTATCTTTTTGTGCAGTGGTAATCCCTGTATGCACCTATGGCCAAATGAGTTTCCTCTTTTGAATAATAAAATAAAATTTGATTTGATTTTTGCTTTTCTCTTCCAGAGTGAAATATGCTCAGCCAAGCACACAGAGAGGGTAAGCTACTGAAAACAGATTTTACATTATTCTACTCTGTTACATTTATACATGACCACCTGGTTGTTGTTCATCACACATTAAAAGCTAAGAACTTTTCTAAGCTGTCCGGCCATTTTATGTCATTATTTTGTTTCCGTGAACATCTGTGAAGTCACTTTTTCTGAAAGCTGACATTGTTCCTGGAAGTTACCCTTACTTACTCAACCAGAACCTGCCGACCACGTGTCACCACACTGGCACGAAATTGGCACATACGCCTTCTGTTGAGATCGTTTGAGACTGGCAGCACGAACAACCAATGAGGTTGTGCCATCCGCGAAAGCCTCAGAAAAGCAATCCTCCATGCGCGTCGTCCACACCAGAGTCTGGATCTGACAGCTGCCTGGTGTCACAACCGTCTTGTCTGGGCTAACGCATGTGCGAGGGGTCAGTGCTATTCACAGATCCGTCCTGTTTCCGTCTTCACCATACACATGGAAGACGGTATGACTAGTGACTATTATGCTGATGCCACATTGTACACAGATTGGCCCATGGAGGTGTGATGGTGTGGGCAACCTGTATGCATGACGATATTGGGACAATATTCTGACACCGGTTGTCCTACTGTCCATCCGCCGTCATCCCCTTACACTCCAGCAGGACAACGTTGCCTGAATTTGTATGCAGCTTCTGGTGGACGAGAATCTAGAGGTTCTCGGGTGGACTGCATATCTGCCTGATAAGTTGTGCATGGAACACCTTCGGGATGTTCTGGATTGTCATGCGCACCAGCGTGTTCCACTTCCTGCTAACTTCTGCCAGCTCTGTGTGGCCCTCCAAGAGGAGTAACACCATTTCGCAGGGTACTATCAACAATCTGGTGAACTCCACACAAAGGAGATATGTTGCACTTGTGAAATCAGACCACTGACCCCCGTGTTGTTTAACTGTCTGTACCTGTGCACCACATGTAAACTTCCTGGACAAGTTTTGTCCATTGTTTTCTTCATTCAAAGCTGAATATACTGTAAGTTTCAGATTTGCAGTGTGATGTCTAATACTTCTTTGTTCTCCCCAGACGCACTGATGTGAACGCAGTGACAAACTGGAACGCTCCTCTGGTCTGGGAGGGAACCTTTGACCCTGTGGTTATAGATGCAATCTATAAGAGGCTGGACCCAAGACTGGCTGTGGTGGTGCTCGCTGTTGGAAAGTAGGTACACAGGATATTATAGGAGTGAGGTTTGACCTGACCCACTGCTCGAAGCTGAGATCTAAAACCTTATGAACCTGAAAATGTAAAGCCACCTTATAAATCCTACTTAACATCTGTATTGTATTATTTGTCTTGTCTTCACTCCATCTGTACAGATACACCCGTTTCCTGAAAGGCTTTCTGGAGTCAGCTGAAAAGTACTTTCTTGTTGACTTCCGGGTCACTTACTACATCTTCACAGACAATAAACAAGATGTTCCCAAAGTGAGTTGTTGCTTGTTAATATGTATAAAAGTAGTTTTGGGCCTGGCACTGCTAAACGACTCAACATGTACCAGTAAATACTACAAAATAACATTTCTAGTCACTTTGTACGTTTATTTTGCTCTCAGTGTTTTCTGAGAGAGCGGGTCAGTCTAGCTCTGTTGTTACTGTGTGTTACATGTGTTAATAATGTACAGTAGTTCTTCACTGCACTGCATGATTATACTTTTTCACAGCAGACATTTGCTTAACGGGAAAATCTGGTACCTGAAAAAACTTCTGATAAGATTAACATCTAACCCAGCATGCAAAGCAGAGGGTCAGATAGATCGTTAGTTACACCTCTGTACTGTACAGTAAGTGATAACTGATGATGATAGTTGACAGTAAGTCAATGTTGCTAAAAAATTACAATCAGAATTGATTTGATTTGTTTTATTTGTTCACCTGACTGATCAGATTGAACTGGGTACGGGCCGGAAGATCACAGTTCTCGATGTCCCTAGTGCCACCCGCTGGCAGGATGTGGTACTGAGCCGGATGAAATGGGCCACCATCGCCATCGACAACCAGGTAAGAAGTGAAATGTGGAGGCTGTATACAGCATGAGAGCTAGTGACACTTTAATCTGGTTATAGTGGCTGTGTTAGTTTGTGTGCATAAAATAAAACACACACATATTGCTTATTGGTTATATTTAATCATTTATTTTAGTTTATCTAATCGAGTCTGTTCATAATGATTTTACCCTACATCTCACCTGTCATGATTTCAGATCCGTAATGAAGCAGATTATCTTTTTATGATGGACGTCGACAGTGTCTTCCACAGCCGCTTCGGAGCAGAGTCCCTCAGCCCGCTATCTGCTGTGCTTCACCGTGGCTACTACAAGGTTTTAATCTTCCTCCTACAGTATTTATCTTCAGTTAATGGAAGTCTTCTTGTTTGTTTACTTTTGTTTTACCTTTGTGTTGAGCAGTTACTGTTGAATTATATTGTCTTTTTTTCTGATGAGCCACAGTATTAACTGCCTTCCCAGGTATCATCCACTGATATCATTTTTAATCCATATTTTATTCAATATGTTTTCCTCAGAAATACAGGAATTATTTTCCATATGAGCGTCGGGGCACGTCCAAGGCGTACATCCCTCCTGATGAAGGAGACTACTATTACACTGCTGCTGTCTGGGGTGGATACCTGGAGGAAATGTACAAGCTAGTCAAGTAAGCAAAACCAAATTATCCCTCGAGTTATTTTCATGGTATCTCTAGTTAAAAGACAATGAATAATGGAAAGACACAGTAATGATAGGCCAGAGCAAGAGGGGACAATATGGTAAGATTTTAGATACTGCCTTTGAAATCCAGCATATTTTTAAAACCGTTAGTCAGGATTCAGAGTCTTTCTGACATTTTGTTACATGGGTTGTTTCTGTCATTACTCATTGTCTCAGAGTTGTACCTCTTTTATTTTATCAGGTACTGTTACGTTCAGTCGGAGGAGGATGCCAAGAATAACATTGAAGCTGTGTGGCAGGAAGAGAGTTACCTCAACAGGTACAGTGTTACAGATCATCCCCTCCTGTTTTCCACATAAGTTCCTTTGTTTCTCTGTTGTTGCTGTTTGTCAGAACTGAACATGCTGCTAATACTCACACAATACACTCACACGGTTGTTTTCGTGTTCCTGGATATGGATCGTCCATGTTTTTCGTGACACGCATGACAAAATGCAAACATGTTTTTGAATGAATAAAGCGTTACGTTCGTTAACAGCTAGAAAGTCGACAGGAAGCGGGCTGGGGTGGATGGCGGGCGTAGAAAGCGCACAACCTTCAGACCAGAGGCCTGGGTTCAATTCCAGACTTTGGTCTGTGGTTATATTTAGGCAACAGAAGCATTTTGGTTGAAGTTAGTGAAAGATGGTGGTTTAGGATAAATATAAATAAACACGTTGTGTCTGAAGTCACTGTGAACTCTCTCTGTTTCAAAGCAGACAAGATCTTATGTCTTCTTATTTAATGATTTATTATTTCATTCATTATTTTATCTCATTTGCATTAAGGTTTTCAATGTTTTTCATTTTAGATCGATGCTTTTAACATGTTTTAATGTTCATTTTATGTCTTTTCATGTGAAGCACTTCTTTGTTGTAAAGCACTTTGTGCAAAATTTCTTGTATGAAAGGTGCTATACATTATTTATTTATTTATTATTATTATTATTATTATTATTATTATTATTATATCATTAATAGTTTCCATTTTGTGTACCTGGACACAAACTGGAACTGACTTGTACTTACATTGCGATTTCATGTTTATTTACCGTATTTTCTGTCTCTGTCACACAGGTACCTGTTGTACAACAAACCAACCAAGGTGCTGTCTCCAGAGTACTTGTGGTCAGATTACGATCAGGTACCAGCGGACATCAGAGTGGTCAGGATCTCCCAGCTGGTTAAGAACTACGCAGAGGTGCGGCCCAATGGTGGACAGTGACGTAGAGTCAATTCAATATTCAGGACATCGAACCTTCTTAATGAAATAAGAAATGATCATTGGAAGAGCTGGTATGCATTGCTTTCCCAAGTACGGTACAGGGACGATACAATGTGGTGTCGTGATGTATTGTCTTCTAAAGCACTGACATTATCTGAATTCTCAGGGATTAACAGTGTATTACCTTTTTTATTGCGTTTCACTTTTCTGCCCCTGTGACGACAACAGCCCCGGCCAGGTGCATTTTGTTTTCGGGTTGTCCGTCTGTCCCATTCTGGTGAACCTCTTCAATGTGATATTTCAACACCAATTTGATGGAATTTGTTTAGATTCAGCACAAACGTTCACTTGGACTCAAAGATGAACTGATTTAACATATTTTTACATTGCTACATAAATGAACTTAATTATTATTGTTATTATTATTATTAGTTTACTTTTACCTTCATCAGGCCAAAACTACTCTACGTGAGCATGTGTATGTAAATGTAGGTAATCGTACTTTCAGATGAGGTAAAGTGAGATGTATGGCAGTAACAGAAGGGTGTACGTAAGGGGACGAACAGGACTGGGGGTGTTCTGCCTATTAAGGATTTTCACACCTTCACCAAACTGACTCCACCCCGACTGAGGAGAGGCACCACTGCATCCTTCAGAGACAAGCTGCAGCCTCTGGTTTGAATCTTCGTGGAGAAGGATTCATACTGCAGCGGGACAAACACACCTCAAAGCTTTGCAAGAACTACTTGAAGAACAGGGACGAACAAGGAGTCCCAACCGCCATGGACTTTCCTCCACAGCAAAATAAAGTCTAAAAAAAAAAAACAGCTTATTTTTGGATTGTTGTAATTTCCATTATTTGGTTTTTCCTTGTGAATTGAAGACCACAGGTGACTGACATTAATGGGGAGGGCTGGAAACTGTTGTCAGTATTCCACATTCCCTGCCCAAATCTGCATCTATAAATCACGAGCAGAGGTCCCCATCACCCAGATTAGTGATTATCAAAGCCATGCCACCTCAACTTCACATTATAATGAATTATTATGTTGTGAAGAGCAGGTCTGGAGGAGAAGCTCATCAGAGGCTGTACAGGGCAGCGGTCCCCAACCTTTTTTGCACCATGGACCAGTTTTGAAAAGACAAATTTTCAGAACCGGTTGTTGTTTGGTTCTTTTAGTTTTAGTAGGTCTAATAATCGGCTGTTATAAAACATAGCCATATAATAAAAACACAACAACTGAAACTCACCATGGAGCTGAATCAGTGGGAGCCCTGGGCGTGATGGTCCCATCTGGGGGTGATGGGACAGAGAGTGACACCTGAAGTGTGCTTCGTATGTCCAGTCTACTCGGTACCGGTCCACGGCCTGATGGTTGGGGACCACTGATGTAGAGGACTGAGTTCAGGTGCTTTGCTCACCTGCAGCAGAGGCCTGGGCACTCTCCTGCAACAGTTGATTGAAGGTAAATGTGAGTTCATTCGTTCCTTGGACTTTGCAGTATTTACCTGTGATGTTAAAGTTATGTTGTTAGTAGTTTTACATCATAACTCTTGATAAGTTTAGATATTTTCTTTGTGAAACTGTAAATTTATATTTTCTGTTTATATAAAAAAAACCAGCATCAATTGTTGTCCACCTTCTTGGCCTAGACCCACTACTACCTGTACAGTATGAGCCTAAGAGACTGCAATAAATCATAATGGGATGGGATTGGACTTGGTGTCTCATTGTGCCTGACCACTCACCCAGTGCTCAAACATATTACCTGAAAACCAGCTTATCTCCTGGGAGCCAATCTTTACAACAATTACAAAAAGCATATTTCCTAATGTCATAATTTACACCTAAAAGCTCTTTCTTATCTTATATCACGGCTCTCTTTACTCACACTAGCTGCTAGGACAAAAACAAAGCTATGTAACTAAGCTAAGTAACCTGGGCATTTTGAGTACTTTAGGTTCTGAATCCTTTTGTGTTGAAGATAAATGAACTCTTTTTAAAAAGGGACAGAGCTGGGAGAATCCATTTTCAAATTACATTCTTTCAACTTGAAACCAAGCTAATAAACTGGAGACAAAACCTTTCAAGGGTAATACTGTACCCAGAAGCAAGGAGAAAGTAGCTCTAAGGTTTATAATTCCCATTTAATTTGAAAAGTACAATTCTTCATTTCATTTATCCTGTCTTAATACTTAGTTGTAATTGCTGAGCGACACCTTTGAACAAATGCAGAGAGCTTTTCAGCTTTCTCGTTCATTACCATTTGGTGAAGTACTTCCATCTCAGGCTGCCACTTCCTACTAGCAAATCATGCCAACAGCGTCATCGAGCTTTGCTGGCTCTCCCTTGTTGTTTGTTCCGTATTTGAAATGATGCCAAATTTCAGCAGTTACTTTTTTACAGGACTTTTTCCAACCCTCCCTTTTGAGCAGAAGCTGTCACGTGATGTGATTATCACGATGATTATCATGGCATCTGTTTTGACATGTTATTTGACAAATTACATTGCTTAGTAAATGTTGTCATCACTTTCATAAAGGCAGTCCTTTACATTTACATACATTTACTCATTTGGCAGACACTTTTATCCAAAGCGACATCAGTAAAGCTTCAGTGCAGTAGGAACCTTATTGTAAATATTAAATACTACATATATTTATTAAGTACAAGGAGAGTGTATTAAAGAAGTGCTTAGTAAGTGCAGAGTCCCACAGTGGAGAAATTTGCAATGTCATCAGCGAAGTGGACCGTACAAGAAAGAAGCTGCAAAAGGAAAGGTTGTAAAGGGCTTGTTTGCCCTATGTTCCCTCATAAATCATAAAAGGAAATACTGTTTATCAGGAGCAGGCAAAGCAGTCTTCCTTTGCATTGCATTATCATCCTCTTTAACTCCTGTACAGAAAACAGCCGTGGACAGCTGCGAAAGGGAGAACTATCCACAAACCTAAAATATACTGTAAGTATATCTACTTTGTTACTGTCCCCCCCTGTTAACGTTCATGGGAATGCTAACAACACTCGTGCCCCAACACAGTTACTTCAAGAGTTTATATCGGCTGGAAAGTGTAATGAGTTTGCTTCTTTTTCAGAAAATCAAAAACATTAGAGCAAGTATTAGCTCCACTCTGTCGAGCAATGACTTAACAAAACACAGATTTATATAGCTGTCTCACCTAGTGATTTCAGCTCCACTGACTCTCTGTGTCTGGTGCCTTGACAAAGTGAATGGCTGGATGCAACAAAACTTCCTGCAGTTAAATAAAGAGCAGATTGTTCTATCTGGTAACAAAGCAGGAAGGTTACAATTTAGTGTGTCTCATGTTAGAAATCTCAGTATAATTATGGATGAGGATCTTAGTGTCAGTGACCACATCAAAGACATAAATAAATCAGCATTTTGGCATCTTAAAAACAGCCAGGGTCAGAGACTGTGTCTGACCAAGACTGAGAAAAACTCACTCATGCCTTCATATCCTCCAGAGTCCATAACTGCGACACTCTCCTCACTGGTTTATCAAATAAAACCATTAGACAGCTACAGCTTATTCAGATGCTGCTGCTCAGGTTCTTACTCAAACTAAGAAAACAGAACGTTACTCCAGTTCTCAGCTCTGTGCTCTGGTTTCCAGTCAGATAGGGAGTTCAATTCAAAGTTGTACTTATTGTCTGTAAGTCACTAAATGGTCTGGGCCCTTAATATATTTCAGAAATGTTCCATGTTTATGAGCCAACAGGTCTCTCAGATCAGCAGGAGCTGGTCAGTTAGTGGAGCCTTGACTTAAAACTAAACAGGGTGACATGGCTTTCAGCCTCTATGCTGCCCCCTGCTGGAACCAGCCCCCCAATGGAGATCCAATCTGCCCCACCCTTTAGACAGATGCTGAAACTGCTGTGTTCTCCTCTGCCTTCATTTAATCTTTTAATCTCATTTTATCTCTTAGATATTATTGTTTTATACTGCTTTCTTGTTATGCTTTCTTATTTATGATTTCATTTCTGTTAAGCACATTGAATGACCTCTGTTTATGATAATGTGCTATACAAATACATTTGCCTAGAGTTGCATGAGAGTGATGTTAGTCTCACACTGGGCTCCCTTTCCCTCCTCCTCTCTCTTATAGTTGAATGGTTTCACTTCACAATCAGGAGGACCTCCACCTGTGCAGTAGTAGGCTTTGTAAAAACAGCCTGGTCAGGCAGTAGCTTGGAAGTAATCCAGAGAATAATGAGAGTTATGTTACGCTCCATTTCCAGGACCCACCTTTTCTGTGGTTGTGCCTCCCTTCTCATCATTTTGGGGTAAGACTTTCTCATTTTTTTTAACCACTCTGCTAATTATACTAAGATATATGTTAAAGGCTTTTACTTTTTTATATACATTTACATTTATTAATTTGGCAGAGGCTTTTATCCAAAGTAACTGACAATTGATGATGCTAGAAAATACATCAAATTACCAACAAGTGTGTGTTTTTTTTTTTTTATGAAACTGCATTATAATAAAGAAGTTAAGAAGTAAATATAGAAGTAACTTTTATAAAATTATAAACGAGTTTATAATTACCTGCAGCAAGGGCATTATGTTTGTTTGTTTGTTTGTTTGTCGAAATAACTGATGAACCTGATTTGCACCAAACTTGCTGGAGGGATGGGTGTGGACCAGGAACAAACCCATTCGATTTTGGATCAGATTCAGATCATTTACTATGAATTAGATTTTTTTTCTTTTCCTCTGAAGTCTGGTGCATGTTGTTTGACATGAGTGCTGTGTTGAAGTGTTAAAACTCTCCCAATGTTCAGAGAAGTGATTAAAAGAAAGGTCTGCCCCAACGTTTGAATGTGGTCCACTCCCCGTCCCTCCACCAAGTTTGCAGTATTCCCTAAACAAATGCTAAAACAGCCTATAAACAAATACAAGCACAAGCTTTGGCGTAATGCAACACGCAAAAAACTACCATGGAGATTTATGAGTGGTAGATGTTGATGCTGAAAAAACATCTGATCGTCTTCACTGGCTTTTTTGTTTTGGTCTTATAAGTCTTATAAAAAGAGGGATTTCATTAGATTACCTTGCTACTCAAGCACTTTACCTAACACAGTACAGGAGCAATGGATTCAAGTTGAAACTGTCTCTCCTCAAAACATTTTTTCTTATATATTTTCAAAGTTTAAAACTTTATATTAAGAAACCTGGAGAAAAATTAGGAGCATTTTGAGAGAGTTGATATCAGTCCCATAAAAACTTCCTGGAATAATCCTTGGATAGTTCTTCAAAAGTAAGATGGTCTACATTAATATTATAAACAATCAGTGGCGATTGCTCTAAGACTGCAGGGGAAGCTCAGCTTCCCCTAAAATGTCAACAGAATAAGTGGTCAAATATGTGCTGTTGTGTGAACATTTCATTGACTAAATATGCGCTAGAACAAGTTCATCTTTTGTTGAGAATCAGCTGCTTATCACAGGTAACCGACACGACTTCTTCTCGTTCATCCCCGCAGCGCCACAGCGCTTTACACAGTGTAGACGCCGAGCGTCTACTGACTTCACTGGGGAAGCAGTGAGTGGGTTGTTCCACTGCAGCCAAACTAGACGGTCATTGGATAAATGCTGGGCTTTGTCCCGCCCATCGGACGCTCAGCGTCTCTGGGGGTCTATGGGGCAGTTGGCTGGCCCGGACGCTCGGCTTCTGCATGATGATTGGATGATCTGTCTGAGGCTGAGTCCCTTTTTGATTGACAGCGAAATGAGCGAATCAGCGATCTTGAAGTATAAGCATCCACCGGAGCGTTTTTCTAGTTTTTCATTCCGTTGTTCGGAGTTGATCTGGAGAAGTTACTGATACCTCAGCCACTTTGTCTTTGTTAAAAACGACTAGCGTGGTGTTTGGCGACTCTCTTATGTCACTCTGCGAATTTACATATAAATAAACGGACACATTCTATGATGTAGGCTGAAAATGAGCTTCCCCTCCTTATAAGACCAGCAGCCGCCACTGCAAACAATGTATCCCTAACCTTTGATTTACATTCATTTGGAATAAATTAACAGTAAAGTTCAAAGACACGTAGCAGAAATCACATCCTGAGGTCACTTTGTCTGTAATCTAGATTACATTCTCAGCCATAAGATAATGTACAAAACCAACTGTACAAATGAGAAAATTAATAAATATACTTGAATTATGTTGAAGATTTTGTTTTGTTGAATTCAGAACATTGGTTATCAGAGGTATTGGGGATGAAATTTAACTTGAACCCATCAATCTGCATATTTCAAGATCTGTTCCAGGACACAGAGTTGGATTACTGTTTTTTTTTTAATCTGGCCCTTGGGAGTACAGGGAGTTTTCCCGGTGGGCCTGCTGTTGAAATCCGATAGTAAAACTATTACGCAGTAAAGGTACGGTCCATACAGGTTCAGGTAAGGTGAGGACTGTACTTGAGGAGAGCTAGATAGGTGTTTCTAGTTTGGAAAATGGACTTTAATGGCTCATTTTGTGAGACATTAAAACTCAGACCCCCGGAGAAAGCTTTCTTTTTGTTAGAACGAAGAACAGGTGGAGAGTAAAGCCACCAAGGACAAACAAGTGAGTGTAGGAATAAGGGACGTGACAACTGATTTAATAGAAGTTATAAGTTCTCTGTTCAGCAGTTGTACACAACAAAACGACAGTTGGTGTATGGAAGAAAGGGAAGGGCTGTAGGAGGGGAACAAATAACTCTAACCTATAAAACACACTCTGGACACCATCCATTTGACCAGTGGGAGGTAAGAAATCCTTTACCTATTGCCCAGACTCCAGAGGCACTGAACCAGTGTCTCGCTCGAGAAATCTAGTTTAGTAACTGAAGCTACTTAGAAAATGTAAAATAAAATAAAATATAAATAAAATATGATGTGATGATCAGGTGGTGCACACCTACTGAAGGGGGAGGTCACAGGTCAACGATCCACACTCAGTGTTTTAGCATTTAACATTTATCCAGATCCAGCATGAACCTGTTGTTCATTGCAGGTGTGTTTGATTTGGGACTTTTGGGCTGCAGGCAGTTTGTTGATTAAGTGACTGAGTGTGGATCTCATGGTCCTCTGTCCTCTCCTCTACACATCAACAAACATGGAGGTTTTGCTTAAATCACAAAGGGGAAATTTGATTCTTGTAGCTCATTAAAATGAATTAATCATTTGGATAATTTGAAGTGTGGTGAGGGAAATGTTGCATGGGTTAAATAAGCAATAGTGCCATATCAAATATGTGCTAAAATAAAGGAATTTAAAAAATAATGCATGAGCTAATGGAAGATAAATGGCATAATATATATAAAAAAATAAAATAAAAAAAAGTTTGAACTTTTGAATTTATGGAATGAAGTGATCTGTGGTGAAAAAACAGTTTCCCCTTTTCCCCCCAGACTGGAGCTTAAAGGAAAAGTGTAAAACTTTCTTTTTACAATTTTATGTATTTAACTGACAATGTTATTTATGGATTATGGATTTATGTATAGAACACAAATTATTTACAGTATATTGGTACAAAAATCACATCTATCAAATTATATTTTTTCTATTCTAATGACACCAAAATATTCTAATATCACCACTAAACCACAATAAACTGTAATATCAGTGTAGTTAAAATAATTCCTTCATTGTCCACTCCTCATGTCTCTGGTTAAAGCCGTGAACACACTGCCTCCGTTGCGTGTGCGTTGCGTGTGTATTACGTGTGCGTTGCAGATGACATTGCTGTTCTGCTGCAGAGAAGCATGTGTGTTCACACCGGCTGCGTATCTGCTGCTGCAGCTCTGTCTCTCTACATAGAGTTTACAGGTTACTGTAAATTCATTTCTGATTTATTTTTCGATAGAAAATGTCTTTAAAATGCGACTGTCTCCACATGCAGCTGCTAAAATGGTTAAAAATATATTTATATTTTATTGGTGTTCGTATCATATTAAGATTCAGCCTCGACAGAGACAACTGTCGAGGAAGGTGTTAGTTTGATGTGATGCTGCAGGTGCGACAGGTCTATTGTTGCTGGGAGATATGTGCGTAATGTGTGAAAAATAGGCGAGATATTCTAACCTGTTAACATGGGCATCAAAATGAAAACCAAGATGTTCCTTAACCATGACGCACACGCCACTCATCGAGTTTGCTCCTTGCTTAACTCATACGTCTTCGTATCCGTCTATCATGAACGTAAGGTGCTGGAACACTGATTGGCATTGATAAACTGTTAACTTATTTTACTGGGGTGTCTTCACAGAGTCATCTACATATACTCAGGATATCCAATCCCATCCACCAGGTGAGAGACAATGAAAGGTATTAATTAATCCTGTCACCACACAATTATTCCAAGTTTCATCCTGAAGCTATTTTCAAATGATTTCATTCTCCATTTCATTAATAATTATTGGGTGTTTTTCTTTTTCAGCTTTTGTGAGCCATGTGATAACAACCGTGAGCCAGAACTGAAGTTTGTAGAGATAGAAGGTTGCCCAGAAAAAGGCCGCTGGACGATCGGAGACCTAAAAATGCAAACTGGGTGAGAATCTATTCACTAACAGAGAGAAGTACTGTGACTCAAGTAATGGAGCTGTGTATTTTGTCCACCTCTGGTAATTACTGAGCACGCATGTATGTAATAATGACTACTGAGTACTCGTGGGTCGGAGCACTGATATGGCCCCATCACAAGCTGGCCTCTTGTTTTGTTGAGTTTATTGTTTACATTATGTATTTTCCGTGATCTTTTTGTGCTGTTAACCCCTGTATGCACCTCTGGCCAAATGAGCTTCCTCTGTTGAATGATGAAATAAAATGTGATTTGATTTTTTGCTTTTCTCTTTCAGACTGAAATACGAGCAGCCCAGCACACAGAAAGGGTAAGCTACTGAAAACATCTTATGCCTTTATTTTAGCAGCAGTGAGAGAGAGATCTGCACTTTGATCTGCACAGTGTGAATGAGGAAATGATGTGCCGAATCAGAAGCTTCTTAAATTGCGGCAGGAGGGGCGGAGACAGACAGACAGACAGACACTTGGTGGTTTGTTGGAAGAAAACCAGCTAGCGAACAGGTTAGCTTAACAGAGTAAGAGTTTCCCAGAACCTTTTCTGGAGTCCACCTTAAAACTCAGCCAGTTAAAGTGACCAGACTTTTTTCCTGTCTTTGTTTGTGGGAGAAAGGCCAAAGAGTGTGTCTGATAACCCAATTCATCCCTGCCTACATTTAGGCTTCAACAAAACGGGAGAGCGTCGGGAGATGACCTTGAAATACAGGAGACTTTATTAGCGGACAGAATAGCAAAGGGTTGATGGTCTGATGTAGTATCCTGCACGCTGGTTTACTCACCACTCTTTATAACTACTATAACTACTTATCAGTGGCACGTTGCCCCTTTACAACAGGGAACTGTCGTTTCTACGCTGAAGATTTTGTTCAATTAAACAAATGATATATATGATTATTAGCGTGCTTCACAGGTGCTGGTAGGCAGCTTTTGTTACTTTTCAGACAAATTGTAATTGAATCCACAATTATTTGTTCTCCCCAGACGCACTGATGTGAACGCAGTGACAAACTGGAACGCTCCTCTGGTCTGGGAGGGAACCTTTGACCCTGTGGTTATAGATGCAATCTATAAGAGGCTGGACCCAAGACTGGCTGTGGTGGTGCTCGCTGTTGGAAAGTAGGTACACAGGATATTATAGGAGTGAGGTTTGACCTGACCCACTGCTCGAAGCTGAGATCTAAAACCTTATGAACCTGAAAATGTAAAGCCACCTTATAAATCCTACTTAACATCTGTATTGTATTATTTGTCTTGTCTTCACTCAATCTGTACAGATACACCCGTTTCCTGAAAGGCTTTCTGGAGTCAGCTGAAAAGTACTTTCTTGTTGACTTCCGGGTCACTTACTACATCTTCACAGACAATAAACAAGATGTTCCCAAAGTGAGTTGTTGCTTGTTAATATGTATAAAAGTAGTTTTGGGCCTGGCACTGCTAAACGACTCAACATGTACCAGTAAATACTACAAAATAACATTTCTAGTCACTTTGTACGTTTATTTTGCTCTCAGTGTTTTCTAAGAGAGCGGGTCAGTCTAGCTCTGTTGTTACTGTAACCAACAGTGGTCCACTGTGCATTGACCTGGCTTGTGTTAATAATGTACAGTAGTTCTTCACTGCACTGCATGATTATACTTTTTCACAGCAGACATTTGCTTAACGGGAAAATCTGGTACCTGAAAAAACTTCTGATAAGATTAACATCTAACCCAGCATGCAAAGCAGAGGGTCAGATAGATCGTTAGTTACACCTCTGTACTGTACAGTAAGTGATAACTGATGATGATAGTTGACAGTAAGTCAATGTTGCTAAAAAATTACAATCAGAATTGATTTGATTTGTTTTATTTGTTCACCTGACTGATCAGATTGAACTGGGTACGGGCCGGAAGATCACAGTTCTCGATGTCCCTAGTGCCACCCGCTGGCAGGATGTGGTACTGAGCCGGATGAAATGGGCCACCATCGCCATCGACAACCAGGTAAGAAGTGAAATGTGGAGGCTGTATACAGCATGAGAGCTAGTGACACTAGTTAGTTATATTTAGTCATATAGTTTACTTTATCTAATCCAGTCTCTCCGTTATGCTTTTAGCCCCACATCTCATCTGTACGGTGGCCATGAAGTGCAAATCACAACGAAATATCAAAAACTGATTTGTCGTTGTGTTTTTTTTAGTTTGTCATGTTTTGTTATTGGTCGTTGTGATTTGCACTTCACGGCCATTGTACACCTGTCATGATTTCAGATCCGTAATGAAGCAGATTATCTTTTTATGATGGACGTCGACAGTGTCTTCCACAGCCGCTTCGGAGCAGAGTCCCTCAGCCCGCTATCTGCTGTGCTTCACCGTGGCTACTACAAGGTTTTAATCTTCCTCCTACAGTATTTATCTTCAGTTAATGGAAGTCTTCTTGTTTGTTTACTTTTGTTTTACCTTTGTGTTGAGCAGTTATTGTTGAACGATATTGCCTTGTTTAATCCATAATTTAATATTTTTCCCCTCAGACGACCAGGAATTATTTTCCATATGAGCGTCGGGGCACGTCCAAGGCGTACATCCCTCCTGATGAAGGAGACTACTATTACACTGCTGCTGTCTGGGGTGGATACCTGGAGGAAATGTACAAGCTAGTCAAGTAAGCAAAACCAAATTATCCCTCGAGTTATTTTCATGGTATCTCTAGTTAAAAGACAATGAATAATGGAAAGACACAGTAATGATAGGCCAGAGCAAGAGGGGACAATATGGTAAGATTTTAGATAGTGGAAGGGTAAAAACCTTTGTCTCAGAGTTCTACCTCTTTTATTTTATCAGGTACTGTTACGAACAGTCAGAGGAAGATGCCAAGAATAATATTGAAGCTGTGTGGCAGGAAGAGAGTCACCTCAACAGGTACAGTGTTATGGATTTCCACATAAGTTCCTTCATTTCTCTGTTGTTGTTGTTTCCCTGAACTCAACATGCAGCTAATAATTTGATTTTGTGTTCCTGGACATGAATTGTCCATGTTTTTTGTGACACAGCACAAAATGGAAACTAATTTTTGAATGAATGAAGCGCTACATTCATTAACGGCTGCAAAGTCAACAGAAGGCAGGTTGGCGTGGAATGTTTCACCTTTCAGACCAGAGGCCGAAATAAACATCCAGATTTTGATCTGTGGTCAGTAGAATGAAACAGTTTCATGGTAAATCACAGTAAAAATGCCAGATGGTTAGTATGACCATTTAAATTTTAACTATCATTATAACCATGGTTAATTACTGTGGTTCATTTAACTCTTGTTAGATACTGTAAGGCCACTGGATGCATTGCGTGTGCGTGGCGGCTGCAGAACGTCGCCACACATGTTAACAGGTTAGGGGAGACACACTACCTGTCTGACACGTCCCACACCTTGTTGCTGTGTCGTGTGATCTAGAGATTTGGCACCCCCCTATTTTCCACATGCAACCCACGTGTTGCAGCAAAAATAGACAGAGGAAAGACCTGTTGATGTGTTTGCGTGGCAGCTGTGTCGCTGAACCGTCTACATGGAGTTTCAGGTTACTTGAATGTTGGATTTCTTTTCATTTTAAATAAATTTCTGATTTATTTTGACTGAAAACATCACTAAAATGTCTCTGTCTCCACATGCAGCTGCCAAAATTGTTGAAAATATATATTTATATTTTTTGTGTCTGTATCGTATTCAGTTTTATGTGATGTTGCTGGTATGTATATAATATGACATCAACAGGTCTTTTCTCTGTCTTTTTTTTTATGGGAGATGCGTGTGTCACACCTTAAAAATAGGCAGGACACCCAAACTCTAGATCAGGCGATGCAAGGTGTGACATCTGTTTTAACAATGTAGTGATTATACTCATAACCGTGATAATTTTGGTCACTGTTATCATGACATTAAATTTTTGTACCAATTCATCTCCAGCGGTCGATTTAGGCAAGAAAAGCACTGTGGGTGAGGTTAGTGAAAGTTGGTGTTTTAGGATAAATATAAATAAACACGTTGTGTCTGCAGTTACTGTGAACTTTCTCTGTTTCAAAGCAGACCATGATCTTTCTCTAACATTAACCAAGTGCTGTGAGAGTCTAAACAGAACCATTAAAAAGTTAAATAATGCTGGATTCACTAAAATTAGATATTTTCTGTCTAAAAAACAAAAGAAAAATCCTGTAAATGTAGAAGAATCACAACATTAAGTTGCATCGATTGTCAAGAAAAAAAAAGACAATTCATGCTCATGTAACAAAATCAATAGTTTACATGTTGTGTACCTGCACACAATCGGGAACTGACGTGGGACTGGGTTGTATTCAAATTGTGATTTTATGTTTATTTACAGTATTTTCTGTCTCTGTCACACAGGTACCTGTTGTACAACAAACCAACCAAGGTGCTGTCTCCAGAGTACTTGTGGTCAGATTACGATCAGGTACCAGCGGACATCAGAGTGGTCAGGATCTCCCAGCTGGTTAAGAACTACGCAGAGGTGCGGCCCAATGGTGGACAGTGACGCAGAGTCAATTCAATATCCAGGACATAATAAAAATATGATCATTGGGAGAGCTGGTATGGGTTGCTTTCCTCTGTAAAGTTCACGGATGATACAATGGTGTGTCGTAATGTATTGAAGGGTTGCACCTAAATTTTCTGAATTATCTCAGGGATTTATATTTGCTTCTTATTGTGTTGATTTTCTTTTCATTTAAGTATTTTGTTTTGTGCATTGTGTTCTATAAAGTGGGAATGTAATCATATTAGACGCTGAATGTAATGACACAAGGGTCAGATACTGTTTCTCTGCTTTAAAAATGAATAATTGTTTACTTTTACCTTAATCAGGGCTCAGAACTAGATTTACTAAGATATGTTGTATTCCCCAAAACCAAATAATAATAATAATATAATATAATAATACCATTTTCTTTTTTCTTGTGTTATCTCCATTGTATTGATGTAAATGTTTTAAGCTTTCATGTCAAAATAAAAAAAATGCTTGTAACAGCCATTTGTTTATGTGTGTGTTTATTATTTGTTGTTGTAAACATTGTTGGTACTGGGGGTGGCGCTGTGGGAACTTCCTGTGGGAAGTTCATTTATACATCCAGGCTAATGAGGCCAGGTGTGCGTGAACCGAGGCAAACAGTTTTTGACCGTGGCTGAGGCACGGCTGAGGTCTGGATATAGGAGCAGTATTAAATAATAGGCTACCGGATTGCCAAACGGATGTGCTGTCCCTTATTGTGCTTATGTGTGGAAGCAATAAATAGAGCAAAGCAATGGGAATTG
This sequence comes from Seriola dumerili, assembly GCF_002260705.1. Classification (NCBI taxonomy): domain Eukaryota; kingdom Metazoa; phylum Chordata; class Actinopteri; order Carangiformes; family Carangidae; genus Seriola; species Seriola dumerili. The sequence continues at coordinate 1,183,770 of NW_019174267.1, read as the reverse complement.
TTTGGACAATGTTTATTGGGAGCCAAGCCCAGCGCGCGTCAATTAATTGCACCGGCACGCACCTGCAGTAAGTGACAGTGGAAAGACACTTACAATGCTAAAAGTGTAAAATAGATAATAAAGAAATATCAGCATTTCACAGCAGATGAGATGCAACAGAAGGGCGTATGTAAGGAGAAGAACAGGAGAGACAATGATACCATGGATTATTAAAACCCACAGTCAAACATGGGAATATTCCTGCACCAAACTGACGTCACCCTGACTGAGGAGAGGCACCACTGCATCCCTCAGAGAAATGCTACACCTTCTGGTTTGCATCTTTGTGGAGGAGGATTCGTACTGCGGCAGGACAGTGACCCAAACACACCTCAAAGCTTTGCAAGAACTACACGAACACCAGAGATCTTTGATAATCAGCTCAGCCTGAATAAGCATGTAAATACAGTTGTCCAATCCTGTTTCTTACAGCTCAGGAGAATCTCCAATATCAGAGTTATTTTATCCCACAAGAATCTTAAGACTGTCATTCATGCTTTTATATCCTCTCGTTTGGACTACTGCAACTCCCTTTGTAAATGTTTGAACAAACAGAGTTTACATAAATTACAGCTAGTCCAAAATGCAGCAGCCAGACTTATAACCAAAAATAATAGAAGACAGAGCATATTACTCCTATTTTAGCATCTCTTCATTGGCTTCCAGTAAATTTTACAATTGATTTGAAGGTTTTATTAATGGCTTTTAAAGCTCTGTCTGTACTAGCACCTGAGTACATCTCAGGACTTACTGACACCTTCTGTGCCCAGTCACAACCTGAGGTCCTCAGCCAAAGCTCTATTAGCTATCCCACAATCTCAGCTGAGGATCAAGGGTGACCGAGCTTTCTCTGTTCAAGCCCCCACCCTCTGGAACAACCTCCCGGAGGAGATAAGATTGGGAAGCTCCTAAGCCTCTTAAATCCCTTTTAGAGACATATTTTATAGGTGTGCTTTTTCGGGGCTTGGGGTCTAATTCTACTAATGTTTTAAATCTGTTATATTAAGTCTTATTGATTAATTTAATTATTTTACACAGTTTTATCTCATTTTTACTGAACCTCATTGTCACTTTTCCTCCCCCCAATGTTATAACAATTTTAAACTTGTTTTTATCATTCATTCTTTAGTGTTCGTCCTCAATTTTTTCTTGTCTTGTAAAGCACTTTGTTCAAGTGCTATAAAAATAAAGCTGGTTATTATTATTATGAAGAGTCCTGACTGTCACAGACTTCCCTCCACAGTCACATGACCTATGCCCCACTGAACATTTTAAGTAAATACTACAATTCTGAAAATCATGTAAATTTTTCAAAGATTAAACTTTTTATTCAGATTGTTTAAATGATAATCATTTGTAATGAAATGTCTTCACGTGTGGTCTCAGATTTATGGACCCCCACTTTTTGAATGCATAGCTCCACTCCACTACACTTTTTCAGTATAATAATTTTTGGATGCACCATGTGATAAATCTAAAGCTGTTCTGTTTTCCATAGGCTTGCATATACATTTGCATATTCATTTCCATACAGTGATCTGTTGAGAGGTTGAAATGTACACAGTATAATGAACACCAATGCAATGTTGAAAAAGAATATAATTATTTTTCCAGCATGTTACTGTTGTAACTGGAGTGCAGAGTTGTGTACATTTTTTACTCTATATTTTTTGCAGTTCTTTTTCTAAAGTCAGTCAGGTTTTTACCAAACATCAAAATGTTTGGCGTCTAAGTCTTGAACCTCTGGTGAAAAGGTTTAATTCATTAGTGACAATGTTTAAGTGATTGACTGACTGCATGTGTTGACATGTGTGAACAAGGTCTTATTTGTTTTAGACTGTGCACAGGTGATTTAGTTTTCTGAGAAATGCATTACCTGTTTGAGAACTGCATTAAGAGTTGTGACAATTATGTTTTTGAATTTGCACCAAAGCGTTTGAGAAAAACCGTTAAAGATAAAGTTCTCTGTTTGTCTCCCTCTCTCTGTTAGAAGCTTTCATATAAACCCGTGTGCGCCTCCTGGTGCCAAGTTTGTACTCTCACTGATGTATTAAGTGTGTACAGTATTTTTACGACAGTACCTGTGTCTTTACGGTTGCCATACCCAAACAACATGGCAGCAGCAGAGCAGCGTACCGGTCCCGGTCGTGAGGAGGTTTTGATGGAAAACCAGGAGGGTTCAGCGGCGGGGAAAGACAGCGGGACACCGGGGGCTGCTCCCCGGGACAAACCCGTGTGTCTGATCGTGCTGGGGATGGCGGGGTCCGGGAAAACCACCTTCGTTCAGGTTAGTTAGCGTGTGTGGCTAACGGCGGCTAGCTGCATGAGTTAGCTTCTTCGGGTAACAGGTGACGAGCTGAAAGAGGAAAACGTTTTAAAAGATGTTAAAAACTAACACTTCTTCTTGGACATCACTTGGGAACAGGAAATGGCGGGGTTTTTTCACTCTAATACATTCCCGTGTTCGTTAGTTCCCACCGTTAGCTGTCGCTGTAGGCTAATATTAGCGGCAATAAACACGGTTTGGACATTTCATATGTCTGTATTAATCAGAGCATTTGAAGTTTTTACAGACTAGTTTCACATTTACACGTCTCGTAGGATTTACAACACTTACCGCGGCTTGTTATTCACCTGAGGCCTGTACCGCGAAGCAGGGTTTGAGGTTACCGAGATGACTTCAGGTTTGACTGTGGGTTTTCAGTCCCACGACGGTTGCTCATTTGTTAGCGAGGTAAATCACCATGGTAACTCAACGCTGAACTCCTGACCTGCTCCGGAGCAGGTTAACTTCAGAGGATCAAAACTACGGACCAATCAGATCACTGGAACTGGAGTAATCATTTCTACAGGATCCTGACAGGGACAAAAGAGTTAACAATTACGTTATTAGATAATAAAGTCCAGTAGATATTTTAATAAATGGTTCGAATGGTTTTGGTTTTGAAAACAGAGCTGCTAACAAACAGAGGAGAGTTTATCACATTAAATAAATATATTAGTATTATACCTTCATTTGAACTGAACACAGATTCTCTGCTACTCTTCTCTTAGCTCTGACAGGAGGAGACTTTATGACCATAACTGGAAGATAAAACTAAATCTTCTGATGACTTTGATTAGAGAAAGAATCCACACACTGTTAAATATTTCTATGATTTATAGAAACTGGTAACTCGTGTCCATAACAGTTTGTTCATTATCAGACAAAAGAGTGAAAATACTCAGTAAGAAATGCACTTACTTACAGTTTATCCATAGACTGATTTTAATTTGAAGCTATTCCTACTGTTTCTTTTTTATTCAAAAAAGAAATGTGATCATGTTGTTTACACCATGTTGAATATTTTGGATGTGGCTATGATGAAATCTATCTGGCTTTTAAAAGAATTATTCTGTTTTCTTTCTATGCTTTTTACTGTTTAAAGCACTGTTAAAGCACATCAGATGACCTTTGTGTATTTAAATACCTCACTTATGTGTCCAACCGTTCACCATGATCTGGCAGTAATGCACCTGTAAACAAACATGAAGTTAAAATTAAAGACATGTTGAATTTAGACAGACAAAGACAAAAATCTTCCCCTCCTGACGAGGCCTGTAAGGATTGTGTCATATAAAACACAGCATTATTCCTGCTGTGAAACCTTAATTAACCAGATCCTAAATAAAATCACGTCTGTTTTATGTAAAGGAGCTCTCTGTTCTGATCTGAGTGTTTGTGTTTTCTCCAGAGGCTGACGGCTCACCTTCACACTCTGAAAGCTCCTCCATACGTCATCAACCTGGACCCTGCCGTCCACGAAGTCCCCTTCCCTGCAAACATTGGTGAGGAGCAGTCTATTTCCTGGACACACAGAACATATTCTTAACAGTGCTGTTGTAGAGAATTGCTCTGTTGTTTTTGTCTTCCCCTCAGACATCAGGGACACTGTGAACTACAAGGAAGTGATGAAGCAGTACGGTCTCGGACCGAACGGCGGCATCGTGACGTCACTCAACCTGTTCGCCACACGCTTCGATCAGGTGACTCGATCAACGCTCTGAATGAACTAAACCAAAGCTGTGAACTCTTTCACCTTAAAATACAGCTCTGACAGATCTGAGGCAAATGTCCAGACTGTTAAAATGATCCACAAGTTTGGTTTAAACTGCCACAAAGTTTATTTTAGTTTAAAGATCTGAACATTATAATCTAGTCAAGAACTGAGGAGTTTAATCTAGAACTATAGACGTTTAAAACCACAGCGCTGAACGGTTGTTTGGACATACAGGTCTGTATGTTGATGTCAGCATTGTTCCATCTTTTAGAATAGCTATTACATTTAGCTATTACACTTTTGACAAACATCACACTGGACTGATTTGAAGAAGACAGTTGGACGAGCTGCTCCTCCTGTCAGGATGTGGCTCCTGACAGGAGGAGCTGCCAGTTCACAGAAAAGCAGGAGATCATCTGGGCTGAAATTATTACCTTTGTAGGGGGGTTGACAATGACCCCCATGCTCTGGACTGGATTAAAATCTCTGACAATCATCCTGCAGACAGAAATCCAGTCTGGATGGGACATGAGACAATAATCTCTGATCTCCTCTGGAACTGAATGAAACAGTTTTGGTTTTAGTTTCCAGATGCAAAGAGTCTGATGAAATCATCACAAACAACAGACTGAACAAACTGAGATTGTATAACAGGTGTGTCTGTGTGTGTTCTCCAGGTGATGCAGTTCATAGAGAAGAAGCAGCAGAATCACAGGTCAGTATCAGCCTGTGTGTCTCTGTACAGCTGAGTGTGTTCGGGTAGGACCGAAGATGTGTCCTCACCCTCATCCTCAGTCTAATGTGCAGGAGCAGCAGCTGATTGGTCTTAAATTCCAGCAGCAAAACAACTTGCTGCATTTCTTTCTTTTTTTTTAACGTAAACCAATGACAGATCGCCACATTTTCAATAAGTGTTATCTTTTCAAATATGAGTGATTTTGTGTTTTCTTGATTCACCATCAGTAGACGAGGAAATGACAAAAGTGGGCTGCCACATTTACAGAAAAATCCAGTTTGCATTATAAGAATATGACTGAGCACAGTTCTCTAAACCTCAAAGTGAAATAGGAATCCACAAACTCCAGGACATCGAGGGAAGTGTTTACATCACACTTCACTGTAAATCTGAACAGCTTCAAACTCGGCAGCAGCGTTTGAAATCCTACAGACACATGGCTGTTAACCACTCCCACATCCTCTGCTCTAACCGGAAGAGAGATGTTGGTGTATGAGAGCAGGATACCTCATAAAGTTTGTCTCTCTTGTGTATTGGTGTGTCTGATGACCTTTGACCTCTGCAGGTACGTGCTGATTGACACCCCAGGTCAGATTGAGGTCTTCACCTGGTCAGCGTCTGGAACCATTATCACAGAGGCTCTGGTAGGTCTGAACACCGCGTCTCTGTTTATGTTTCTTTGCTGATGCTATTACACTCTGTTTATTGTGTGTGTGTGTGTGTGTGTGTGTGTGTGTGTGTGTGTGTGTGTGTGTGTGTGTGTGTGTGTTTCAGGCCTCCTCCTTCCCCTGTGTCGTGATTTATGTGATGGACACGTCCCGCAGCGTCAGCCCCGTCACGTTCATGTCCAACATGCTCTACGCCTGCAGGTACCACACTGAACTCATCACCCTCAGTACAGCAGTGTGGTCTGTCAGTAATGACATCACTGCTCATCAACATGACATCACAGTGACATCACTACAGAGACGTGAGACGAGTCCAAACACCTCAATAGTTGTGAATCAAGATTCAGAAAGCTACAGCTGTTATTCTAATGTGTCAGACACACGTAGACTGTAGGAGCTATTTACTAGTTTGTTTTTCTTTTATTTATTCATGTTTTTTGGAATACTTCAGTTATTTTGGTTTATTTTTTGATAATATTCTCTTTTGTTAGTCGTTAGTTTCTTCATATTATTTCCTTATCTGGAAAAGTTAGTTTGGTTTACTAGTATTTTGTTTATTTTGGGAAACGCTATGGGCACATGAGGTTATTTAGGTAGGTGGACTGGTTTAGGACCAGCATGCACCTGGGTGGGCCTGTGTTCCTTGGTTTGCTGCTTGTTTGGATGAATAAATCCAAAAGAAAATGCAGATATATTTGGACAATATATTATTTTGCCTGCGTAAACTACATCCCCCATGATGCATCAGTGGCCTTTTGATTTTTATGTTGGACTTCAATTTATTTGAAAGACAAATAGCCGCTTCATGGACAAATGTCTCACTGTTTCCTGTGAGTCTCAGCTGCTGTTTCTCTCCCGCAGTATTCTCTATAAGACCAAGCTGCCCTTCATCGTCGTCATGAACAAGGTGAGGTCACTTCCTGTCAGCCGCGTGACTTTATTCTGCTGTTGAGTCATGATCACCTGTTGGCTCATCGTTGACTTGTTGTTGTTGTTGTTGTTGTTGTTGTTTGTGCAGACCGACATCATCGACCACAGCTTCGCAGTGGAGTGGATGAAGGACTTTGAGGTTTTCCAGGACGCCCTGAACCAGGAAACCTCGTATGTGAGCAACCTGACGCGCTCGATGAGTCTAGTCCTGGACGAGTTCTACACCAGCCTGAGGGTAAGAGGAGTGGCACAGACCTGAGACCTGTACCAGATGAATATGGGTTTAACTATGTAAATAAATAACTATTTATATTTAATACATAAAATAGAAGTGACACGAAGTCAAGTGTAAACAGCTGAGGAGCTGCTTTAAAGGCGTGTAACTGACGTACTGACTTGATATAACAAAGCTGGCTCATAACCAGGGTAGATCACTACGGTAACCATGGTAACCTGCATTAGAATCATGAGTAGAACCCATCAGATCTGTCCTGACACTGTCGTCTGTGTTTCTGCAGGTGGTGGGCGTGTCCGCAGTCACAGGAAGCGGATTGGACGAGCTCTTCGTTCAGGTGGAGGATGCAGCCAAGGAGTATGAGAGGTCAGTGGGCGGGGTTAAAGCTCACGCTCGTCACTGTTGAGCTGTGTGGTGAATGGTTGAGAGGTAGGATCCTCTCTGTGGGTGTGAAAGGTCGTGGGTTCAAATCCAGACTGGGACAAAACAATAAAGTAGCAGCAACTAAAGACGAGCTGCAGCAAAATTTAGGATCTGCTACGACCCGCCTTTACTAGATCATTATCAGAGCATCAAAACAACATGTTGGCCGCGTGCAGCTTCTACAAAGACTGATATAACGTATGCCATCCGCAGTGTGTGACTAATGATCGGTATCGGCAGCATCACTAATCTCTGCAAACCAACCAATCTGCACACAAACCAAACGATGGAGAAGAAAGTAAAAAACCTTGGAGCAGCAGAGTCATGAGACAAGCTGAAGACGTGTCTCTGCTCTTTTCCTTTCATTCATCACTCGTTTATCACAGAATCCGACTCACACTCTGGAGGTTGATGAAAACGACGGTGTGTCGGTGTGTCAGAGTTTCTCTTCTCGTCTGTCGCCTGCTTCATGTTTGCTTTTCTTGTCACGGAGGAAAATTAAACTGAACTCTTCTTCTTCTCCTTCCTCAGAGACTATCGACCCGAGTATGAACGACTCCGCAAACAGCTGGTGAGTGTGTTTCTGTCAGTGTGTGTTTTCTGTCTTTTCTCTCCATGTTTTCACTGACCTCCTGTCCATCAGGCGGAGGCTCAGAGCAAGAAGCAGCAGGAGCAGATAGAGCGTCTCAGGAAGGACCTCGGAGCTGTGGACATGACAAAAACACCTGCGACAGGTACGGCCGACAGATACTCACAACATAAAATAAAAGGGCTAAAACTAAGTGATTTATTGGTAATAAGAAATATAGTTTTTACTTTAAAAGGAAGTGTCCGTCTGCTCCGAAGTTATTACCAAATGACATAGTTCATCCCAAAAAGTTTTCTCTGAGGTTATTAAAGAAATTACTTATAAAATAAAATGTGAAATATTTGTTGTGGCAGTAGCAGCTCGCAGCCACCAGGAGGCGCCAAATCCCAATTACATTTTATATTTCAGACTTTTCTTCATTTACTTTTTTCACACAAAGGACGAGGAGGGTGAAGAACAGATGTTATTACAACATTCATTTTCTTATGTACCAGTCATTTTAATAAGTTAATTACTAATTAAAATGACTCTAAATCCTTATTTTAACACTGTTAATGAATCATTTAGGTGTCAAAAAAATTCATTTTTATATCATTGAATATCAGCTGAAACCTTATATCGTCTTGTATTCGGTCCAGTAACTGTTGAAAGTTGTTTTTAAACAGGTGGTTCCAGCTCGTGAGGGTTTGAGGTTTTTTTTAAGTATATTTTTTGGGCTTTTTTATGCCTTTATTTGATAGCACAGTAGAGAGACAGGGAATGGGGAGGCAGAGAGAGGAGGAATGACATGCAGCAAAGGCCGTCCGATGGGGCCGACTGCAGCGAGGACTGTAGCCTCTACACATGGGGCGCCTGCTTAGACCACTACGCCACTCGACGCCCCGAAAATAGACATTTTTGACCATATTTTCTGACTCTGTGTAAACCAAGTGATCAATACATTAAATGAGAAAGTAATTAACTGATGGTTCAGTGGAGGAAGTCACTATCACCTGAAGGTAACCGTAGGCTGGGATTACTGTGGTGTCGGCAGCTCAGATTAATGGATCCGTCACACCTGAACTACGACGAGCCGTCAGATCAGATCTGTGCGTCTCTTCTGAGAGCTCACTTTATCGTTGTAATTGGCTGATTGACTTCCTGTCCACAGAGGACGTTGACATCGCCGGACCCAGTGACCTCATCATGACACGTGGTAACCCTGACGACTGCGAGGAAGAGGGGGAGGAAAGTGACACGGACGACATCGACCACGGCGGTGAGAAAAAATAAAACACAGATGTACAAAATGCAGCAACTAAATATTTGATCAAAATAAAATGTATCTGATTTTTAAATATATTATGTCATAGAAATGTGTAATTTAATCTCTTTAAACTACAGAACATCTCTGCTGTAGCCAGTCAGAGGGATTGATTGATTGATTGATTGATTGATTGATTGATTGATCTAGTTATCTGTAAATGAAAAATATCCACATAACTAAAAAAGGCAGCAGCTCAGTCAGTTCATGTTGGAGAAGAAAACTTTTTGTGATTTGGTGGTTAAACTGCTTTAAATCACAAACGTAACTGTATGAAAGTGTCATATTGATTTCAATAGAAATTATGGGCTGTAAATAATAATCAAACTAAAACTAATCAGCTTTAAGAAAATAAATGAAATGATTACAACTTTTCTATCTTACTGAAAACTTTAAACTCAGCTGCAGTGTTTCTGTAGTTCCTGCTCTCTGCCTGTAGAGGGCAGTGTACGCCGTTAAACACAGAAACCTCAGTCACATGAATAAACAAGAAATAAAAGTTAAGAACAGAAACCAGGTTCATGTTTGAGTTTGATGAACGTCAGACGACAGACTCGTTTGTTCTCCATGTTTCAGTCACGGAGGAAAGCAAAGAGAGCGACGCCTTCGGAAACTTCCTGAAGGAGAGGAAGGAAGTCGTTCAGGTCCGAAACAGGAAGTTTGCGCCGCCTGAGGGACCCTGACCTCTGACCTCTACAACTTGACATCTGACTCTGCCAGGATACGAGGACCGTGACAGGAGGCAGGTGAGGGAACAGATTCCCTCTCTGGGGTACGGACTATTACCTGGAACAGATGCTGTGGACGTGAAGCAGATTCTTCAATCACTGGTGTTTTATCTTCAGAATATCTGACCTGCACTTCCTGTCTGATCATGTGACCTCTGACCCCGTGCTTGGCTGCTCCTCCGTGTCGCTTCTTCCTTTAAAAGTTATATTTTTATATCAGAACAGACTCTATTCTATTCTTGTTGACTTTTGTTTGTAAAAGCTCTGAAAGGATCAAATAAAAGTGAGTGTTTCATTCAATGCTGGTTTTTTAATTTGACGACTGTGGCATTTTCCACCATGAGACTCCAGACCAGCTCCAGGTCTGGACTCTGCTGGAGGGATGAACAGCTTCCGTCCGAAACATAGAGACTTGATCCTAATGATCGATGTTTGAACTGAAGGCTAAAATAAACCTGATCAAAATCTGATCCTTTCTTTACTGAACTCTGTTCTTCTTCAGTTTCTACACCGTGAACATTTTGCTGCATGAGAGTGAAGAGAGGGTGTGAAGGTGAGAATTTATTTGGTCGCACCAGAGTTTGTCAAAATAGATTCACTAAACTCCAAAGACAACGAAGCTGTGATCTCCTCTCCTCTTACAGGGTATCTGTGAGTCTTGATTTCAGTTTCCTCACAAAACTGCTGAAAGACTTTTTAAAGTTATTGAAAAGTCTTGAATAGCTTTTCTAGCCTTTTCTGTCGGCGGGAATCTTAGTTCTAAAATGTTTTGGTACGTCAAATGAATAGGTAATTTTTGAATTGGTTCATCCATCCAGTCATTTATCCGTCGGTTTCAGCTGCTTGTCCAGGTCGTGTGTCATGATTAATTAAGAGAAACAAACATAATTGTTCATAAATAATTCTCATCTCTTTCACTGGGCTGAACATAAAAAGTTATTAAAAACTTTTCAGGTTTTAAATAACCAATTAATATTAATTGTCGATTATTTGGCTCCACTCTGTAACATCTTCTGAAACTGCAGCAGAGTGAGACGTCGTCTCTCTAGTTGAACATGTCACAGCAACTTCACAAGTTTCTTTTTCCCTCTAAATCACATCAACACTTGATGTTGATGTGATTTGTCGTTTTTTGGATCAAAGAGCTCGTGAAAAATAAATTAGTAAATAAAATGTAAATAAGAAAAAGACTCAGTATCAGTGAATCCTCAGTACTAAAGGACTCAGGATGTTAGTCTGAAAAACTGGATCAGGATTGATATAAAGATGGATGACATCACAGCTCCAAAACATCTCTGCCGCCCCCTGGTGGCTGGCGGCAGTATAGCTCATAAGCCCCACCCCCTTCATGTTAATGGATTCAGAGTCATTTCAGGTCGTTCTGTAAAGCTGTGAAACAGGAGCGTAACATCATGACTGACAGCTGTGAATGACTCCCAGTTGGGTCGAGCAGGTGTATGGGCGGGACCTTCATGCTATGGCTCCACCCCCCCCAACATCACTGCACAGAATCTGACCCAAAAAGACGTCGCTAGCACAACATGGCGGCGCTCATATCTGGGATATTCCGACACAGTCCCGACGCAAGAACAATCTCTACCATTGGTCCATTAGTTCTGGAGCTTTTGACAGTATCACAGTCTTCCTCAACAGAGTTATGGATCTTTAAATTTGATCTTTTCAGAGCTTCAGATCTTCTGCTTCAAGTTTTAGATTTAGAGAGTTGGTCCTTCACCGTCAGGCCTGAGGAGTTGGAGCAGGTAGACGAAGATAAACAAAGATGGCTGGTTAAGGAGATTCGCACACACTGTTCACTTTGTTAAATGTACATTGATTGAGCTGCAGCTGCTGCTTCTCTTCTTCTCTGGTGTTTTTCTGGTAGAACTGATCAGTGTTGTGTTGATCTGTGATTCTCTCCTCACACAGAAGCTGTGCTTTTCTTTCAGCAGCGCTCCATTGTCTTCATTCATTCTGAGCTCCGTGAATGAATTCACGTCCCCCGCCTGCCGACCATCTGCCAACACTGTGCCAACACTGTGCCAACACTGGGCTGTGTTCTGGTCGCCTACACGCTCGCTGAAATCCGGCAGCGTGGTCGGAGCGAGCGGCAGATGAGTCACTTTCCACTCGCTTCATTCAGTGTGTTGATGAGAAGAGAAACTTTCAGAAGATAATTGAACGTTTGACATGAAGCTCAGGGTGATGAGTTCAGGAGACAACAACAACACCTCCGTGCACAAACAGGTTCCTCAGCTTCAGCGCCTGAAACTCTCAACTCTGTTTCAGATCAGGTGAGTGATCACGCACCAAGTGTAAGTGCTGGTGGGTTCAGTGTTTCTTCACTGATTATTGTCACAAACTGGATGAATGTGACGATAAAAGAGATAAAACAAAGTTCTGCTAAAAAACGAGATGTATTAAGTGGAGGCGGGAATCAGGCACGTGGTGTATGTGTGAACGGGAACCACATGGCTGTCAGCAGGTGGGAGGGAGAGAACAGGTGAGCACAGGGGTCGGCTTTTATACTCCAGGAGGCCCAGGTGAACAGGTGAACAGCATCAGCTGATGACCCCCCCCCCCCCCCCATGCCAACCAGCTGCCTGCTGATGTGCAGGAGGGCAACGATGGGAGGGGCGTCACATCATATGAAACAACATGGAGACACTCAGCTTACACAAATGAGAGTTTGGAATCATGGAGATGTAGATAATGAAGACGAGAGTCTGACTTCACTCTGCAGTAAATCCAACATCTACACAGGTTTGAGTTTTATTCTAACAAGTATTAAATATTTTCCAGTTAAATCATCAGAAATACACAAACGAGTACTCGCATTAAATCCATACATTACCCAAACTGCTGATCCTTATCGCATGTAGTTACACCCTGAACAGGTCACCTGACACGACAAACAACTTCTCATTATTATTATTATTATCATTATTATTTAATTCGTTTTTATAATCATATGATAGATGTATGATATTTTGGGTTTTTTTTTCATATTTATTGATGCTTTTATTTGACAGGGAAAGTGGAGAGAGACAGGAAATACAGGAGAGAGAGTGGGAGAGAGACATGCAGTAAAGGATCCGGCCGGCTGGGAGTCGAACCCGGGACCTGCTGCTCAGGGCTCAGTACGCACATATGGTATGTGCCCATCAGGACGCCCCCTACAGGCCACTTAGATTTGCCAATTAACCCGGAGGGAGAACATGAGAACTGCACACAGAAAGGCTCCAGCTGTCCCGCAGGTTCCAACACAGAACCTTCCTGTTGTGAGGAGACAGGGATTAACACTGGCCCACCGTGCCAAAACACACATGTCCAAACACAATGATTGCTCTTGTGATGGTTGAACACTTGATGTTGTAGCTGCTGCAGCTGGACCTGGATCACCTGGTTCCCCTGGATCACCTGGATGTTCAGACTTCACCTCCCAGAGTTCAGCGGGAGAGAGAGCAGAACCGAGGCTGAATAAACACCAGGAGCAGTTTAATGATTTATGCCTCTGTCCCTGACGAACGCTCACATGCTGTTGCAGATGTTGGAGTGTCGTCTTTAAACACGAGTCACACAAAATGTTGAAGTTTCAGTTTTAGACTCAAATTCTCACAAAGAAAAATGAAAACAGCTGATCTGAGCTGAAGACTGCACGAGAGGAAAGTCCTGAAAAACAAGGAGGACTGGAGGAAACCAAGGCTCAGAGGGCTGTCCATCTGTCTCTCTGTCTGTCTCTCTGTCTCTCTCTCTCTCTTTCTCTCTCTCTCTCTCTCTGTCTCTCTCTCTCTCTCTCTCTCTCTCTCTCTCTCTCTGTCTGTATCTCTCTTTCTCTCTCTCTCTCTCTCTCTCTCCATCAGGTGAGTTTCTAGAAGCCTCCCCCAGCAGCAGCAGCAGCAGTGACTCACCTCCGCTGACATTCAGCCCACACTGTTGTCTGTTCTCTCTCCTCCTCTGCCTGCAGCTCGCTCACCCCTCCCCCCTCTCCCTCTCTCTCCCTCTCTCTCTCCCCTCCTCCGCAGTGGGCTTCAGACAGAACCAGAAACAGAAACGCTGAGAGTCACGACGCCTCGCCGACACAAATAAAACACACGACTGCTGGCTGAGAGTCAGGCTGCTCATTCATACTGGAGCAGGACACACACACACACACACACACACACACACACACACACACACACACACACACACTCTCTCTCTCTGGTGAACTGGTTTCAGCTGGTTTGAACTGGCAGACACCGACATGAATCCTCTGGAGCAGTGAAACTCTCACACCTGAAGATGCTCTGGATGAAAGCTCCAGTAGAGCGGGCAGTGTCCTGCTCAAGGGCCCCTCAGCGGTGGTGCTGAGTCCGATTTCCCTCCAGGTGAAGCTCATCTCCGGCAGGTGAACAGAGGCAGCGCCGTCTTTAGAGCGGAGGAGAAAACACTGAGTCAGTGAAAGTAATAAACACCTCGATGTAGAAATCCTCTGTTCCAAGTTAAAGTCAAAAATTAAACATAAAGAACCAAAAGTAAAAGAGCTGAAACTAAAGCATGAATGTGTTTGTCTCTTTATTACCTGCATTTATCTATAAATTCATCTTAACATATGAAAATATAATAAATGTTTTAACTAAAACAAAGAAAGTCCGCCCACTGATAAAGTTTCATCTCTGCCTATAATAATACATCATAATATATTTATTGATTTTGTCTTGTATCATTAATCTGAATCTGCAAAGTAACTTATTTTGATTTTTTGATGTTTTTGATAGAGTCGTTTATCATTATTTAATTGAACATAGTTTGAAACAAAGCATGAAACGAAGGTGTTGCTGCTCCTCTTTGTTTACATGTTTAATCTCATTAAAACAGTCGAAACCAAATCATTCAACAAATGATTAAATCCTTTATTTACAGGTTAATCTGAGTGAGATCGGGATTTCTATTGGGACATACAGTTTATAGACAGACATATATTCACAGGGCTGACAGTGTCACTGACATTATACACATACATACCTTTTCATATACAGTCTATGACTCACACATACAGTTATTCTTTAAAAAAGGCATTTGCAGGTGTTATTGTAAATATATGAGCTCTTCAGTTATTAAATAAATGTTGAGCAGTTGAATATTTCCTCTGAAATGTGACGAGTCGACGTGAAGAGCAGAAAATGACAGAACAAGTATTTGAGTAAAAGTCCTTAGTTCCTTTCCACCGCTGTCATGAAGTACAGGTGATAAAATGTGGACAAAGTCTCATAACTTTCAGTTCTTTCTTCAGGATTACTTTACCTTAGTGACAGAGTTGGACCTGAACATCTGCCCAACATCTGCACCAGAACCCTGATCTGAGCTGAGGCAGCAGAACTGCTCCTGTGATCATCTGATCGTGTAATCGTGTAATCTTAAAGTTTCAAAATCAACATTTCCTGTGAGGCCGGGCTGTCATTGGTTCGTTGCTTCGCTGCACTGCAACAAAGAAAGAACAGAAAGAGGCATAATGAAGCATTTAGCTCCGGTTCAGGCTCCACAGGCTGTGATGAGTCTCTGTCCCTAAATCTAAAAGTCTTTGTCAAATATTCTTGTCATAGAATTTAATTTACGCTAATTTTGTAAACGTATGTTTTAAAGAGATTATAATAATAAATTCATCATTGTTTTTGTTTCTACCTTTTTATTCTGAGCAGTTGTGCAGACGTCGCTTTGTTTCAGGTGGTAAAAGTTTTTGTGATGATGACGTTTGGTTCACGTCTTAAATATTTGGTCTGAACATGAACACCGTGTTTTAATCTGTATTTTTATATTTCATCTTCTTTTTGATTTGGTGCAAATGAAGAAGCAGCTTCACAGATCACAGGTGACGGAGCGCTGCCTGAGAGTCTGAACCCAGGGCTCAGAGGACCTGATCACCTGACTGATCAATCACTATCTTCCACAATCTTCTGTTGGTCAGAAAACACATTAAAACATTTGAACAAAGAAGCAGCATCATCATCATCATCACACACACACACACACACACACACACACACACACACACACACACACACACACACACACACACACACACACACACACACTTACTTCAGCCTCACCTCAGCATCTATTATCAACTTCATGACTTTCACACTATGATGACATCACTGTTTCAGGCTCAGTGCGGTGACCTCATTGTCAGTGACATCATCGCCTGCACTCAGAGGTGATGTCATCTCTTGCCATTAGTGCTGCTGTTTGTGCTGGAGAGCAGCCTGCAGAACCCCAGAGAGCCCCGCCCCCCTCTGTTAATATCACACCTCTGTTGTCTTCCTTTCTACTCCACTCTATTCTACTGTGTTCTATTCTATTCTATTCTATTGTGTTCTATTCTATTCTGTTCTATTCTACTGTGTTCTATTCTATTCTATTGTGTTCTACATCACTCTGCTGTAGAGGCTCTTTAAAAAAACATCATGCTGCAGATGTTGTTTCTGCTGAATCCTGATTTGACTTTAAAGACACACACACACACACACACACACACACACACACACACACACACACACACCCTGACTGTGTGGATCAGAGCTCTCAGCTGATTGGCTGCAGGTGACATCATCAGTTGGGATGTGGAGGTTTCTCTTGCTCCTCGTTGCTGCAGCCTCTCACTCACCTTGCCACTTCCACACACACACACACACACACACACACACACCTGCAGCATTGCAGTTACATACGTGACCTACAATCAGCTTCAAACCCTGTAACAGCTGCTCAGCATCCAACATGAAACTGGTCCTCACAAAGATAGAGGTACAAACACACACACACTGGCGCACGCACACACGCATGCACGCATGCACGCGCACATACACACACACACACACACACACACACACACACACACACACACACACACACACACACTGCAGCTGCATTACATCATCTAGCTCACAGTGAGGAGGATGGGAGAGGCGGTGTGTGTGTGTGTGTGTGTGTGTGTTCTACTCTGGTGCATGATGGGAGTTGTAGTTCTCTGTCGGCCATGTTGTTTTCAGGTTTAATGAAGTTCAACTAATTATTGTCCATGTTGTTATTGAATAAATAAAATTGTCTCAGACTAAGGAAACACTGACCTCTGACCTTTGACCTCTGATTAACCCTCAGTCTGATAAAGCATTTAATTTCTAACCATTTTGTTTTATGTTTACGCTCCTTTATTTGTTATTTGTTTCCCTTTCAGGCGCTTTTAGATACTGGATTATAATGTCGACACCTCGCCCTCCTCACACAGCTGCTTCCTGCAGAGAGTTGACTCTGGACCAACGTGGACAAACATACAGGGTTTTTCACCTACAGATGGTTTCTACAGCAACATGCAAAGACAACTTTTATAAATTCTCTAATATTCTACAAAAATAAAAAAGATTTATGATTACCGTTACTATGACGCCATTATTTTATTTTATTTAAACTTTCTAAACATTTTAATCATGAACGTGAAAGATCTGGAGGAGCTGAGAGCGACAGACGATCCTCAACCACAGCAACAGATGGAGGCGGTGTGTGTGTGTGTGTGTGTGTTGGATGAGTGTTCCAGTCAGGATGAGTAACAGCTCATTGTCAGTCAGTAAATTTAGCGCTGACATTTCCTCAGAAGAACGCCGACCCAGCAAAACCAGATGGAACCAGATCAGAGCAGAACCACAAACATGAAGTTCTGAACAAAGTTGAATGAGGTTCTGTGACCGGAGTTCAACAGGTTAAACATCCTGTAACTACAGGAGACTGTAACAGCTGTTCTACTGGATTCTGTGCATCACCTGTCCTGCAGCAACAATGAAGATTTTATCAAAATACAGACTGACAGCAGACTCACAGAGACTCACACAGACTCACACAGACTCACACGGACTCACACGGACTCACACAGACAACATGAGGCTTTTTGCACAGCAGATATTTAAGGAAGATATTTGAGTCTGAACTCACCTGTGCACGTCGACACATTTGACATCAGGAGCCCTGCACACACCTGCAGCTCCACACCTGTTGCTGATCAGCCAATCACTGATGCAGGAACAGAAACCTAATGTTTGAACAGTCACCATATGAATCTCAAACTGTTGTGTGTGAGTCTGTGTGAGTCTCTAAGTGAAGTCATGTATGCTGGTGGAGTCTGTGTGAGTCTGGGAGTCGGTGTTGGAGTCTGTGTGAGTCTCTTGTGAGGTCTGTAGTGAGTCGGTTGAGTCTCGCTGTGAGTCTGTGTGAGTCGGGTCTGTGAGTCTTGTGAGTCTGTCTTGAGTCCTCTTGTGGAGTCTGTGTGAGTGTTGCTGTCAGTCTGTTATTTTTGATAAAAATCTTCATTGTTGCTGACAGGACAGCGTGATGCACAGAATCCAGATAGAACAGCTGTTACAGTCTCCTGTCTTACAGGATGTTTAAACCTGTTGACCTCCCGGTCACAGAACCACCCCCACACTTGTTCAGAACTTCATGTTTGTGGTTCTGCTTCCCTGATCTGGTTCCATCTGGTTCTTGCTGGATCGGCGTTCTTCTGAGGAATGTCAGCGCCTAAATTTCTACTCGACTGACCAATGAGGCTGTTACTCATCCCTGACTGGAACACTCATCCAACACACACACCACACACACACAGCCGCCTCCATCTTGTGCTGTGTGAGGATCGTTCTGTCGCACTCAGCTCACAACCAGAATCTGTTGCACGTTGCATGATTAAAAAAAATGTTAGAAAGTTTAAATTAAAAAAAATGAAATGGCTCATAGTAACGGTTAATCAAAATCTTTTTATTTTTGGTAGAATATTAGAGATTTATAAAAGTTGTCTTTGCATGTTTCTTGTAGAAACCGTCTGTAGGATGAAAAAACCCTGTATGTTTGTTCCACGTTGCGTCCAGAAGTCAACTCTCTGCAGGAAGCAGCTGTGTGAGGAGGGCGAGGTGTCGACTTATAAGTCCAGTATCTAAAAGCGCCTGAAAGGGAAACAAATAACCAAATAAAGGAGCGGTAAACAGTAAAACAAAATGGTTAGAAGTTAAAATGCTTTAGTCAGACTGGAGGGTTTAATCAGAGTCAAAGGTCAGAGGGTCAGTGTTTCCTTAGTCTGAGACAATTTTATTTATTCAATAACAACATGACAATAATTAGTTGCAACTTCATTTAAACCTGAAACAACATGGCCGACAGAGAACTACAAACTCCCATTCTGCAACCAGAGTAGAACACACACACACACACACACACACACACCGCCTCTCCATCCTCCTCACTGTTGAGCTAGATGATGTTAATGCAGCTGCAGTGTGCTTTGTGTGTGTGTGTGTGTGATGTGTGTGTGTGTGTTCCTGTGGTGTGTGTGTGTGTGTATTGTGCGCGTGCATGCGTTGCATGCGTGGTGTGCGTGCGCCAAGTGTGTGTGTGTTTGTTACCTCTATCTGTGAGGACCAGTTTCATGTTTGGATGCTGAGCAAGCTGTTACAGGGTTGAAGCTGATTGTAGGTCCACGTATGTAACTGCAATGCCTGCAGGTGTGTGTCGTGTGTGTCTGTGTGTGTATCTGAGTGTGTGGTGTGCTGTGTGTGGGTGTGTGTGTGTGTGGTGTGGTGTGTTTGTGTTGTGTTGTGTGTGTGGTGTGTGTGGTGTGTGTGTGTGTGTGTGGTGGAAGTGGCAAGGTGAGTGAGAGGCTTTTGCAGCAACGAGGAGCAAGGAGAAACCTCCACGATCCCAACTGATTTGATTGTCACCTGCAGCAATCAGCTGAGAGCTCTGCATCCACACAGTCAGGGTGTGGTGTGTGTGTGTGTGGTGTGTGTGTGCGATGTGTTGTGTGTGGTATGGTGTGTGTGTGTGTGGTGTGTGTGTTGTGATGTCTTTAAAGTCGAAATCAGGATTCAGCAGAAACAACATCTGCAGCATGATGTTTTTTTAAAAGCAGCCTCTCTACAGCAGAGTGATGTAGAAACACAATAGAATAAGATAGAACTAGTAGAAATAGAAACAGAATAGATAGAACAAGTAGAATAGAATAGAATAGAACACAGTCTAGAATAGAGTGGAGTAGAAAGGAAGACAAACAGACGGTGTGATATTAACAAGGCGGGGCGGGGGCTCCTCTGGGTTTCTGCAGGCTGCTCTCCAGCACAAACAGCAGCACTAATGCAAGAGATACATCACCCTGAGTGCAGCACGTATGATTCACTGACAATGAGGTCACCGCACTGAGCCTGAAACCATGAGTGTTCATCATAGTGGTGAAAAGTCGATGAAGTTGATAAATAGATGCTGAGGTTTGAGCTGAAGTTAAGTGTTGTTGGTGTGTGTGTTGTGTGTGGATATTGTGGTGTGTGTGTGTGTGTGTGTGTGTGTGTGTGTGTGTGTGTGATTGTGTGGTGTGTTGTGTGTGAGGTGTTGTGTGATGATATGAGGTGATGCTTGCTTCCAAACAAAATATTACGATGTTGTTTTCCTGAACAACATCCAGAATGGATTGTTGTCGATATAGTGATTTGATCAGTCAGGTGCATCAGGTCTCTGAGCCCTGGGTCAGACTCCCGCAGCGCTCCGCTCACCGTGTGATCTGCTGAAGCCTGCTTTCCATTGCCACCAAATCAAAAAGAAGATGAAAATATAAAAAATACAGAAATTAAAAACACGCGTGTTCATTCAGACCATAATTATTTAAGACGTGAACCCAACGTCGATCATCACCAAAAACTTTTACCACCTGAAACAAAACCGACGTCTGGCACCAACTGCTCAGCGAATAAAGTAGAAACAAAAAACAATTGATGAATATTATTATTATAGATCTTTTAAAACATACGTTTACCAAAATTGCGTAAATTACAAATTCGTATGACAAAGAAATAATTTGAACAAAGACTTTTAGATTTAGGGACACGAGGACTCATCACAGCCTGTGGAGCCTGAACCGGAGCTGAAATGCTTCATTATTCTTTCTGTTATCTTTCTTTTGTTTGGCAGTGCAGCGACAGCAACGAAAACAAATGACAGCCCCGTGACCTCACAGGAAATGGTTGTAATTGTGTGAAACTTTAAGGATTTACCCGATTACACGATCAGATGATTCACAGGAATTCAGTTCGTGCTGCCTCAGCTCAGATCAGGGTTTCTGGTGCAGATGTTGGGCAGATGTTTCAGGTCCAACTCTTCCTAAGGTAAAGTAGAGCCTGTAAGAAAGAACTGAAAGTCTATGCAGACTTTGTCCACTTTTTAGCACCCTGTACTTCATGCACCAGCGGGATGAAACTAGCGACTTGGTTTATCTCAAAATATTATTTCTGTCAATTTGTACTGCGTCTTCAGCGGTCGACTTCGCACACTTTTCAGGAGGAATATTCAACTGCTCAACTACTTTATTTAAATAACTGATAGAGCTCATATATTTAACACATAACACCACCTGCAAAATGCCTTTTATTAAAGTTAAATAGACTGTACTGTGTGAGTCATAGATGTCCATCCATGAATAACGGATATGATATTTGCTATGATAATGTCACGTGACACTGTCCACCCTGTGCAATATACTTGTCTGTCTTATAAACTGTTGTCACCAATAGAGAAATCCGATCTCACTCAGATCTTAACTGTAAATACAAGGATTTAATCATTTGTTGAATGACTTGGTTTCACGGTGTTTGAAATGAGATTAAACATGTAAACAAAGAGGAGCAGCAGCAACACCTTCGTTTCATGCTTTGGTTTCAAACTATGTTCAACTTAAATAATGACAACGACTCTTATCAGAACATCATAATCAATAAGTCTTACTTATGCAGAGTTCAGATTAAATGATACAAGACAAATCAATAAATATATTTGTGTGACTTATTATAGGCAGAAGATGAAAAACTTGTATCAGTGGGCGGTAACTTGCTTTGTTGCTTTAGTTAGAAACATTAATTATAATTTGCATATGTTAGAGATGACAGATTATAGGATAAATGCAGGGTAATAAGAGACAACACACATTTCATGGTACTTTAGTTTCGTCAGCTCTTTGTTGACTATGTTTGGTTCTGTTGATGCTTTAATTATTTCTTGACGTTTAACTTCGGAAAGCAGAGGAAATTGCTACATCGCAAGGATGTTTATAGTAGCTTTGCACTGACTCAGTGCTTTTCTCTCCGCTCATAAAGAGCGGCGCTGCTCGTGTTTCACCATGGCGCGTCGTAGATGATGCTTCACCTGGACGGGAATGATCGGCACGTCATGTGCGACCGACCGCTGAGGGCGCCCTCGAGACAGAGTACAACTGCCCGCTCCTACTAGGAGCTTTGCCAATATCCAGAGCATAACTTTCAGTTGTGTGAGCAGTTTACACCTGTCATCCGAGACGGATTCATGTCGGGTGTCTCTGCCAGTAACAAACAGCGCAAGACAGTTCACCAGAGAGAGAGGCGAGTGCTGTGAGCGGTGTGTGTGTGTTGTCGTGTGTTGTGGTGTGTGTGTGTGTGTGGTGTGTGTGTGTGTGGTTGTGTGTGTCGATGGCTGTCCAAGGTCAGTGAATGAAGCCAGCTGACCATCATGCCAGCAGTCAGTTGTTTATTGTTGTCGGCGAGGCGTCGTGACTCTCAGCCGATTTCTGTTTCTGGTTTCTGTCTGAAGCCCACTGCGAGGGAGGGGAGAGAGAGAAGGGAGAGAGAGATGAGACTGAGAGAGAGAGAGAGGGGGATGGAGAGGTGGGGGGAGAGGAGAGAGGAGGGAGGAGAGAAGAGAGCGAGAGGGAGAAGAGAAAGAGAGGGAGAGAGAGACGATGAGGAAGAGAGATGAGAGAAGAGAGGAGAGAAGGGGAGAGAGAAGAAAGGAGGAGAGAGGGACGAAGTGAGAGGAGGACGGAGAGGGGGATGAGGAGGAGAGAGGGAGAGGGAGAGAGAGAGAGGAGAGGGGCAGAGAGAGAGACTGCAAGAGGGAGGAGAGATGAGAGAGGGAGAGGGAGAGAGGAGAGAGAGGAGGGAGGAGACAGAGAGAGAGCAGGCGAACGAGAGTAGGAGAGAGGGGTGAGAGAAGGAGAGGGGAGAGAGGACGAGAGAGAGAGAGAGAGGGAGGAGGAGAAGGAGGAGAAGACAGGATGAGAGGGAGAAGGGAGGGAGAGAGAGAGGGAGATGAGAGGAGAGGGGGAGGGTCTGTGAAGCGAGCTGCAGGCAGAGGAGCGAGAAGAACAGACAACAGTGTGGGCTGAATGTCAGCGGAGTGAGTCAGCTGCCTGCGGCTGCTCTGGGGAGGGCTTCTAGAAACTCACCTGATGGAGAAGAGAGCAGAGAGAGGAGCATCGGAGACCGGATGAGACGAGAGAGAGAGAGAGAGAGAGATGAGGAGAGAGATCGAGAGAGATAGACGAAGAGCAGAGAGAGACCAGAAGAGAGAGAGAGCCGAACAGGAGAGAGAGAGACAGAGAGAGCAGACAAGAGAGGACAGCACAAATGGGACAGCCCTCGTGAGCCTTGCGTTTCCTCCAGCTCCTCCTTGTTTTCAGACTTCCTCTCGTGCAGTCTTCAGCTCAGATCCAGCTGTTTTTCATTTTTCTTTGTTGAGAATTTGAGGTCTAAAACTGAACTTCAAACATTTGTGTGACTCGGTGTTTAAAGACGACACTCCAACATCTGCAACAGCATGGTGAGCGTTCGTCGGACAGAGGCATTAAATCATAAACTTGCTCCTTGGTGTTTATTCAGCCTCGGTTCTGCTTCTCCTTCTCCGCTTGAACTCTGGGAGTGAAGTCCATGAACATCCAGGTGATCCAGGGGAAACCAGGATGATCCGGTCCAGCTGCAGCAGCCTAAACAACATCAAGTTGTTCAACCATCACAAGAGCAATCATTGTGTTTGGACCATGTGTTTTTGCACGATACCTATAATCCCTGTCTCCTCACAACAGGAAAGGTTCTGTGTTGAACTCGGGACAAGCTACCTTCTGTGTGCAGTTCTCATGTTCTCCCTCCGGGGTCAATTGGCAAGCTAAGTGGCCGTAGGGGGCGTCCTGATGGACACATACCCATATGTGCGTACTGAGCCCTGAGCAGCAGGGTCCCCGGGTTCGACTCCCAGCCGGCCGGATCCTTATACTGATGTCTCTCTCCCACTCTTCTCTCTCCTGTATTTCCTGTCTCTCTCACTTTGTCCCTGTCAAATAAAAAAGCGATCAATAAATATGAAAAAAAAAAAACCAAATATCATAACATTATCATATGAATTATAAAAACGAATTAAATAATAATGATAATAATAATAATAATGAGAAGTTGTTTGTTGTGTCAGGTGACCTGTTCAGGGTTGTAACTACATGCGATAAGGCATCAGCAGTTTGGGTTATGTATGGATTTAATGCGCAGTACTCGTTTGCTGCTTATTTCTGATTGATTTAACTGGAAAATATTTAATACTGTTAGAATTAAAAACTCATACCTGATGTAGATGTGGATTTACTGCAGAGTGAAGTCAGACTCTCGTCTTCATTATCTACATCTCCATGATTCCAAACTTCTCATTTTGTTGCTAAGCCCTGAGTGTCTCCATGTTGTTTCATATGATGTGACGCCCCTCCCATCGTGTGCCCTCCTGCACATCAGCAGCAGTGGTTGGCAATGGGGGGGGGGGGGGGGGTCATCAGCTGATGCTGCTTTCACCTGTTTCACCTGTCGCCTCCTGGAGTATAAAAGCCGACCCCTGGCTCACCTGTTCTCTCCCTCCACCTGCCTGAACAGCCATGTGCTTCCCGTTCACACATACACACGTGCCTGATTTCCCGCTCCACTAATACATCTCGTTTTCTTAGCAGAACTTCCTGTTTTATCTCTTTTATCGCTCACATTCATCCAGTTGCTGACCAATAATCAGTGAGAAACCACTGTAAAACCCACCCAGCACTTACACTTGGCTGCGTGATCACTCAACCTGATCTAAACAGAGTGAGAGTTTCAGTGCTGAAGCTGAGGAACCTGTTTGTGCACGAGTGTTGTTGTTGTCTCCTGAACTCATCACCCTGAAGCTTCATGTCAAACGTTCAATTATCTTCTGAAATTTCTCTTTCTCATCAACACACTGAATGATGAAAGCGAGGTTTGGAAAGTGACTCATCTGCGCTCGGCCTCCGACCCACCCTGGCCCGGATTTCACGAGCGATGTAGGCGACCAGCAACACAGCCCATGTTGCACCAGTGTTGGCACAGTGTGGCAGCATTCGGCAGGGCGGGCGACGTGAATTCATTCACGGAGCTCAGAATGAAATTGAAGACAATGGAGCGCTGCTGGAAAGAAAAGCACAGCTTCTGTGTGAGGAGAGAATCACAGATCAACAAACACTGATCATTCTACCAGAAAAACACCAGAGAAAGAAGAGGAAGCAGCAACTGCAGCTCAATCAATGTACATTTAACAAAGTGACAGTGTGTGCGAATCTTCCCTTAACAGCATCTTTGTTTATCTTCGTCTACCTGCTCCAACTCCTCATGGCCTGATGGTGAAGGACCAAAACTCTCTAAATCTAAAAACTTGAAGCAGAAGATCTGAAGCTCTGAAAAGATCAAATTTAAAGATCCATTAACTCTGTTGAGGAAGACTGTGAATACTGTCAAAAGTTTCCAGAACTAATGGACCATGGTAGAGATTGTTCTTGCGTCGCGGACTGTGTCGATCTCTCC
>NW_019174267.1:1141713-1158401 GCF_002260705.1 Seriola dumerili | reverse complement strand
AGACTCACAGAGACTCACAGAGACTCACACAGACTCACACAGACTCACACAGACTCACACAGACTCACACAGACTCACAGGACTCACACGGACTCACACAGACAACATGAGGCTTTTTGCACAGCAGATATTTAAGGAAGATATTTGAGTCTGAACTCACCTGTGCACGTCGACACATTTGACATCAGGAGCCCTGCACACACCTGCAGCTCCACACCTGTTGCTGATCAGCCAATCACTGATGCAGGAACAGAAACCTAATGTTTGAACAGTCACCATATGAATCTCAAACTGTTGTTTCCTGGTTTATGGGATTATTACACATTTATTTTCTATATGTATCTTGGTAGAAGTCATGTTTATTATCAGTTTGCATTAATACAGTTATTTATTTATTTATTTATTCTTAATGTTGATGCTGCTCTCTCTCTCTCTCTCTCTCTGCTCATGCACAGGTCTGTGTGTCTTTGTAAACATGATGGTGTGTGTGTGTATGTGTGTGTGTGTGTGTGTGTGCGCGCGCATCGTTGTGCAGTGATTGTGTTGAAGATCAGGAGGATTCCTCCGAAATAAAACACCCACCACTGCTCTGAGCCCCCACCTCACTTCACCCCCTCCTCATCCTCCTCCTTCACCTCCCCCCTCCTCCTGCTCACTCTACCCTCCAGGACCAATCACAGCCCAGGATTCCTGCCGGCCAATCAGCTGGCTGCTGGGTGATGTCATGCAGCAGGCTGCCTGTGAGGTGCTGATGCTGCTGAGCTGCAGATCTTCAGTCTGAACAGAGAGAACAGAGACGGAGCATCACTGCAGGGTGAGTCCACACACACACACACACACACACACACACACACACACACATTTATATTTACTATCTGTTTTTGATTGTTTATGTTGTTGTGTATTTTCCTGCATGTTTCCTGCTGCAGCCTGTTCTCAGAGAACAGAGCAGATGAAAGTCGGTTTCATCTGATTCTGTTTTTCTGCTTCGTTCACTCGTTCATTCATCTGCAGTTTCTTTCTTCGTCCTTTTCATCTTTTCTTTCTTTCTGTTCTTCGCTGCTTATTTTTCTTTTTCTTTTCTCTCCTTCTTCATGATGAAGTTCAGTGTCGGAGCTGCTGCTCTGCAGAAGCTGCTGCGCTTACTGGCAACAATGACATCATCGCTTAGTCCCTGCACACACATACACACACACACACACACACACACACACACACACACACACACACACACACACACACACACACACACACACACACATGCACACACAAAGTTTGTACATTGTGTTTGCAGTAACCCTTAAAGGATAATCAGTTAAAAAACATCTGATGATTTTAGCGACAGATTCATGTTTTTCCTTGATTCTTCTCTCTGCTGTGACCTGAAGTAGTTTGGATGTTGTGATGTGAACATGCACAGTTGGTTTTAGTTTATACATTGCAGTTAAAACAGTGAATGTAAAACAGCCTGAGGGATGAAGTGATGGTAGAAGGTGAAACTGCAGCTCTGGTGTTTTCTCTTAAACTGTGAGAGAAGAAGAAGCTTCTGCTGTTTCAGATCTTAGCTCATGTTGGATGTTTCTTTATTCGGAGTCTGACTCAGTCCAGGTGTTTTCGTGCAGCAGCTGCAGCTGATTCACGAGTGTGAAACTCCTGCAGGGTCGTCGTCGTGTCTCTGTGTTTGCTGCTGATTCAGTTTCTCACTCTGGAGGAATTATTTTAATCTCCTGAAGTCGACCACATGAGTCATTGCTCTGAAAACACACAAACAAGCTGAAAGAAAATCTGCCTCATGAGCAAAATCTGACCTTTGAGTCAGAATCATTCGGTCTCTGAAGGTTCAGAGGAAATCTGTGACGTGCAGAGCGATTTTAAAATCAAGAAGAAGAAGAAACTTTTGATTCATTAGTCAGCTGCAGATGACACAAGCAAACAAATGACTCAATGATGCATTAGATGCCAAAACAAGTCATAAGCAAAATAACCAGGTTCAACCTTTGACCTCCAGAAGGTTCAGATTCATGTTTAGAAAAAGAGAAACTTTTCTCTTCCTCTTTTTTTACTTCTCTTTAGTTCTTTAGTTTTCTTCTTGTAGTTTAACTCGTGTCTGTGTCTCTGTGTCTCTGTCCTCAGGAACAGACTCTACCTCACCACAGTGTCTTTGAGAGAAAACTACAGCAGCAGCAGCAGGATGACTCTAGCAGGTAAAGCCAATTATTACTTATTGATTTCCTGACTGATTTGTTCACGTTAACGTCATTTTTTTTATTTGATTCTGAATGGATTCATTTATGTTTCCTCCAGCTTACAAAGAGAAGATGCGACAGCTCCCCCTGGTGTCCGTCTTCTGCTCCTGCATCCTGCCTGAACCCAGAGACGCCACGGTCGACAAGAAGGAAGGTCAGCTGCACTCCCACTCTATTCTGTTCTATTCTATTCTATTCTGTTCTATTCTACTCTGATCATCAAACCAACACCAGCATTAGTTTGAAAGTTCATTCCTGACATTGTAAACAGTCAGTCTTCATCAGTGAATGTTGTTTGCTCAGTTGTCATGGAGACGGCCCAGTTCTCCTTATGTCTGAAGTATTTATCGTGTTTCTCTCTTAAATATTTACAAGCCTCTTCACGTGGAAATTAGTTTATTTATTTTAAACATTTGATATTGATAGAATTTATTTTGAATTTACTTTATTTACTTTATTTGACAGATAATTAATCAGTTAATTCATTAGTGAAATCTAAACATTGATAACAGCTGTGAGATGTGGCTGAAAGCTCTGGAAGAAATTGTGTCCAGCTTTTCTGTTCTGCTCTAAATAGATAAATATTCTGCTGCTTTTTAAATGCACTTTGAAAGTGACTCTGGTCTCAAAAAGTGCAACATAAACTAGTTTTATGTAGTAAATGATCTGATTCTGCATGTAAATGATAATTCTGTAAATAAACAGCTGCACAGTGCAGTGTATGAGTCGAGGCTCTAGTAGAGTCCAACCTTTAGAAATAAGCTCTCAGCTTAATACTGACTTTTCTCTTCAGCAGACGTCATTAAAATCTCATGTTGTCAGGTTTTAAATCATTCATCATTGCTCTGGTCTCAGGGGCTGGAGTGTTTCCCATCATGCATTAGGCAAGAAGAGGCTCAAGCCTAAACAGGTCACCTGACTATACGGCACTCACAGTTTCCTCCACATGTGGAGTAGTTCATCTAAAAATCATTGAACTGTGAGTGAGAGGAAACAGAAATAATCCGTCTTCTGTGGTCGCCTCATGGTCTTGTGTTCTTCTTCTTGCAGCAGGTGTGGTGGACTTGAACCTGTGCAACATCCGGGACATGGAGGTGATCGAGCTGAGCAAGCGGGCGAGCGGTCAGGCCTTCGAGGTCATCCTGAAGCCGCCCACCTTCGACGGCGGCCCCGAACTCAGGGCCACCACGCCACCTCGCCAAAAACCCTCACTGGAGGAGATCCAGAAGAAACTGGACGCCGCTCAGGAGAGGAGGAAGGTGTGTAGACCGACGACAGTGGAGTTTAGATTTTAGTCAGTGTGTGGTCGAACTGTTGGTGATAATTAAACAACAAATGATCTGTAAGGTTCATTCTCTGGGGCATGAGTTGCTGAGAAATTTCAATCTGGACCAAAATGATGGATCTACTGACAAGAAAATCAAAAACAGAGAGGTCTTAAAATCAATCCCTGAGGAACGCCACTAGTTATTTTAGAGTTTAATCTGAGCAAATTGATTGAAAACAGGTCTTTTGACTTTTGATCAATATTCAATCAATCAACCACAGATTGTTGCTTTGTGGCGCCATCATGGAGTCAAACAATTTTACCAGGAAAACCACCAAGAAGCTTGTGACAAAAAATTAATTGGCTTCTGTTTTTTAAAAGTGGATGTTGGAAAAGAGAAAGTCTGTAAACTGTGGCTCTGTCTCCCTCTAGTGTCAGGAGGCGGAGCTGCTGAAGCACCTGGCTGAGAGGAGGGAGCACGAGCGGGAAGTTGCTCAGAAAGCTCTGACCAAAGAGCGCCAGGAGCACCGCGCCGACGCCGACAAGGAACAGAGGCAGATGCACCTGAACGCCTCACAGGAGCAGCTGCAGGAGGAGGTGAGGCTCGTTTCCTGTCGCACTTCACTCCTTTACTGAGATGATGAAGATTCTGCTACAGACACATGAATCTCTGATCTGATGAGTTTGTGTTGTTTGTGTTTGTGTTTCAGGACAAGCACAGTGTGGAGGTGAGGAGGAGGAGGAGGAGGAGACGTTCTACATAACAAACAAACACATGACATTTGACATTTTGGGGAAAATGCATCAGTTTCACATCTGTGTGTTCAGTACAGAGCTGGAGTCAGGCTGTGGTTAGCCTAGCTTAGCATAAAGGCTGGAAACAGGGGGAAACAGCTAGCGTGGCCCTGTCCAAAATTCAAAAACACACCTAGCAACAATTCTGAAGCTCAGTGATGTTTTTAGACTGACTGTGATGAAGGAACAAGACTGTGGAGAACAGCTGTTGTTGTTCCTTATAGAAATGGATTTATGATAAAAAAGCAAAACAAATCTTTGACTATTTTCTTAAAGCAGTTTTTAGGTAAAATGACTTCAACAGAAAATCTGACAAAAACAGCTGTTACGTAATGTTGTCCAGTCGTTCTTCATAATCTTGTTTCCTTCCACTGAACCTACATTCAAGTTCCATTCATACAACAAAATCACACAGTCTATTAGAAAGTGTTACCAGACTTACGTCATGTGACATCAGGGTCGTAGACAGAACCAGGAGAAACAGACCAAAGGTAGATTTACCTGATCCAGAGAAAGTTTAAACTTTAAAATGAGTCCTACCTTTCCTAAAAGACAAACAATTAGTAGTTTTCACACGTCAGATCTCTAATGATTTTGAGATGAACAGAGTTTATCCATGACTGGGAGTCACTGTACTGACTTCACCCTCTATTCTCTACCTCCAGGTGTCTTGATGGCCTGATCACAACACAAGCTGAACTTTATTTGGAAGCCATTTTGGAGGATTGACAAGCTGAGTGTTGATATGCCGGGAGCCCGGCGCTGCTCCGACTGGGAGACTTGACAGGAAGAGACTCTGAAAAGAGTGAGAGAAGAAGAAGAAGAAAAAGAGGAGGAGGAGGACTGAGGGCGAGTTCGAGCGCTCGACCTCCTCTGAACAACCAGGACTCTTTTTAACGAGATAAACTGACGGACGCTGCAGATTCAGTCATCATTAGATGGTTCACAGGGGTTTTACTGTGCTTTGTTGCCATGCCAACAGTGCCAATGTGTTCATGTGTGTGTGACTGTGTGTCAAGGATTCAACGCCTTCACAAGTCTTAGAAGTTGTGCCCAACCCAACCAAACCTGACCCGACAGAACCTGGACTGAAACCCAAACAAGGAACTTTTACCCGAATGGATCAAAGTCCTCAGAAGACCAGATCCACCTGCCAGGAGAGTTCAGCAAGAGGAGTCTGGATATAGTTAAACAGCTCCATCTGGTGGACAGTTAACATCATTGCATTTACTGTAAAACAGCAGGAAGAGAAAGGTTTGATCAGAGGCTGACGCCTAATGGCAGCTGTAGGAAAGTACAGGAAGTCAGCAGGTGAGCCACTTTCTCACAGGGTTGTAGTCCAGACCACCGAAGTCCAGTCTGAGATGAGGCGAGCAGTTCTGACATCAAGTCAAGAACAAGACCAGTAAAGGCAAAAAACAAACGATTTAGAAAGGAAAGTCCGGTTGAGCACGTCCACCAAACTGAGACAGATCAGATCCAGAGAACCAACAAAACCGAGACAATCTGAGTCAGCACGCTCACAAGATCGAGACGAGTCAAAACATAGAAAACAAAGAGACTGCTTTCACTTAAAACAAAGAACAATGACAAGAGACAAGTTCAGATTGAAACGCTGAAGAAACCCCAGACAAGTCCGAGTCTAAACGTCCACAAATCCGGTTCACCTGCCCAAGACGAGTCAAAGCACAGGTGATACTGAGACGCATTCAAATGAACTTTCTCCAGGCCGAGACAAATTAAAGTTCAGAACAGCCACAAAATAGAGTCAGAGTCAAACACTCATGAGACTGAGACAAGTAATAAATGATTAAAAAAAACCTTTGAGATCCTTATTGAGATTTCACATCCCAGTTTTTATTTTTCAGATTCTATATTTGGATTTGTCTCATACTTCTTCATATTAAGACAATGTACTACAATGAGCATGCTAGCATCTATGCTATCACTTGAAGCTACATTTCTGTATAGACGAGTTACAAACAGCTCATGTGGCTAATGGCTAACATTAGCTACATCACAGGTTACTTACCTGTCCAATAACCATCATACTGACCCCCCCCCCGCTGATATAAATGAGCGAATTTAATTGATGAACAACTGATAATCGATTGTGTACAGTGTTTACAGCTGCAGTGGTGTGTTTCTGTGTGTGTGTGTGTGTGTGTGTGTGTGTGTGTGAGTGTGTTTCCCTGGCAATGTTATTGTAAAGGAGTCAGGGAGTGATGGTGATGATGATGATGATGATGATGATGATGATGATGATGATGATGATGATGATGATGATGTACAGAAATCACATTATATTTTAAATTCAAGAATAAAACAATGACACTTTACGTCTTTGTTCATCTCTTTTTATTCAGTCAACTCCACATTCAGCCTCAGAACTATAAATACATCAACATCAATATAACATCACCAATAAATACCTACTGAAGATCAATACAACATTTAAATAAAATGCATTTTCAATTAACTTAAACCATAAATAGTACACAGTATATGAAACAGCAGCATGTAGGGGACACACATAAATGTTCAAACATTAGTTACTTATGAGTTAATTAACAAATGTCACTAATTCAAAATCATGAGATACAATATGTAGTTATTTCATCTATGACATACAGGGTCATATTTTTGGTTCAATATCTTAATTATGAGATTCTAGACTCCAATTTTTAAAGTTATAATTAATTATTCGATAATTAGATAATGACTTACAATCATAATTACAACCATAATGAACATATTTCAGTTCAATATTTCAAAGCATGATATCAGTCTCAGTCTCTATGCAGATGACTCACAATTCTACATCTTATCTGATTTTATCATTCTTCAGTGACCTCAGTTAAACCGGTCAATCACTCATGCTCTTCATTTAGTCTTTTAATTTCTTCACATTATGGCAAAATAAAATTTGCAGAAATTTTTGCATTTAATGACAAGATTAATGTCAATCATGTAATTTCAAAAATTTAAAAATCGAAAAAAAGACTGTACAATTGCTTTTGCTGTGCTACATAAATATTAATAGATTATAATTATTATATTATTTTTAATGTATAGAAAGAGAAAGAAAGGTAAAACATACACTTTTGTATTTTTTTTTCTATATTGTCAGGATTTTATATTTTTATGGCATCATTGATCTTCCGTACCGAAGCCTCCATTTGTGTGTGACTAACCCAGGTCCTGGTCTGGTTTCTGCTGGTTTTCACTGTTGCTGTGTGACTATGGGTCGGACACAGGTGCAGCCCACTGCCATGAGGCGGGACTCCAACCTGTAGTGGTAGTTCTGTCCCGCCCCTGCCGGCCTGACTCGCCGCAGCACCAGCACCTGGTGCATGATGGGTCTGGACTCCAGGCTCCGGTCCTCCTGGCCCTCCGAGTCCAGGCAGCCCTGCAGCAGACAGTGAGCCTCAGACAGCACCGAGGGGTAGAGGGAGTCATCGTGGGAGACACTGAGGACGGAGAGAGAGAAGGGACAAAAACATGTAAATATCAGATTAACTTTAATTCTGTTTTAATTATTTTATCTGAATTAAAATCCTTAACGAGAGACTGGTGTGTGTTCGTACTTGTACGTCCACGGGGAGATGGAGTCGTTCTCAAGAGGTCTAATGTTTCTGGAAGGAACCAAAGAATTGGCGTCCAGCTGCAGGGGGACCGTTTCTACTGTCGCACCATCAGACTTCCTGTGTGTCTTCGATGGGTGTTTCGAATGTCCGCCTGGTTTCAGCATGGCTGCGGCTTCCGTCACGGTCATCATCATCATCATCATCATCACTGCCACAACACAGGCAGCCTGAGGAAGAGGAGGAGAGTTTTTTTACTTTTACTTTTCCATGTATAAGAAATAAATCATTCATTCATTCATTCATTCATTTTCTACCGCTTATCCTCTAGTAGGGTCGCGGGGGGGCTGGAGCCTATCCCAGCATCCTTTCGGGCGAGAGGCGGGGTACACCCTGGACAGGTCGCCAGTCCATCGCAGGGCAAACACACAGAGACAGACAACCATTCACCCTCACATTCACAACTATGGTCAATTTAGAGTCTTCCATCAGCCTAGTCCCCATTTGCATGTCTTTGGACTGTGGGAGGAAGCCGGAGAACCCGGAGAGAACCCACACAGGCACGGGGAGAACATGCAAACTCCACACAGAAAGACCCCGTGTCCAAGCCGGGACTCGAACCCGGAACCTTCTAAATCATGTGTTTTATTTTATTATATACTCTTTATTTTATTGTAACTTAATTTAAATGTAACACACATAAAAAAACATGTTAATTACATGTAAATCACATGCAACAAATTCACACGTGAAATTTAAGAAAACACCTGTGAAAACAACTTCCACCAGCAATGAATAACATGCTAATTATAAATTACATAAATTATAAATAGAATATATTTGAACAATCTAATCAACAAAACATAAAAAGTTTTACTCAATGTTTAAAGTTTTAGGGAATAAAATATATTTAAAAGTAAAAATAATATTATTAATAAAAACATTGTCAACAGAATGAAAACATGTTTTTCCTTCAAAACAAATTTGATAAAACAAAAAATAAAATGAGCAGCATTAACACCATAGACTTTAACCCTATATGGAGTCCCAAAGTGGTCAATATCAAATTGATTGTATCTGAAAAAAATAGATGTGATATTATGAATGA
This sequence comes from Seriola dumerili, assembly GCF_002260705.1. Taxonomy (NCBI): domain Eukaryota; kingdom Metazoa; phylum Chordata; class Actinopteri; order Carangiformes; family Carangidae; genus Seriola; species Seriola dumerili. The sequence continues at coordinate 1,149,401 of NW_019174267.1, read as the reverse complement.
AGAGCATATTTAGTTATTTATTTGAAGTTCTTATTGAGTTTGAATAAAATTATTGTGAAGTTGCTTCAAAAAATAATAATCTGCCAAACAAATGTAATGTAACATAAAATAGATTAAAACACATTCTGGGTTTTATCGAGGTTCATTTTTATCTCTAGGGTTGTTTAAAAATGCTTTTTTTATGTTTTTATTTCATGTTTTTCAGCCAATCAGAGGCCGTCTCTCATTCAGCCTCCCAACATTAAAAGTTCTACGATGAAATAAAAATAAGCTGCAATAAACATGTTACATGGAAAATTAGAATGATATTATAATTAGTTCAGTTTTATAATTAATTTCAAATAAAATAAAAAAATTTTACTCTCTAGTAAATAGAGCGTGTTATTCATATGTTTTATACTTCAAACAGATGAGCTTTTACCATTTGGAGGGAAACACTGATATTTCTGAACTTTTAAAACTTCTGAACTCGACACTGTTTGAACTGATTTACATAAAATAATAAAGTTAGAACTCGCTGCTCTCACCGTCTTTCTGCAGGAGGTGGATGTTGAAAACATGCTGATGGTCGTCCTCGTCTTGGTTCTTCTTCTTCAGATGCGCTCTTTTTGCAGATGTTTCAGACTTCAGCGTTTGCTGTTGTTCTTCTTTGTGTTCAAAGGCTCCTCAGGTTCTGCTGGAGGTTCAGGTCAGAGGCTGTAACCTGCAGGTCAGACAGTCTGGTCTCTGTTGTGTCTCTTGAAGTTTAGGTTGAAGCTGTCTCGTTCTGCTGGTGTTTGTAAAGTCGCAGATGGTGGTGGTGGTCGTCTTCTTCTTCTCTGGTGTTCTGGTGGACATCGCTGAAGGCTGTGATTTTTATTCTGATGCACATCAGAGTCAGCACTGCTGTCGGACTTCCGCTGATGATGTCAACATCTTTCTGTCTTTCTTCACCACGCAGATGAGATCGCATGCTTTGGTCTGATGCTCTGACCCACTTTCACAGCCGATAAAGAGGTGAAATTATTCTGCAATGAAATTTTGCAGCAGATTTTCTAGGTCATCAAGTCTCCACCTTAAAACACCAAGTTATATAAATGAATGTTTAATCTGATGGTGTCAGTTTGCCATAGTTTGGTCCTCATAGTTCAAATGAACATAAATCTCACACTGATGTTTTAAACAATAGTTTTTTTTCTAACTCTGTGTCAGCAGTTTTTTCCTGCCACAAACTCACTGCCTCTGTGCACAGATCCAGCTGCATGAATTCATCTGCATCTGGTCTGAACAGAGTCCTGACCTCAACCCTGTTTGTGATTCTGATCTTATCAGCTCTGATGTGCAGCTCCATACCACAGCTGCAAAGTGCCAAACGAACCAATAAACTGCAGTTTCTTCAGCACAAGAGATGATAATTAATTTGATGATTGGCATTGTTTAAACCTTAAACGTGGTGTTTATTATAGTAACCATGACGACGAAGGTCTGGTACACCTGCAGCTGGGTAGAGACAGGTGACTTGTTATGGCTGTTATACCATGCTGTAAAATCCTGGGCCACTCCGTCTGCAGAGCGTCTCATTCTGACTCGTGTTCCTGAATGAATCCAACCTTAAACCCAATCTACTCACACTCAGGCAGGAACACCTGAACGAGGGTTTAATTCAGTTCTCCATCTCAGCTCGCTCCATCACAGACTTGATGTTCTACGTTGTCATGGCGCTAAATCCGTCAAGTTTAACACAATCACAAACTTATATCGATCTAAACTCTGCTGAGTTCTCAGCATCTTATTAGTGTGGCTTTATCCAGAGCACCAAACTGCTTTATGGCACAATCACCTGTCGTAAACTACAAACATATAACTGTTCACTTAAATAATGGAGAGGAAGCGTAACCACTCAGAACCAGGCTAAATTAGTTCCAGCCGTAATGCATCGACCCCCACAAAGTACCTTCGGAGGGAGGGGTAGTAGAACTTTCCAAAGGTTCAGGAACTTTTGGGGGGGGGGGGCGCAGTGCTGACCATTTCTGACTGGTGGAGTACTCACTGCATTTTATTTCACCCGCCATGTTTAACAGTCCGCATCGAACGAACACATTTTCCACAGCGTGAGACAGGTCCGCGAGAGGGAAAGAAAACTGAAACAGGACTTCAAAAAGATAAAGGACCTCAACAACCGGAGTGGCTGATGTCACGTATAATATGGGATCGTCACGTATTTGAAATAAAATGCAATTTGTCCCGTATTTCCGTTCATGTGACGTCCTCAAAGTGAATAATTATAATGTCAAGTCATAATTTTGCATCATCTTCTACTTTGAAGAAAAGTACCTGGAACTGAAAGTCTAAACGTGGGTATATACAGGGACTGTTGTACGAACTTGAATAAATGTAGAACCTGAATAAGAGAATCTAAATGACTTCTCAGCAAGAAAGATCAACAAATAGGTTCTGTACTTAATTGGCTCTTACATGACACATATGGTCATTTAGTTTGGAGAACTTGTTGTTTTTTATATATTAATTGACAAATTAACGTATTTAGCAAGTTGCAAAAAAGACTTTGTGCATTTCATCATTATATTAACAGAATATACTGTATATATTCATGGCTTTGGTGTCGTCTTCATATTAAATCTGTTACTTCTAATGGTTTTAGAAGGAAGTGACAAACAGTGTCGACAACGCTGCAAATATGATTTTGGATAGAGACCATGAACCGTGTTACATAACATATATACAGTATATACGTAACAGCAGACAATAACTACTACAGTAGTAGTAGGACAAAACAACTGACAGCTTTTTGTTATAGATTTATATTTTGAATTATTGAGAGGGAGATAGAAAAGAAGAAAAAAACACTATACAAATATATATACACACAAATATACATACAAATATGTATATCTGTATGTATATATCTATATTTTTTTATTTTATTTTGTTGTGTTGTCACTTTGTTTTCTTTCACCAAATTAAAATAAATAAATAAACAAATTTAATAATCCAGCTGCTGACCTTTGTTGAATCTTTCTCATCTCACATTAATACTTTGTTTTATTTTGAAAGGTGAAGACAAACAACATGTTTTGTTGTTTATTTTGAAGGACTTGTCGTCTTGTTGAATCTATTACATCTTCATATTCATGTCACTTGGTCAGAGTTACTGAGTCTTTCAGGTGGTGAAATCACAAGATCTGAGTCTGACATTTTAACTCAGTTTACTACATTTAAAAAGATACAATTTGTTTTTATTTATTTTTGTTTTATTTGATGATTTTGTTTCTTGTTTTATTTGATGATTTGTTTTAATATGTTTGAATAAAATCACAGTTGGGGCATCGGTGACTGTGGGACGAATGATTCACCTGAGCATGATGATGATAAGAGGTGTGTGAGTCACATCTTCACATCGTCACGTCACGTCACACTCCGCATCACGGCTGCTTTAATGTTGTGTGTGTGATGCAACAGGAGAAACGTCTCACCAGTCCGACATCACAGTTCTTTGATCCGGAGGCTCCTGGTCCCCTCTTTCTTCATGTGTGCAGTTTTCAGATGTGCTGAGTCAGTCATGTGATGCAGGATGTGCTGTGTGTTGCAGTCTGACCTGGTTTACGGTCGTGTTGTGACTCAGGTCGGGCGGCAGCTTCTTCACTATCAGGTCTGTTGTTTGTTTCTCCGCCCACACTGCCAGGTCGCCACGACCTGGTTTGACTGATGGATTGATGCTAATCTTTGATCTGAGGCACTTCCTGTGTTTGTTTCTTTGATGTCCCCTCATCTTCGAAACGCTCAAAGGCCTCTTATGGAAAGAAAAGTGTCACCACATTTAAATTAATTTACTCCTATTGAAAGATCAGAAGTCACAGTCAGAGTGAAAATAAATAATGGAATCATCTGCAAAAAAACAAACCAAAACCAAATCAAACTGCAGTCATGTCTTATATGTGGGATTTTATGTTTTATGTTTTCTATGGAGTTTCTTTTTTTTTATCTCAATGGGACTTCCTGGAAAAATTAAGTTTTTTAAATTTGCATATTTCTTTGATTTTATTTAACCAAGAAAACTTCCCTGAGCTGCAGACAAACATCACGAGAGACGACACTAAATAAATATTACAAGATCAATAAAAATATAAACAAAACAAACGATTCTAAAGCCGTTTAATAAAGAGAGAAACTCCACGTTCACTGTGTGTTAGTTGTTCTTATTGATTTATCTGAGTGTGAAGCTGAAGTGTTGCACAGAGAGTTTAGCGTCACCTTTTTTAAGTTTGAAGCATTAAAGAACAATATGAATAAACCTGAACCTGCAGTTTGACCAGACTGTCCACAGTCTCTGAGCTCTGACTTTTATCATCTTAGTTTCAATATAAATAAATTATCTCCGACTGACTGATATCAGTTCTCAGTCTGCTCAGCACAGACTCTCTGTGGTTTATAACCACACTTTCATTTTCATAACTTGTCCACTGCTTCTGTCGATTACAGTAAAATAATTGTTGAATGTCTGAAAATAGAAACGAGAGTTGTTGTGATGAACCCAACTACAAACTCCAGGTCCAGGGACTCAAACAGGTTCATCAGGCCCCACATCCAGCAGGTGTGAAGGGAGGTAGGGATGTTCAGGTCAGGAGACGATCATCGTTTATCAAGCATGAATCTACTTCTTCAAATACAAAGTCAAAGTATAAATTATTCTAAAACATCATAATGTTGTTATCAAAGCACAAATGTTAAAGCAGCATTTTAATGTTGTAGCTGGAGGCGGTGCTGTTTCATTTCGGTCTACCACGGCGTCCCCTGAATCAGGACGCAGCTCAGGTGTCTCCAGGTGTCTCTGGCTCAAGTGGCCACAACAAAAGGGGGGAGACACACTCATTAAGAATATTTTCATTAAACCAAATTAAATGTTGTGAGTATGAGGTGTGGAGATCAGAAAGATCAGTGATGTATGGTGAGCAGGAGGGAGGTATGTGAGTGCAGGTGTGGTCAAGTAAGACATAACCAGGTGAGCAGTAGGCAGCCAGGACTGTTGCACTCTGGGACACACAGGTGATCCAGATGAACCAATCAGCTGCAGACAAAGAGAGACAGGTGAGTAAAAAGGATCTAAAAACAACGAGAACCCCACAGGTCGTCATTCATCATTCGTTAGAAAGCCGCTGCGTCCTGGTTCACCCTCGTTTCTTTGGATGTTCAGTTGATGTTGTATTTCGAAATAAAAATCATGAGATATTAAAACAAACAAACAAAAAAACTCTCATCCAACTTTTATAGTTAGATCAGAGTCTCCAGCGTTCGGTGATGTCAGCTGCATGGACCAATGAAAGAACATCCAGCGCAAATCTCTGCGAACAGGAAGTAAACGAGTCCAAACTTAAATGATTAAATTCTTTAATGAGATGAAAGTGGTGAGAAACGCTGGAGACCTAATGGACACTCAACTCTTCTTTGTTGGTATCGTTATTTTCATCAGTCTAAACACTCGAGAGACTTCCTGTCGGTCCAACATGATGTTTCCTCTGGCGCCTCCTTCAGGACGAACAGGACAGCAATATAAGAAAGGTAAAGGTTTCTCTCTGCAGCCTCCAGGTGTCGCTGCTGAGACTCGCTGACGTTTCCTGCTGTGAGAAAAGTGCTGACGGCTCTGATGGTAATCAAATTAAAACCCAGTGAGTAATCAGATCACTCTGGTTTCCGCTCTGTCAGTCAAAGTGGGTCGGAGAGAAGATGGGCGTCAGCATCTTTCTGACAAAAACCGTCAGACCTCAGCGTCGACCACATCACAGCCAAAACCACAGCTAACGCCCCCCTCTGTGATGTCACAGCCAGGGGAGGGGCCACAGCGCAGGAGCCTCTCTGACAACCATATATGGAAACAGGAAGCTGAATGCTGACGGACTCAGGCTGCTGTCTGAAAGATGGGTTTAATTCATTTCAAATGTATTTATTTATGAAAAGTAAATATTTTTTATCAATAAATATCTTTAAAAACTTTTGTGAAACAGTAAAACTGTAAAAACTTTCTATGTGTTGAATTTGTCATTTTGAACCTTCAAATTTAGAGAAAAGGTCTGTAGATGAATTAAAGTCGCTGCTTCAGTCTGTTCATCTCAGGATCTCAGCTGATCTCCAGGCTGCGACCACCAGGGGGCGGCACAGTTTAAAATTTGAAAATTTAAAAGTTTAATTGAATTAAAAAGACGTCTTTGGTTGTATCGTATATATTCCTCAAATTTTACGTTTCTATACAACGAAACTGCAACAGCAAATACTTTTAGTACTAATGTACGTTTTTATTCCTCCACACCGGCAGCAGTCGGTGGGGCGGCCATTTTGTTTTCAAGTTGTACATAGTCAGCGACAGTGAGGACCAGAGGCGTGATGTTTTTGTGTTGGAACGCCTTGAGGGAGTTTCGTACAAACATTCACTCAGACTCTAAAATGAACTGAATAGAATATGGTGATCAAAGGTCAAAGGTCAGAGATCACTGTGACCTCACAAAACACAATTTTGGCCAATTCATATGCTAATTATGACAGAATTTAACTCAAATGTCTCTAAGAATAAAATAACATGATGATATATATATCCAAAAGATCAAAGGTCAGCTTCACTGTGACATCATAATGTTCTGTAGAAACACTTCTGCTCTTTATTCAATGCTGTAACTCACGAAGGAGAGACTGTGACCATGCTTCTAGATTTTCATCGCGTTTTCACTCACTGACATTATCATGTTTGTTTTCTCTTTCTTATTCTGATTTGTGTGAAAAAAATGAAAGGAAATGATCTTGTCTGGTTGGCAGAGGATGTAATTCTAGTTTTAAGTTGTAAACCACGGTGTAGTTTAGTTTGTAAGATGTTGCTGTGTGTTAAAGGCTCTTTACCTTCAACCTTCAAAACCTAATGTGAGCTCCTCAAAAAACAGAGGAAATAAAGACGAAGGTTTCGTTCAAGGTAAAGTCTCTGTGTCCCTACAGGTTCTATTTTTATTTTTATTCATAAAGTTTCAGCACATGTTCAAATGAAGGAGAAGAAGAAGAAAATGAAGGTTGAATACCTGGGGGGTCAGGTGTGCTTAGGTCCCCAAAAAGAGAAGTGAGCTCAGTTGGAAACAAGAGGAAGGAAAGATGATGTCACCACAGAGGTGTTTCTAAGAACTGTTTCCCTCCCCCGCCCAACATCAGAGACAAAGAAAAGGGGTCACGATGATTCGAGTTTCGGTAAAGGGAGCAGAGAGGAGGCAGCGGTGTGTGTGTGTGTGTGTGTGTGTGTGTGTGTGTGTGTGTGTGTGTGTGTGTGTGTGTGTGTGGTGGGGGGGTCTTTCTAAGACTCTTGTTGCTGGAAACACCTTCACACAAAGTAAACCATGAACTCTGACTGACATCCAGGAAAAAACCATCCGTTCACACACAACCTGCATTCAGTCCTCCTCATGTCACCTCCTCCTACCTCCTCCTACCTCCTCCTACCACCTACTGCCTCCTCCTGCCTCCTCCTCCTGCCTCCTCCTACCTCCTTCTGCCTCCTCCTCCTGCCTCCTCCTACCTCCTCCTCCTGCCACCTGCTGCCTCCTTCTGCCTCCTCCTCCTGCCACCTCCTACCTCCTCCTACCTCCTCCTGCCTCCTCCTCCTGCCTCCTCCTCCTCCTGCCTCCTCCCCCCGCCTCCCCCCCCCCCCCCCCTCCTCCCCC
>NW_019174267.1:1041433-1141556 GCF_002260705.1 Seriola dumerili | reverse complement strand
CCCCCTCCTCCTCCTTCCTCCTGCCTCCTACTGCCTCCTAGTGCCTCCTCCATCCTCCTCCTCCTGCCTCCTCCTGCCTCCTGCCTCCTACTGCCTCCTTCTGCCACCTGCTGCCTCCTCCTCCTGCCTCCTTCTGCCACCTGCTGCCTCGTCCTGCCTCCTCCTGCCACCTGCTGCCTCCTCCTACTGCCTCCTCCTCCTGCCTCCTCCTGCCTCCTTCTGCCACCTGCTGCCTCCTCCTCCTGCCACCTGCTGCCTCCTCCCTCCTCCTCCTGCCACCTGCTGCCTCCTCCTGCCTCCTCCTGCCACCTGCTGCCTCGTCCTGCCTCCTTCTGCCACCTGCTGCCACCTGCTGCCTCCTCCTCCTGCCTCCTCCTACTGCCTCCTCCTCCTGCCACCTGCTGCCTTGTCCTGCCTCCTACTGCCTCCTACTGCCTCCTCCTCCTGCCTCCTAGTGCCTCCTCCATCCTCCTCCTCCTGCCTCCTTCTGCCACCTGCTGCCTCCTCCTCCTGCCACCTGCTGCCTCGTCCTGCCTCCTCCTGCCTCCTCCTGCCTCCTACTGCCTCCTCCTGCCTCCTCCTGCCTCCTACTGCCTCCTCCTCCTGCCTCCTACTGCCTCCTTCTCCTGCCACCTGCTGCCTCGTCCTGCCTCCTCCTGCCTCCTCCTGCCTCCTACTGCCTCCTCCTCCTGCCTCCTACTGCCTCCTCCTGCCTCCTAGTGCCTCCTCCTCCTGCCTCCTCCTGCCTCCTTCTGCCTCCTCCTCCTGCCTCCTCCTGCCTCCTCCTGCCTCCTCCTGCCTCCTCCTGCCTCCTCCTCCTGCCTCCTCCTGCCTCCTCCTGCCTCCTCCTCCTGCCTCCTCCTCTTGCCTCCTCCTCCTCCTGCCTCCTCCTGCCTCCTCCTGCCTCCTCCTCCTGCCTCCTCCTCTTGCCTCCGCCTCCTCCTGCCTCCTCCTGCCTCCTCCTGCCTCCTCTGGCCTCCTGTCCAAGATTAAATGTAAAATAAACAGGTTGTTAATTAAACCAGACCAGGATCTCTCCCTGAACAGAACCATAAACCAGTTTAATAAATTTGGAGTCACTATATATATATACTATATATATATATAGTATATATGTACTACATATATTATATCACTATATATCTTGAGTAAATATCGGAAGCTGTGTTTCCATTAATCTGCACAGTTTGAAATTAGAATCAGAAATACTTTAATCCCCTGCAGGAAGTTGTTGTGTTGCAGTGCTCCATTCCACATATATAAAATATAAAGCAATGAAAATAAAAAAGAATAAATATACTGTCAGTAATAATCAGTATATACATAGTTCATATTTACATGCCATTTACAGTTACAGTGAATTAGGAACTAAAAAGGGAAGTGAATGAGAATGAGGAGGATTTTCAGACAAAGCAATATTTCACTTTTCATCATCAAACACATTTAAGTCACATGTCATCCAAAAACACTGCAGACTATCATCTCCCAAAAAGTCAGGGGTCGCATCCTTCGGAGGACGTGGTCAACCAAGGCTCCTGTTGCCTAGCAACCGTGACGACACGTAACTTTTTTATTTCCAAAAACTTTTAAGTCTCTTGGTTTTAATCGTTGATCTGAGCTGAAGCACAATAATTAGATTCAACAGTGTAACCCCTCAGACTCTCTGTCAGCACACAATGAATCTTGGGATATGTTGGATGCTTTGTTGCCTAGGAAACGAAGGATGCATTTGAAGGAGCCTTTGAAACGCGACAGTCTTTTCGCGCCGCTGTGATGTAATCACTCCTCGAAGGATGGCGCCCCTGACTCGTGTCCGCTGTCAGAAACATCGCCCTCGTCACCTTTTCTGAAATACTGCGACCGCTGAGGTGGATGTGATCGAATCAACAGTTATCAGATGCTGGAAATCTGTCGCCATGTTTAATTGGAGAGAACCAGCTTTGATCACCAACATGCCTCAGTGGAAACAGAAGATTGACTGTGTGTTCTGTCGACTCTTCTAATTAAAAATTAGCTTCTATTCTGCACAACTGACGGAAACGTCACAGCCACTGAACCCAGTCTGTGCAGCTGCTGGTGTTAAACTTATATCTACATTTTCATTGTAAGGAAACGCTGCTATGGTGATGACGCTGTCGGGGAGAGTGGAGTGTCTGTACGCTGAGGGTCGTTACTAATCAGCCAGACAGAGACGAGCTGATTGAGACCTTCACCCCTGCTCCTCTGTGAGGGAAACCCCTCATCACCAACAGTTAGATGAAGCTGATTTACTCCAACACACTTTCAACATGAGTTGTAAAATATTATTTGATCAAATTAAATTCAGTTTCAAATCCTGGAAGTTAAATTCAAAATATAGGAATTCATTTTATTAAAGTAAATTTGACTCGACTTAACAGTACAATCTTAAAAAGTGTACATTTATATTTTGGCAAAAAATGAAATTGTTGGTACAAATATCTGTGATCTTATAGACAGATACAGTTTTATATTTTTATATTTATTACATATTTCATCTTTTTCACATTCTTTTTAATGTTTCTAACGACCTGCTGTTTAATAAACTCACGACTGAACAAACAAAATAATTTCAAGAGAAAACGTCAAAATAAAAATGACATAGAACAAACATTGTGCAAATGATTCTGTGCTGACAAGACAATGTGACATTGATGTGGTTTTGTTGTCAGAAAACATCAGGTCTGATTTTTCTTCAGTGTTTTTATCAGAATATTCAGTTTGATAAGAAACGAGACTGAAACAGAGAGAAGATCTCGTGCAGAGAAACCGAACAGACGCTGCAGCAAAAGGAAGCGGCAGATGAACAGTTCAGATAAACTGTAAAAAACTAAATCAGATAACTCAATACATTATGAAGATTTACATTATATAATCTAAAGCAACATTAATAGGTAAGTAGATAGTAATAGATAGTAAGCACAGACACCATGTGACACACACTCACAGAATCATGATGAGAAGGAATTTACACTTAATAATGAATTATTGAATGAATATCTATGACTGGAGAAGCAACAATAAAGATCTTAAAGTCTGAAACACTCGACCTGCTTCGTCAGGACTGAGTGGGCAGAAACAGATTCTGATTTGCTTGTTGCTAAAAGCTCAGAGGTGGATGTGGATTTTCACGTCTTTTAACAGCCTCTGAAAATCTTGTTCTTCTGACCTGCTGCAGTTTAACGACTCACCTGCAGCAGTGACGCCGTGATTGTCACAGGTGAAACAAATTAGAGATGATCTGAAATGGACTCGACCCAATAAACAGAGATCCACTGGAAAAGTAAAGTGAGAGGAACTGAAATAAAATGTTCATATGCTTCAAAAACAAATGCATATAAATAATGAAAAGTCCTGTTTCACAAAAATAAACAAATAAGATATTTGATATCTGTCAATCAATTAATCAATCAAACACTTTGATTGAACAGCATCAATCTAAGATAAAAAGAAGTTGCTCCTCAGGACGGAGCAGCTGATGCTTCCTCATCTGATTCAGTTCATTTCCACTCTCAACAGTCGGATTGAAATACGACGGGGAATCGAACCTGGAGGAGCGTCCTCAGTGCTCCTGTGTCTGAGGGCCTGAGCCCTGACCCGGGGCCCGAGGGCCTGAGCCCTGACCCGGGGCCCGAGGCCCGAGGCAGACCTGCTCTAAATCATTATCAGTCTAACAGACCTGTGTGTGAAGGGATCCGAGAGCAGCGGCGTCAGTAAATGTTGAGTGAATGATTTGATCACTTCGAACATTAATCACTAGATATTAGAACAGATCAAGGTAAAATCTGTCAAATTATTTACATGCGACAAGTTTTAGAACTTTGTGTTTCCATGGCTGCACTGTTTGATCACATGAAGATAATCTACAAATCTGATGCATTGATTAAAAAACAAAAAGCTCCCTGCAGTGTGAAACAGCAGCAGCGTCGGCTCACAGCTTCCTGTCCTGCAGATGTTATCAGAGGAGAAACCGTGTTCACCTGTGCAACACTGCAGTGAGAGTGATGGACTGCAGAGATAACAGGAATCTCCCCTGCCGTCTCTGCATCTGCTTTATCAGTGTGATCAGATCTGTTGGTCGCACGTCGTTATAAATACAACTGAACTCAGAGCAGCAACACACACACACACTAACACACACACAGCAGCTGGACCGGGCCGACAGCGACGATATGAAGCCGAGACACAGCGTCTGCACTCTGCTGGTGAGCAACAACTTTTTCCTTTAATAAGAACTGACGATCAATTCATCTGTTTCCACGTGTTCTAACTTCATCTGTGACTCAAAGACCTGAATGAACGACGGATGACGGAGAGAGAACGTGACGATTAAAGTCTAATCTTTAATCTGCTGCTGAGTGAGAAAACAAATAGTGAAATAGATGAAGATAATTGATACAATCTGATCAATAACTTCTCATTTACAACTCCAAACAGAACAAAGCGAACGTCTGCAGCCGTGACACAGGAAGTCATATAATTGATAAGATGGAGGGCAAGTGTGATTTCTACCGCAGCAGTTATATTTTCATCTTTTATCTCACACTTCGTCATAAAGGCGAAGAGTTTCCGTCTGAAATATTTCTAATATTGATAATCATATCTACGACCTGTTCTCTGAGCAGCCGCGTATCAGGAAGCTCAGAGTCACTTATCTTTAAAATTTTACCACAAATTAAAGCTCCATGTTTCTTCTTCTTCTTCTGTGTTTTATTTGAAGTGTTGATAGAAGATATATTTAAACCATCTCAGTGTAGTTTTACATCTCCTCTCTCAGGCTTCTCTCTGGAGCTCTAGTAACAACAGGTCGGTGAGCCAATCAGAAGAGAGGAGGCTCTGAGCCTCTCTTCTGATTGGCTGACTGTTTTCTGAGTGATCCAATAAAAATGAAACAGATTTCAGGTAAAAACACTCAGAGAAACCAAATCCTGCAAGGTTTGGATGGTGGGTCCAGGTGGGCGGGGCTTGGTGACTGCTTTGTTGTGACATCACAAAGTTCCAGAAGTCCTGACGGCTGGTTTTAAGGCTCAGTTTCTGGACTGATTTTGGGCGATTCATTTAATTTTATTTTCGATTAGGTTTTTTTTGCAACAAATTTTATCCTCCCTTCCACTTCCTGGTTAAGTTTTGGCGACGTACGTAGCAGTGCGTCATTGGTTCAGAGACAGTCAGGAGAGCTCACATCCTGTTTGGCTGCTGTTCCACTTCTTCTCCCGACTCACTTCAGCAAGAGTTTGATAGATTAGAAGAGAAGCGCCGGTTGTGTTGTTACTTCCTGTCTGAGCTCCGCCTCCACATTGTGCTGGTGTAGAAAACAAACCACACTGAGCTCAGATACTGAGGCTTTCAGAGAACTGTGACCAACATCTGATCTGAGGTCAGATTATCTCAATAATAATGTTCCTGTAGAAGAACAAACATCTCAGTTCAACTTACAGTAATAATCTCGCTTCTCCTGTCCTCAGGTACGTTGCAGTGCATTGTGGGTGGTGGTCTCCTCCTCCTCCAGGGTTAAAGCTCCTCCCCCTCCTCCTCCTGGATGTGACTCCATGTTGGCGTTCTCCTCAGAGGTCTCCTCCTTAACTGAGGGGAACGGGAACATCCACACAAGATCTCTGTCTCCATGGACCTGGAGGTGGGTCTGACAACACACACACACACACACACACACACTCACACACACACACACACACACACACACACGCACACACACACGCACACACACACACACACACACACACACACGCACACACACACGCACACACACACACACACACACACACACACGCACACACACACGCACACACACACACACACACACACACACACGCACACACACACGCACACACACACACACACACACACACACACGCACACACACACGCACACACACACACACACACACACACACACGCACACACACACGCACACACACACACACACACACACACACACGCACACACACACGCACACACACACACACACACACACACACACGCACACACACACGCACACACACACACACACACACACACACACGCACACACACACGCACACACACACACACACACACACACACACGCACACACACACGCACACACACACACACACACACACACACACGCACACACACACGCACACACACACACACACACACACACACACGCACACACACACGCACACACACACACACACACACACACACACGCACACACACACGCACACACACACACACACACACACACTCACAATATTCATGTTTACAGATGATCAATAAGTGAACTGGTTGTTTAAGTTTGATAACTTTGTAATTAAATCTTAGACATGACGTCATCAAACTGAACTATTTAATTAGTATTTCTAGTTCTTCCACCATTATACATGTTTTAATTTATAAGTTCTATTGTAAAAAATAAAGAAATGGTTTCTATGTGAATAATATGAATAACGTGGGCTGGACATGTATCTGCATGGTATAATAATAAAAACTCATTTCATTCATATAATTAAATATATTAAACAAATCAATCAATTTTACATCCAATCAAATTTTAAAATATCACACTGATGAGACCCATGAAATGAAAACCTAAGCAAGAATAAACAAATTAAATGAGCCTTGTCACTTTATGATAATTAAAAAGATGTCCTCTCTGGGCCTCCGTACCTGTGAGGAGTCTACAGTGACACCTGTGTTTCCTCTGTAAACTGATGTTGTTGTTGTTGTTGTTGTTGTTGTTGTTGTTGTTGTTGTTGTTGTTGTTGTTGTTGTTCAGGTCATCCACGGTGAAGAACCGGATCCCCTCCACCCTCTGGGAGGCCGAGTGCAGCAGCAGCTTCTGCTCCAGTCCCAGCCCTGGAGACACGGACGAGCACGGCCTGAACTCGGTCCCCGTCTACCAGAACGTCCTGGTCCTGACCCGGCAGGAGGGGGCGGGGCGCTGCTTCACCGCCTCCTTCCAGTCTGTGGCCGTCGGCTGCACCTGCGTCAGGGCCAAGACCAGTCGAACCTGAGGCCACGTCGATCTGGACCGGCAGCTGGAGACGGAGGAAAAAGAACTAAATAAATAAAAGGAATTTAATATTTAATATTTTCTAATTGAACTGATTCTGAATAAAAACGTACAACACAAACATGAAACTGTGTCGGCTTCAGTTTAGAGCGGGACCTGTAGACCTCCATAAAGCAGGTCAACACAATCTGAACATTAGAACTGTTGGATAATATTAATAATAACAATAAACTTTATTTAAAGAGCACGTTTCAAGAGCAGCCATGGAGCTCAGAGTGCTTTATAATGTATGTGAATGTGAATAGAGTGACGATGAAATTAAACAGGAGATGATGAAATATGAAAATGAAAATAAAAACAGAATCCAATAAGAAAAGTAAAATATGAGACAATGAATCAAAAGCCAAATTAAATAAAGAGATTTTTAGCTGCTGTATATAAAAGTCCAGCAGTAGAAGATGGTGACGGATTATACAACCACAGAGAATCTGCTCCCAAACCACGAGGAGCTTTAAAACCCAGTAAACATCTCTTCTAGAAGATACTGGGAGCCAGTGGAGTGAAGCTGATGTTCCCTCTAGTTTTAACTAGGTGTTCCTAATAAACTGATGCGTGGTCAGTTCAGCAGAGGAAGGGAACAGAGCATGTATGTGTGTGTGTGTGTGTGTGTGTGTGTGTGTGTGTGTGTGTGTGTGTGTGTGTGTGTTGTCTCGTGACGTCTGAAATCCTGAGCAGAGAAAAACTCATTCAGACGGAAATCAGCTCTAATTAGCTGAAAACAAGAGCACATTATAGAGATTAGACTGTGTGTGTGTGTGTGTGTGTGTGTGTGTGTGTGTGTGTGTGTGTGTGTGTGTGTGTGTGTCACCATGCATGTGACAGTGGCTGGTCTGCAGCAGGACTGAGCAGCAAACAGGTCAGTGACAAAACAACCAGACGCACCAGCTTCCAATAGAATAGAATAGAATAGAATAGAATAGAATAGAATAGAGTAGAGTAGAAAATGCCTCCTGCTGTGTAACAACTCGGCGCTCACGATTGTTTCTTCTGTTGGTGACCTCTGACCTTCTGGATGTGAGTTTGCATTTTTCTGAAATCTTCTTGTTTCTGATTGTAAATGTTTGTTTGTTTGTTAAATGCAGGAAACAGGACATACTTCTTCTTCTTCTTCTTCTTCTTCTTCTTATTATTATTATTATTATTATTATTATTATTATTATTAGTTCAGTTATTATTTTATTATTATCATTATTATCATTATTATCATTATTATTATTAGTTCAGAGACACATAAATTCCTGCAGTGATACAGTTTGTGTGATTACAGACTTTCACGGTCAAAACCAGAAGTGAACGTCACAGACTTTTTGTTTCTGCTGGTGTTTGTTCGTCTGATGATTGATCGTCGTCTTTTCACCTGATTTTTAATTAATCAAATAATCAGAAAATCGTCTGAATTTAAAATCTATATAAACTGGAGCAGCTGCTGTTTCCAGATGTGTTTTTCCCTGCTGTAAATTTTTCCAGGATGATGTCACCAGACTGTAGGTTCATGTCTCTGAGAAATCAGCTTCTTTTCTGTCACTGTGGTGAATGTCTCTAAATACTACATTACCCATGAGCCTCAGCTACTGTTGCTATGGAGAAGAGGCCAGTCAGAGATGTGAATAAGTAGTGTAGAGTAGTGAATCCAGGACACGTTGTTGTTGCCTACACACCTGGAGGTCACCTGTCTAACCACATACTCACCTGTGGAAGCACCAAAACGCATCACAACATACTCCTCCCCCTCTGTCTGATCACCTGCCCACCTGAACTCACACCTGTATCCTACCCACATGTTAAACAACCTAAACACCTGTATAACCTACACCTGTCTGACCACCTGTGTGACTTCATACCACCTGTACACCTGTCTAAACAACACACCTGTCTACCATCAAAACACCTGTCTAACCGTCAACACACCTGTCTAATCAACACACCTGTCTAACCATCAACACACCTGTCTACCATCAACACCCCTGTCTAATCAACACAAGTGTCTAACCATCAACACACCTGTCTACCATCAACACACCTGTCCAATCAACACACCTGTCTACCATCAACACACCTGTCTACCATCAACACACCTGTCTAACCCACTTGTTTCACCTTCGTACAGAACAACAAGCTAAAATCAGGATCCTCTCCCATCATGCCTCGGGTGTCGTTCGCCCCTCCCTCGCTGTGCCTCACCTTTCTCCCCTTGGTGCACCGCCTCCTCCCCTCCCTCCCCCCCACGGTCCGTGACGTGGACGTCCCCCCTCTGTTCCGGGAGCGGTTCATCCTGGGGGGGTACCGGCCCGTGGGCCTGTCGTGGCGTAGTTACGTCCTCAGTCTGTTCCAGATCCACAACGAGACCCTGAATGTGTGGAGTCACCTGCTCGCCGCGGTCTGCGTCCTGCTGAGGTTCATGGCGTTCGCCGTCCTGCAGGGGGGGGTACTGTCACCGTCTCCTGTTTGTTTCACCTCCTTTTTTTTGGAAGTCATGTATCTGACCCGTTTGACCTCTGACCTCCTCAGGGGATCCTGGGTTTTCGGCTGCAGGGTCCTGAAGGTCAGGGCTTTTCTCTGGACGTGTCCTCGCTGCCTCTCGTCCTCTATGTCTTCTCTGCCGTCACCTACCTGAGCTGCAGGTGAGTCCGCAACGTCTTTAAGAAAAAAACAGAGTCTGACTCTGACTAGGGCTCATGGGAAATCTCACAGCTGTGTCGCAGTTCAGAGGCTCCTTCAAAATGCGTCCTTTGTTTCCTGGACAACGAACGATCCAACAGGTGATTCCAACATTTCCCAGGATGCAGATCAAGCTTTATTATTGATAGAAAATTATTGATTAGTGCAGCTCTAATTACTGTGCATGTTGCAGCGCTGTAGCTCACCTGTTGCAGTCCCACTCGGAGCATGCGCACTACTCGCTCTTCTTCCTGGACTACGTGGGCGTGGCTGTCTACCAGTACGGCTGTGCTCTGGCTCTGTGCCTGTACAGCTCGGACGCGGCCTGGACGCAAAGCATGCTGGGACAGGTCTGTTTGTGTGTCTTACGTCCATCCTCAATAACATGACATGATGCATTCAGGTGCACTGATGACGCCGGTGTTTGCAGATCTTCCTCCCGGCCGCCGCCCTCCTCGCCTGGTTCTCTTGCGCCACCTGCTGCTACGCGAAGCTTCATTTCCGCCGTCCGTACCCGCTGCACCGGAAGCTCTGCCAGGTGGTCCCGATGGGCGTGGCCTACCTGCTGGACATCAGTCCCATCGCCCATCGTCTCGCCACCTACAGCTGGACGAACAGCACTGCGCTGCCTCTGCACTTCCTGCAGGTGATGTTTAAAGAGCCTGCAAAACACCTGCAGTTAAGATTTTCCTTCAAGTAAAAACAGTTGCACAAAACAACTCAAGTTTCATCCCTAAGGTTTCCTTAAAATGTTCACATGAGTATTTAAGGTTTTCTCCTTTTCTTAGTCTTATACTTAAGGAATCACTTAAAATCAGGTAAACCGTTGCACAAAACACCTTAGAGACCAAAGTAAGGTAAAAAACTAAAGGTACTTCTGACTCTGTCTAAACTGCAACATGACCCAGTTTAAATGAAGATCAGTTCAACATATCAACTGAAACTGTCACTTCCTGTTTCTACTGCCACTTCTGCCCCTCTTCCACCAGGTGGTGCTGTTCCTGCTGTCGGCCTTCTTCTTCTCCTGTCCCGTCCCTGAGCGCTTCGCCCCCGGTCGCTACGACATCGTGGGCCACGGCCATCAGCTCTTCCACATCCTGTTGTCCCTCTGCACGCTCGTCCAGCAGGAGGCGCTGTTCCGGGACTTCCTGTGGCGGCGGCCGGCGCTGGTCAGGGAGTTTGGAGAGGAGCGCCTCCTGCTGGCCTGCGCCTCCTTCCCCTGCCTGACGCTCTGCTGCACCATCACGGCGCTCGCCGTGAGGAGGAGGGCTCAGACTCAGCTGATGAAAGAGCAGAGATAGAAGAAGAAGAAGAAGAAGAAGAAGAAGAAGAAGAAGGAGGAGGAGGAGGAGGAGGAGGAGGAGGAGGAGGAGGAGGATGTGTGACCTCATGCTAAAACTCCTGAGGGATTTACTTTGGATTAAAAGACTTCTCTGAGCAAACAGGAGCGTGTTTGTAGACGTCTGCTCCTCTGGGAAGAAGATTATTATAATGTTCTTCTGGTTTTTCTGGTTTCTGTTTTTTTGTTTTTACCTTTTTGTCTAAACTAGAATAATATTGTGCATATTTTTCTGTTTTTCAAATCACTTTTTGGAAACTTTTGTGGAAAGTTGTTCAGGACGACATTTTAACCTGGCAAAGCGACAACGTGTTTCCAACATGTTATCTTCACTAATCAGCAGAATGTTTTCAGCCTTCATCAGTGTCACAGTCATGCAACATAAAAGCCTAAACAACACTTTAACAAAATTAACTGGTTTGCAACAACAACAACAACAACAACAACAACAACAACAACAACGAGCGTCCATCTTTGGAGCAAGTGAGGAAATGAACTCAACACAAGCTAGAATTCCCTCCTCGTGGTTTAATGCCTCAGGAAACACGGTCACAGTCTCTTCTTCATGAGTTACAGTGTTGAATAATGGCCAGAAGTGTTTCTACTGAACATTATGATGTCACAGGGAAGTTGACCTTTGACCTTTTGGATATAAAATGTCATCACATTTGAGTTAAATTGTGTCGTAATTAGTGAATGAATGTATTGGCTCCTGCATCCTCCACTGTGGTCCTGCTTCTGTAGAGGGACTATAGTTTTAAAACCATTGTTTTAGTTTTAATTGATATAAATTTGTTTTTTTTCATCTCTGTGCCTCCATTTTTTTCTGACTAAAGTAATTACTTAGAAAAAACAACCTCAGATGAGGAGAACTGCACAGCTGCAACCAACACTTATTTTCATCATCAACACGTGACAGTTAATTTCTTTAATAATCGATTGTTTCTCAGTTTATAAATGTCAGAAACACGTCAAACATTGTTCCCTCAGGATCAGATGAACATGTAATAATGTTTTATTTTGTAATTCTTAAAATAAAAACAGTTGTATTTGGGTGGAGGCAGAAATCGCAGCAGTAGAGATCAACGAACACCTGGACAGGAAACTGAAGTTAACGCGACGTAATTCAGACATGAAGAGTGAAATTAATATTATTGTTCAAACTGCACAGTGCTGTTATCTCTCTCTCTCTCAGTTCTCCAATGGCCTCGCTCTGCCAGTCAAGCGGTAAGTGTCAGTTGGAGTGTTTGGGTGGAGCAGCAGATAATGTTCCACTCTCAGGTTTAATATGTTTATCAGTCACAGCTGCATGTGTAGAGAGGAACGGCCACGAGTCGACCGACACTCCCTTCGTGGGTTATTACAGGATTGATTCATTCTGAACACAGGAGTCTGTCCTGATGGTGGCGCTAGAGGAAACTAAAGGACTCTTTAACAGTCATTAATCAAACTGTATTTATGGACTTCTCATAGAAGTTAGTGACAAAAAACAACTGAAAACATCATCTGCAGCTTAAATCAGTTAACTTTTAAATTCTTGATCTGATTGGTTTCGTCTCCATGGCAACAGCAGCTGAGGCTCATGGGTATTGTAGTAGTAAGAGACGCTTGTCAAAATGAAGGTAAAACCTGATTTCTCACAAAAAAGGTTAAATGATTAAAATTGATCAGAGTATAAACCACTTCCTGAACTGGTGGCCCCTCCCACTTCACAACTCTGGTGAATTAGCTTGTTAGCAACCTCGTTAGCAAGCGAGCTAGCCAGCTAGCAAGTGAGAGTTAGCTCACTGGTAATAAGACTCTTCTTATTTAAATTTAACTCATGAAAGAAACTCAGAAAATTAATGTTTTATTGAGTTTAAAAGTGAAGATAGACTCTTCAGCTGTCATCCATCAGTGTGTGTGTGTGTGTGTGTGTGTGTGTGTGTGTGTGTGGCTTTAAGCAGCTCAAACAGCAGAGCGGCTCACTGTTTGTTCAGTCTGTCAATAAGTAAACCTGCAGCAGGGACAACTCCCCACACAGAGTCTGAACCTGAACTCAGCGCCGTCTGCACACAGGTACGAGCTGCACTTTAACTCTAATGGACAACTAGTTCATCAGCTGTTAACAACAATCATACTTTTATTAAGTTTTCTGTTAGATGATGTCGTCAGTCAGGATCTTTCTGTCCTGCAATTTGTCAGTCATCATAAATGTAATAATATAAAGACTGAAGAATTTTCAGGATCAATGATTTTAACTTTAATTTTAAATATCAAACAAAAACAAGTCAATAGAGACAGTTATAAATATTAACATGTATGTGGGAATATTAACAGAAAATAACATGAAAACATTTGAATTTCTGCTGGAGACATTTTGGAAATTATGGAAATATATTTTAATATAAACAAAATATTTATAGTTTAATATGTTTCATTGTGTGCATGGCTTTATATCAAGTGAGATGTTGTGTTGTATGAGTGTCATCACACACTCATACAACACAACATCTCACAGTTTAACAGCAGGAACTTAACTCCAGTTTTCCATTTGCTGCCACATGATTTGTCTACTCCACCACATTTATAATTTTCTACTTTACTACATTCATTTGATTGAAACTGTGGTTATAAGTTACTATGACGATTCAGATTATTGATACAAAATGTAATTAACTAATAATGTAGTGATGTTTTATTATTGCTAAAGCTAACCAGCTGTATATAAAGGAATTAATATTAGCTCTGCAACTTCAAAGTGATGAACACATTAATGCATCAATAATTAAAATTCAATATATAAGACACATTATTCTGCATAATAAGTTCTTTTACTTTTGGTACTTTAAGTATATTTTATGATGATGATACTTCATTATAAAATGTAGTTTTTATTTTACTTAAGATCTGAGTTCTCAGTGTGTTCCTCTACACAGTCCACACAAAAGGATTTTATCAAATGTGTGTGTAATGTCTCGGGTGTCACATTACGTCAGATATAATATTTAAAAATTATTGTCACTTCAACTTCAACTTCAACTTTATCAACACAACAATTTGGAAACAGAAAATTCATACAGATAAAAGCAATAGTCTGTATGAGTCTGTGGACTGAAATGTTGTGTTAATAAAGTCAGTTCATGTCTGTATGGTAAATACTGCAGCTGATTAGCTTAGCTTAGCTTAGCATACAGGCTGGAAACAGGGGGACCCAGCTAGCCTAGCTCTGTGTAAAGGTAGAGAAATCCACCTACCAGCATAGAAGCCTTAGTGTAAAGGCCATTCCACGGTTTCTATGGAGACCCACAAAGTCTTGACCACGTTGTTCCAGTTGTTCCCAACATGTTGGACTGTTCCTTTAAATGACATTTTAATGAATGAATATTAATTCTTTGTTTGTCCGACAGGTGTCAGACAGGATGGTGAAGCTGCTTCGATTCTCACGGAGCTGAAAGAACAAGGTAAACAACAGCTAAACAACATCTGAACTACATAAAAACAACAGGTAAACAACAGGTAAACATCTAAACAACAGGTAAACAACAGCTCTGTGGAGTTTCTCTGATCAGGCTCACTCGTCTTGGTCTTGTTTTTTTCAGAGCTTTTCTTCACTTTTTCATAACGCTTCACCTTTCCACAGATTTTGTTGTTTCATGGTGTTAGAAAGTAAACACAGTCTCTTGTTTACTCAGTGTTTTGTTTATACACCAGTCACTGAATCTTCCTCTGCTCTGATGGTTCGGGATCGTTGAAGTTTTCTGGTGTGTTTTTGTTTCGGCTCACAGGAGGTGAACTTTGTATTCTGGATGAGGTTTAGCTGCAGCAGAGACATGAGCATGATTTAACGAGCTCATATTGGTCGACCTTTGACCTCATGTCATCATCAGTCATGTTAATGACCAGGAAAAACCAAAGCTCATGTAGCTGCCATTAGGTTTCCGTATAGACCAGTAAAATGCAAATACAGTTTATAAAACAGCCATAAGGTCTTCAGTGTCAGTGTTGGAGTAAATATCCTGCAGCTCCATCTGAGCTTCAGTCTGGATTTGCATGTCGACAGAAACTAAAACCTCTCATGTTTGTGTCCAGCTCCAGCTGTAAGTATCAGGCCAGCTGTTCTGCACCAGCTGCAGCCATGAAAACACCAAAGAGCAACTTTAGTTTATGTCTGATCAGCTCCAAATCTCAGTTTTAAAGCTCCATGTTTTCTTCTTCTTCTGTGTAGATATAAAAACCATCTCAGTGTAGTTTTACATCTCCTCTCTCAGGCTTCTCTCTGCAGCTCTAGTAACAACAGGTCGGTGAGCCAATCAGAAGAGAGGAGGCTCTGAGCCTCTCTTCTGATTGGCTGACTGTTTTCTGAGTGATCCAATAAAAATATAGCAGATTTCAGGTAAAAACACTCAGAGAAACCAAATCCTGCAAGGTTTGGATGGTGGGTCCAGGTGGGCGGGGCTTGGTGACTGCTTTGTTGTGACATCACAAAGTTCCAGAAGTCCTGACGGCTGGTTTTAAGGCTCAGTTTCTGAATACAGGCTGTGTGCATTTCTCTGTGGACTGAGGCTTTGATACTTTCACAGTATTAATATAGAAGCTAGAGCTGATCTATAATCACACTACACATGGACACAGACCTTTACACTGGAGGAGCTTTAAACCACAGCTAGACTCGTTAAATTAAAATATTTATTCACATCTTCAATTTATATTCTCCTGTTTTATTCATTTAAATTTCACATTTTACTTTTTTTTCAACCTTTTAACTCTGTCTCTGTGATTCTATTACATCCGGTCTCTATTCTGTTTATGTCTCATGTTGTCTGGTGCATTTTTACAGTCCAGAGAGTCAAACCTCAGCCCAGAAATTCCACAGACATTAATTAGTTACCTGAAAGCCGCAGGTCTCAGGTGTGTCGGAGCAGGAAGTGGGTCATGCCTTCAGTAAATTTGAGTTGTGTCACGTTTCTCCACACAGTCAGACAGAGAGGACGCACAGAGGTCACATGACTCACCTCCTCGTCTTCGACTCCTTCACAGTCTCTGCTCTGGTTTCTGTCTCTCTCAGACATCATGGCGGCAGTTGGAGCCGAGGTCACGGCATCCTGGTTCCTGTCATCGGGGGTCGTGGGTTTCCTCGTCATCCTCCTCCTCCTCTCCATCTTCCTCATGGCTCTCTGCAGCAACTGCGGCAGGTCGGCTGCTTCTGGTCTCTACGTCACTTCAGTTTAAAGGACAAATCTGCTGAGTTTCTGTTCTACTGTCAACACATCTCATTAATATCATCATCCAAACACTGATGCATCTGATTCCACTGAGCCACAGAGCAGCACACTGAATGTGGATTAATCTGCCGATGAAAATAGTCCCCAACTAATGCACTATTTCCTGTTTGTGTGATATATTTGTGAGGTTTGTTGACAGGAGGAAAAATAGAAAATATCACCAGAGTAAAATGCAGTTCTTTATCATAAGCAACAGTTTTATAGTTTTATGACAGAGGTTTATAGTAAACACCTAATTGTTTTAGATGAAGCGACATCAGAGATTTTGGATCCTGCTCCAGAAGTGAGAAAACTTTATTGCAAATCTCGCTGACATTTAAGTTACTGCTAATCCAGCGTTACATGACTCAGCTGAGTCCAGCATCAGACTAGCTGCAGCTGAAGCTCATGGGAACTGTAGTATTTACAGTGTTTCTCATCGGAAAACATTTCACTCATAGAATGGGAAGTTTCAGTCTCTGGCTACAGATTTAATGAGCTCGTCTCACACTTTAGATGTAAATGATCCTCAAACAGTTTCAGACTTTAATTCAAAATTAAATCAAAACTTGTCCTGTTCTGTTGCTGTTGTGTTGTCATTACATTTAAACTTTTTTCTTTTGTTTTCTAGACGTTCGTTTGAGCTGCGAGATTCAGAGACGGACAAAAACCCCTCAGCTCTGATCAGAGTGGTGAGAGACCTTTGACCTCTGAGATGAAACTCCTCTGAGCTTTTTGTTCATTAAATATAAAACCCCTGAGAGTGAATTAATTAATGTGACGTTTCCTGAAGGTGAAACTGGAAGACACCAGGGAGGCGAGAGAGAATCCGATGATCAGTGAGATCCAGAACGATGAAAAAGGTGAGTGAGCGTATGAACAGATGAAGATGAAAAGAGACGGTTGAATGAAAACAAAAGAACAAACTTCACAGACGAGTCTCTGAGATCTGAAATAAAAACTGGTTTTCACTCGGAACCAAACTGATGTTCAGGAAAACTAAAGCTGAAGCACAGTCTCACTTCCTGCTGCTCAGAGCTGTCAATCAGACCATGCGTCTTATTTTGAAAAACGTAATTACATTTTATCAAAACAATACAGAATTCTTATATTTTATCTCTTTTATCAGTTTTGTCTCTCTTTTCAATCTGCGTGTGTGTGTGTGTGTGTGTGTGTGTGTGTGTGTGTGTGTGTGTGTGTGTGTGTGTGTGTGTGTGTACAGAGTTTACTCGTCATGTGGGAAACTCGTTCACTCCGTGGAGGAGCCACTTGGGGGCGCCAGAGAACAACCAAGGTCTGTGAAAACACACTGAGAGTGTGTGTGTGTGTGTGTGTGTGTGTGTGTGTATGTGTGTGTGTGTGTACGTTTACTCACTCAACCCAGGGTTAGTTTCACCAGTCAGGTAACTGAAGCATCGGTGCTGTTGCCATGGTTACCTGCATGTTAACACACCTGGGGCTCTAACAGAGTTAGAATTGTTAGTTAAAATGTTCAAATGGCAGCCAATCAGAGACCAGGGATTTTCTATATTTGTTTGGCACTTTTCATACAAACAAACACTTTAACATATATAAATAAATACAAATAAAATAAATAAATAATATAAAAAAATAAATAAGATAATTAAAAGCCAAACAAAAATAATGAGCTGAACTGTTCAGTGAAGAAGAAGAAGAAGAAGAAGAAGAGATTTACCTGTCCTCATGTTGTTCAGGTGTTTCACTGAGGACAGAGCATCTTTACTAAAACCACCTGGAAACTCTAATGATCATCACATGTGACGTACTCTGGTTTTTATCAGTACATTGTGAATATCGATTAATATTCAAAACAAATAAAACGTATCATTATTAAAAACAAAATCAAATTATTACTAACTGATTAACACACACACAGAGAGTGGGAGTAAGGGAGGGTGGGGGTCAACAGCAGCCCACAGCTCTAGTGGTTTAATGTTCTTGGTGTGTGTGTGTGTGTGCCTCTGTGTATGTGCGTGTGTGTGTGTTTGTGTGTGTGTACTCAGATGTTCAGACCAATGGCAGTGCAGCAGTGATGGAGACAAGAGGAAACTCTGATGCTGCTGGAGGAGGAGGAGGAGGAGGAGGAGGAGGAGGAGGAGGAGGTGGTTACATCATGTGTAAACTGTAGTTTTTAATTTAAAATAATTTTAATCATAACATTGAAGCTAATTAAACATTCTATTACTACGTTTCCCATGATGCATAACTCCCTCTGCTCTGTGTGTGTGTTCAGAGTCGAGTCCTTCAGAGAAGTCGGTGGAGGTCGTGCTGTGGAGGAGTCACCTGAGGGCGTCACAGAAACAAGGTCACTGATGATACATCTGTAGAAATAATAACAACGAGATATAGAGAAATAATCATGAGAAACTAATTATCTGGAGAAACTACCAATGACAGAAAATGTATCTGGAATTATTCTGATCAATTCTATAATTTGATATAACGTTTGATTCCAGCTCGTTAAACGTGACAGTTTGCTGCTTCAGATTTTAGGATCGGAACTTTTTTCTGCTCAGAGAAACTGTGAAGATGTTTTTCTCTTTTGACACTTTATGTGACGTAATATATAAAAATACACCGACTGGTTAGAGCAGGAAGTTCTTGTTTTATAAGGTGTGAAGGAAAGGAAGCTGGGAGAGAGTGATGACTTTGAAAGAAAGCAAAGCAAACAACGAAAAAAATAAAGAAAAAAGGGACACAAAACAAAAACAAAGAAACTCAAAATACCTCCTCAATTAAAACTGTGTCTCTGTACAGATGTGAGCAGCTCCACCCCTCCAGACTCCGACCACATCTACCACACCATCGGAGGAGGGCAGGGCGATCCTCACAGGTCATCGCCACCGACCAATCGAGAGGCCGGAGGCGGAGACTCGGTGGATTTAGGCGACAGAAGCAGGAATTCAGTTTATGCTCAGGTCAGCAGAAAGGGGAGACAGGCCACGCCCCCTGACTGTATACCTGAGGTGGTACAGGTGGTGGAGGAGGAGCCTTCACCTCCGCTGCCTGACAGGAAGACGGAGATGGAGGGATGACGGACGAAAGGACAGAGGAGAGAAGGAGGGACGGCAGCTAAAGGACAAAAAGACAAATTCAGAAAAAGCTGATTCCAGTTTATTTGAACACGAAGAATCATCCAGTTTCTTATTGTTGCACTTGAAAACAACATAATTTCCCATAATGCACCTGGACAGTGTTTTCATAGGCGGAGGGGGATGTTAATGTGTGAAAGTGGTGAAATGCCCCTTTAAAGAAAGACACACTGAAGCTTTAAGGCCCATAAACAGTATATAATAATCAATAGCTGCTGATCACTTTCCAATCACTGATCAATTGATTTGATCCCTACGTGTCCAGAACACAGTGTTGTTGGGGAACAGGAAGTCTGTTGATTATACATTGATGTTTGAGTGAAAACACACAGAGGTCTGTTGGTGGTTGCTACGGTAACGGGATGAAGAGGGGCGGAGTCTCAGACAAACCTTTCACATGCGGGTCAGCTGGATTGTGATGACTCATCAGATCATCAGTGACCTCTGGTAACCTCTGGATGGAGACACCGTCATCCTGTTTGTCACGTCTGTTTCTTCTCCACGGTTTCAACATGTCATGTGATGGCTCTGACGTCTGCAGGCTCGTGATTGGTCCATTCTCTGTGACACATCAGAAATGAGTTTAGCTGAATCATCTCGTCTTTTCTCGTTAGTTTCCGGTAAATATGTTTAAGTTTTAGTTTTAATTTTCAGACTCTTCAGAACATTTTAAAGGTGAAATGATGAGATGAATGAATGAATGAACTGCTGAGAGATTAAATTATGTTTCTGCTGTTTGTCTTTATCAAATGTAAAATGGTTGTTGCTTTTCATGATAATAAAATATATAATGAAGGTTGGCGTTGCATTCAGTCAATTTTCTTCATATATTCCTAAAAATTGTGTTTTTTTCTCTCTCAAAAAACATTGTTAATTCTCATATTACGACTTTATTCTTGAAATATTATGACTTTTTCTTGTAAAATTACAATTTAAAAAAAAAAAATTATGATTTTATTCTCAAAATTTCAGACGACTCAATGTGGCCCTAATACTTCATCGTATGTTCACACTGACTCTTTGTCTTCATCAGCTGCAGCTTTAAGTTCATCATGTCCAAACAGGAATTGACTCTTTAAACTGAGAAAGTGTCGATTCAACTAAATATCTTGCATTTATTGAGCTTATTTTCTCAAGTTCAGTTAGTTTTACAATTTCAAAACTTATCACGCGACATTGAAGCAACTATTTAACCTACGTTCACTTCACTCATACTGTTAATGTGAACTTTAAATGATTTACAGTCTGAAACATCAGGATAAAAGTTCCAGCATTTAGAAAGTCATGATGAGTCAGAGCTGCTGAGTCACTGACATCCCAATGTAACTGTGTGTGTGTGTGTGTACGTGCGCGCGTGCACGTGCGCATGTGTGTGTGTGTGTGTGTGCGCTGTAACATCCTGCTGTGACTAACTGAGTCAGGGTTCAGCAGAGCGGTTTGGTGGATGAGTGTGAGTGTGCACGTCGACCACGTCCATCAGCAGTCAGAAAGTCGTTTACTGTGTGTTTTTATTCTGAGAGACGACGACAGCCAAGACACACACACACACCAAAAACTGCAGCTCATGCCAAACGTGCTGAGGTCAGAGGTCAGAGGGGACATGGAGACAAACTGTTGGTATAGAGAAAGGACGGACTTTTACTTTTCATGTTACAATGTGAAACAAGATCCCACAGAGCTGCTCTGTGTAATGAGTGTTTTTACATTTTGTCAAGGGGAAATTAGAGCAAAAACAAACAAACAGAGCTGCAACAATAATCGATTTTAGAAATCAATTTGCATCTAGTTTTTGAAAGAAATAACAAAATAACAGTTTGAAACAATTTTTCAAGCAAAAACAACCAAAATCTGAAAGTTTCAGTTTCTCAGCTGATATTGATTTTTGCTGCTTTTGTTTCTTTTACGTCTCAATAAATTAAAAAAAAAGAAAAATTTCAGGTCGTCACTTTTGGTTTTAGAAAACCATTTTTGATATTAAAAATACAAATGTTTAACACACTGTAAAATGTGACAAGTGGATCTTACTTTAAAAAAATCTAGGAAACCATTTGCCTTGAAAAAACTAAGTAAGTATAACTTTTAGTTTTAAGTTCTGTTGACTTTATATTCACTTGTTGACTTAAAGTTTAGTTGTGTTTACTTCATTGTATGATGTTGCTCCAACTTAAAAATGGCATCTAAAATGAATTTGCTCTTTGCTTAAATAAGTTGGTCTGACTTAAGTGAAAAGTTGCGTTCACTCAGTAGAATTTAGGCAACTGATAAATCACTCTTAGATGAATCAAGTCAGTACAACAAAGAATAATTAGGTCCCAGGATTATTTTCTTGTTTTAACAAAATACCATTTTGAGCATCTTAAGCTGAGGAAGCAAGTTAAATTATACAGTGAAAACCACTTTATAAAGTAATAAATTAATAACTGTAGATGCCGATCTGTTTCAGAAGCTGCTGCTACAGCAGACAAAATAATTCCTCAAAAATGATCATACAGTGGAATCAACAACTGTCTAAAACTATTTTATTAAAAACGGAACAGTATAATCTTCATGAAGGAGGATTTACTGCAGGGCTGTTGAGTTAGACTACATCAGTTTTATCTACATGTTCCTAATAAATTGCCAACAGAGTGTATATCAGTAATTGTCAGCTGTATGCACAAGCTGCAAAGAGCCTGACTGGAATCAATTGGTTGCTGTTCTCACCTGTGCACTGACACACCTGGGAGCTTAAAGATGCTCTTTAATAGTTTTATCATATACTATTATTATCACCATATGACATGTTTTACTTCTTCCCATAAAATGTAACTTAACTCGTTTATAGAGACATTTTAACTGACTTACTTTGTACTTTCATTTAAGAACATTTTCACACAGTGATTTTACCTCTACTGCAGTAAAATGTCTTTTCAGTCACGGCAGTGAGTGACCGTTTACGTGCTGACGTCACTGTAGTGTCTCATCGCCAGTCTCTGGAGTTTCTGTTTCCGGTAGAGTTTATTGCTGCTCTATCTGAACACAGTTAATGTTGTTGTTTTCTTCATTACAGTGACTAACTACCTGCTGTACATTTAAACTGACCAGTTCTGCTCCAGCACCCACAGCTCTCTGCTGCTTTCTCTAACTCAGCAGTTGTTTACATGCTGTTCAGATGCTAGCTACATTAGCTTAGCAGTTAGCGCTAGCTACATTTTATTGATCATCAGTAAAAAAAAAAAAAAAAA
This sequence comes from Seriola dumerili, assembly GCF_002260705.1. NCBI lineage: Eukaryota > Metazoa > Chordata > Actinopteri > Carangiformes > Carangidae > Seriola > Seriola dumerili. The sequence continues at coordinate 1,118,888 of NW_019174267.1, read as the reverse complement.
ACACTCCAAACATAGTGCGAACGAATTCACTCAGATATTGGCAGGGACGTGTTCATGTGCAAACCTACGCCCTTGGATCTGAGGCAAAAGTCAGAGCTGAGGTTGGGCCACTCTCACACTGTGTCATGTCATGAACAATCAGATATATGACACACACACACACGCACACACACAGGATGAGTGGTGTCATGACATGTCAGAGTTTTGCTGGTTCTCATGAAGTCATGAGTCTGTCGCCTGCAGCTCTTCATCTCAGTGACTGTTACTGCTTCAAACTGAAGGTGGAGACTTCCAGGATCTAGAGTGGGTCAAACGCCGCTGGGCTACACTGGATCCTGCACTTGGTCCATGAGACCCAGACTGATGTCTCTAAAACCAACCTGTGACTTCCTCCTGCAGAGATACAGGTGACATCATCCACCTGTTTTCAGTAGAACCAAAAATTAATGTGTAAAACTGGTGGACTGCCCCTTTAAAACAACAGACATCGTCCTGATCACTGATAATTAACCAATAATCAACCCTGCTTTATGGTATAAAAACCTGTTGTAGCTTTAAGACGACCGAAGGTGAGGTAAAGAGTTCAGACAGGTGTCCGTATACTTTTGGCCAGTGGATCCAGACTGGGATCCCTCCACAGCTGCAGCCATCACCATGGAAACCAAACTGAGTGAGCAGTGAACCAGGAGAGAATCAGACTGTTGAGAGTTAATCAATGAGCTCACCTGATCGCCGCTCAGCGATGTCATCATCAGCTGATCAAACAGAGGTGCATGCTGGGTGATCACAGGGTGACTGAACCTGAAATCAGAACCAGAAAGTTTTCAACACACAAGGAATTTGTTTTGGTCTTTTGGTTCATACCAATAGAAAGAAACAAAGATGAAACAGGCAAGTACTGCAGGTCAGATACCTTCAATACAAAATCCAAAAATTTAACAATAAGGTGAAAGAATATTATTTATTTATAAATATGTACAATACAAATATGTATATATAGGCTATATAAATGACTGGGGGCATTTTAAACTTGTTGAGTCATTTAACATAAAAACATAAATAATAAAACATCAAGTGACACAAGATGAACTTTAGTTTCCAGTTTCTTTCTCCTGTAAAAGCAAGAAATGTGTTCTTTTCTTAGTTAGCTAATTTGTTAGTTTGTTTATTTGTTAGTTAGTTAGTTAGTTAGTTAGTTAGTTAGTTAGTTAGTTAGTTAGTTAGTTAGTTAGTTTGTTTGCTTGTTTGTTTGCTTGTTTGTTTGTTTGTTTGTTTGTTTGTTTGCTTGCTTGTGGGTCAGACTGTGTTTCTGACTGTAAACATGGCGGACTGCTCCTTTAGTCGCAGCACGTTCAGCAGTATCAGCACGTAGCTCACGAGAGTGAAGCGTCGGTGTGCGTATGTGCTACGTGCGGCTCCACACACACACACACAGACACACACACACACACAGACACACACACACGCACACACACACACACACACACACACACACAGGGAGGGGGGTGGGAGAGGCAGAGTCAGAGCCGGTTATGTAATCAGTGAGCGGCTGATCTCCGCCCACAGGCCGCTCTTTGTTATCACTGTTACTGCACCTACAGTAACACAACTACACACAGTACTGCGGTACACGCAGTAATACTGCTTACAGTATTCAAACTGTGTAGAGATGAAAGTTGCGACTAAAACCTGGAGAAAGTGAAAACAAAGCGACATTCAACAGTTTTGAATCTTTATTGTGAAGCTGATCAGTTACATTGTTCTGACTGTTCATGTGATTCTCTGTTAAACACAGAAGCTGCACTTATATTGTAGTTAATCAGGTTTGTGTAGTACACATAATCACTGTAATACTGCGTGTACTGTGTGTACTTTGATTGGTTTATACTTGTGCAAATACTAAAAATAACTGCTGTTTTAGCACAGACGCACTGGGAGCATCGCAGCAGTGTTACAGATGTGTTACAGATGTGTTACAGATGTGTTACAGTGGTGTTGTGGGTGACTGGAGGACTGTGGTGAACAGTAACAGTCAGTTGTGTTCAGGCTCCTTCAGTGCAGAGGAACAGTCAGTAAACAACAGTCCTCTGTGGGGTGTGTTCCTGCACGGCTGAGCTCCGCCAATCATGGCTCGCCTCCTCCCCCACGTGGTTCTCTTGTTTACTACGGAGCGGAGAGCCGCCGTGGAGGCTGCTGGGAAAACCCGGAGCAGGATCTCATGGAGGAGGATCACAGTAACTGTAAAGATTTAGTCTCAGAATGAAATGAAATAACCGGGACATTTTCCAGCTTGTGACCCCGTCATGACCCCGGGTTAAGTTTAATAATAATTTAAATAATAAATAAGTTATATGTTATAATTTGTTATTTATCTTGTTTACCTTTTTTTTTATCTCTCCACAGATTTCACCAATATTTTCTACTGTATGAACTAGAGCTGCAGCTAATCAATATTTTCACCACTGATTTAATCTGTTAATCGTTTGTTCTGACAGTGAAAATCTTCATAATGAAATCAAACGTAACATTAATCTATTTTTTTTTACTTGAAAAAAAAGAAGATATTTTATCAATTATCAAATTAGTTGCGATCAATTAATTGACTACATGTTGCAGCTCTGGTCTAACAACAAATAAATACATTATTTGAACAAACAAAATCAGATCAGACATTTTATTTTGTTTTATTTTCCACATTCATTGTTTAACTGATCAGTGTCACATTAAAGTCATGTTGATCACATGTTGATATTGATCACATGTTGATATTGATCACGTTAATGTTGACCACATTAGATCCGCAGAATAATGAGCCTGTGTTGTTGTGAGTCCTGAGAGCAGCTGGTCTGTTCCAGTCTGATCCAGGATCCAGTCCAGGTTTTGTGTGACGCCCCTCCCTCCCCGATGGTGTTCAGACTGGCTGCAGCCTGCAGCACACACACACACACACACACACACACACACACACACACACACACACACACACACACACACACACCCTCAGCTCTCATTGAGGAGCAGTGGACACTCAGACTGGACGTGTTGTTGTTCTTGTGTTGGAGCTTGAGACTCTGCAGGTAAGTGACAACTGGTGCTTCACCTCTCTGCCTCTCTCTCTCTCCTCACGGCGTCTCAGAGTCTCTGACTTCATCTGACTCCATGTGAAGACTTTACATGTTGTTTTACATGAGCATGTTTCAGCAGCAGCTCCTGCTTTAGTCACTGTGACAGTGATCGGTGACAGAGAGGAGTGAGTGACTGAACACTGAGCTGCTGCTGAACTTTACAGAGACTCAACTTCACCCTCTGTCCCTTCTCTGTTACTGAGCTGTGTTCATCCACATGATTTATAGATCACATGTTTTTAGCCCTTTCTGCAAGAGAACAGTTGATCTGCTGCTTTTCTCTGTCTGTAGCCTGAATGTTGTTGTTGTTGTTGTTGTTGTTGTTGTTGTTGTTGTTGTTGTTGTTGTTGTTGTTGTTGTTGTTGTTGTTGGGAACTAAAGATCAACACTTGGCACCATTTGACTCAGAGACTGACAGAGAAAATAACGGTCTGACTCGGAGCTGTTTTTGTGTCCATTCAGGACTCTTATTGTGGAGGGTGTGAACTCAGCACTGAAGGAATCTGATTGGCTCAAAGCTCGAAACAGCAGACAAGACAAGGGGGTGTGTTCATACAGGTGTCTGGTGTGTGTTGCTGTGTGTGTGTGTGTGTGTGTGTGTGTGTGTGTGTGTGTGTGTGTGTGTGGCTGTTTTAAACTTTAAAACACTTAAAAATCACTGGGACACCATCAGCACTGAACCAGAACCAGAACCAGAACCAGTGAGTCGGAACCAGTCAAAGATACAGGTTATTAGTTAGTCCATCTATTAATGTTATTTTTCATGTTACCTTTGGTTATTTAAACTAAATCTAAATTTAAATAAATGTTACACACAATTATTTATCAGGTTCTTGTTCTTGAGTATTTTCATTTACTCAGATTTCATTTCAATTTCTACTTTTCCTGAAGTAAAATATCTGAATAACTTTCACAAGTTTGACATGAAACCTGTGACAAAATGTTGTGAGTTGTTGTGCAACACAATGTGCACACATTAGAAAACCTGTGAGGGACACATGTTGTAACGATCAGAGATGAGTTTAAAAAGAGGATGAGCTGATTAGAAGTGTTTTAGTTTGGGTCAATGACCCAACAGTGACATAAGAAACCCCTGGATCAGTGATCGGTTCAGAATCCTTCCAAAGTAAAAGCACAGAAGTATCATCAGCCAAATTTAGTATAAAAGTTCTTGTTGTGCAGAAAGTCGGCCCAGTCAGAGTTAAACATTAATTTATCTGACAATATTAATTATTGATCATTTTACGTTGCAGCCGCTCCAGGTGGAGCTGAGACAGTTCAGTCGAGGGGTCGGGCCCCTCCCGAGGGTCGCCAGATCAGAAAAGGGGAGATGTAATAAGAAGTAAATAAAATAGAAACAGAATCTGAAATAAATAAGATAAAACAGAAATACTATATACAATAACAATACGAACTTCCCCTCAGGGATAAGTGAAGTATCTGGTGCCGGGTGTTTCTATATTGATCCAGTGTTTGTGTTTATGTTTATTTAAAGGTGTTTATGTGTTTGTTTGTTCTGAAACTCATTCTGTGACTCACTGATTAACAGGAAACCTTCAATGGGGAGGGAGGGGTGGGATGGGGTGGATGTCATGTTTTACCATGTTGCCACGGCAACACAGTTTAGTTAATTAGTTGTAGTTTAGTTAATTATCGTTGTTGTCAACAGATGCACAGTGATAAAGAAATAGATGAACAGTTGAACCCATCTGTTCTGTTTACTTTAATCCACACACACACACTCAGCGTACTGACTGTAAATGACACTGCAGCCTGTGAGTCACCGTGATGTCACTCAGATCTGTGGAACATAGAACAGATCTGACCGGCAAACTTAATCCACAGCTTCAGATTTCCCAGCAGCCACTGCACAGCTGCTGAAGTCACGTTGCACTGTGGGGGGAGGGGGGGGGTGTCTAACCTCACTACTGTTGGGTCCTGAGCGACGTGTCTCCTTGTTCATGGAGATGTGTTTCGACACATATCTGAAACAAACAGGAAACAGAATCCACCTCACAACTTGGATGAAATTAAATTTGAGACGGTTCTTTCACTGCTTCACTGAACTGTGATTTTCATTCTCCATTAAAGTGGTCGGACGGTTTTATATAAACCTGTCTGCACATGACTTATTCTGCTTATTCAGCTGAATAACATGAAAAAGAATCATTTTGTGATTTCAGTTGGAAAGATCAATTTCTTTCATTTTGACTGAAAAGAATAAAAATGATGATGATGTGATTCTTGTCTTGTACCAAACAAACATGTTTCTTTACATGTGGAGAATATGATTTGCAGGCCGGGGCACCACAACACTGATGCTGCTAACAATGCTAATGCTAACAATGCAGAGCGACGAGACACATTTTGACTTCACTAAAAAAAGAACTGCAGCTCCTGTGATTTGGAAAATGCACTTGGCCGTCTCCAAGTCAACAGTCACTACTCTGACAGAAACACTGTCTTCTTGGACATTATGCTGGATTTGTCTTGTACAGAACTTTACCTCAGTATGTTCAGCAGCAGCAGCGTCGCTCTGTGGTCCGTCTCCCACTCCGGTTCAGACTGAAACGACTACAGGAGCCTCCATAGTTCCCTTTATATCCCGGTGATGAATGACTGAAGCCGCTGTTTCTCCTCCATCAGACGGACATGTTGCCAAAGACTCGTCTGGGGAAGCGTTCCCCGCTCGGAGCGTTGGTGAGCTCCACCTGTCCGGTGGCGGCAGGAGCACACATGCACCTGGAGACGGGTGAGGCCGGCGTCACCGTGGCAACGGCAGCAGGACAACAGGCCTCCAGCAGAGTCAAAGGTCATCCTGGGCTGAAGGTGAGTCACATTTTCTGTCCAGTGCAGCAGAAATAAACATTTATTGTTAAACACGGACAGAAAATCCCAGAGCCATGTTTCAGTTCCTCCGATGGACATGATGATGATGATGATGATGATGATGATGATGATGATGATGATGATGATGATGATGATGATGATGAAATCCCCCTGTGGGAAACTCACAGACAAAAAGACGTTATGTTTGGGGAAGTTTGTCTTGACTGACGGTGTTTCTCCCTCTCAGGTGTATTTCCAGTGCGGGGGAGGGGGTGAATCCCCAGCAGTGGCGGATCAGCTGGACCTCATGCGCAGTGATGTTTCTGCCTGGTCTTCATCTCATCCCTCCTCAGTGCCCCTGTCCAGCAGCAGGTCTGTCTCGTCCTGCATCGACGTCCCCAGGAGGTCAGACATCTTCTCTGTCTCTGTCTTTTGTCTCTCTACATATTTTTAAGAAGCAGATTCTCACCTCGGTCTCCTCCCGTCTCTGTTTCCTGTCCTCCTGCAGTCAGAGGAGTCCAGAGGAGGTGGACATGGACGAGCTGATGGCAGCGATGGTTCTCAGCAGTTTGTCCTGCAGCCCTCTGCTGCACAGCCCTGTGACCCCAGACCCAACAGGTACAACAACAAACACCAACATCAACTAGAATCACCTCCTTGTGGTCGTATCCCTCCGCCACTCAGACTAGTTCCAGGTTACATCCTGTTTATCCAGAGTCAGAGAAAATATTTGCCATTTGTGTGAAATCACATAATTGCTGTGAAGTCTTGAGTTATGGCTAAAAAGTGTTTGGTGATGTCACACTGACCTAGACCTTTGACCCTTTGACTTGAAGAAGTCCATCAAGGCCTTGCTAAGATATCGTGTCATGTGACGGGATCCTCTTGAAGAGTTCTTGAGATATCGCATTCACAAGACCAAAGTTGCAATTTGTGAGGTCTCTGTGACCGTGATCTTTGACCTCTGACCTCCGACCATCATAGTCTAATCAGGTCATCCCTGAGTCCTTGTGAAAATTTGTGCCAAATTTGAAGAAGTTCTGTCGAGGAGTCACTGAGATATCGTGTCCATGAGAATGGGATAAATCTACGGTATGAAAACCTGTTGTGATGTTGTGATGTCATCGCAGCAGCCATGACACCTGTCAACATGCTGACCACACCCACCTACGGACTCAGTCTAAATACTAAACATTGTGTGTCTCAGCGGCTCTGACGGACTCCGGCGGCAGCGACCTCTCTGACAGCAGCAGCAGCGGCTACTGGAGCGTCGGCCGCACCAACGGGAGCCCGGACCCCTCTCCACCAATCGCAGAGCCCGACGTCAGCCCGACCACGCCCCCCGACGAGGGCCTGGACATGGAGCTGGAGGAGGTGTTCGACGAGCCGGCGCCGCGGAAACGCAAGGTGTGCGCACACAAGCACGCACGCACGCACGCACACACACACACACACACACACACAGGTGAGCGCTGACGGCCTGTTTCCTCCTGCAGAACTCGGTGAAAGTGGCCTACAGGTGTCTGTGGCCCAGCTGTGGGAAGGTGCTGACGTCAGTTGTGGGAATCAAACGTCACATCAGGACGACACACCTGTGGTAAGACTCACCTGACAGATGCTTCTAATCTTCATGTGTTTTTTATGGAAGATCATTTCTGCCAAAAAAGATGAAGGAATAAAAATGTCACATCAATGGGAAATATTATAATTTTTATTTTAAGCATCTTCGTGTCTTTAGTTTGAGTTTTATCTTCTGGAAGCATCAATGAGGCAAAGTGGACTACAATAAAACCTGGATCTGTTATTTATGGAAGTTCAGTTCTGCCATAAAAAACAAAAGCTGAGAAAAAAATATTAAATGAAAATTAAATAAATAAGATAAGATAATAAAATAGTCATGATAATTCAAAATTATGTAATAATTTGAAATTGAAAATAAAAGTAGAGTCAAAATCTAATTCATACTAACAGTGTAAAATATAAATAATTAATAGTTAAGTTAATTACTTGTAAATGTACCACTTTTATTTTATCTATAATGAGTCCAGAAAACTTCCGGGGACTTTTAGACCTTTAGTGATTTACAGAATAAAGCACCTTATTTTATATTGTAATATTAATTTAAATTGTGCCTCATACTTTTGAAAATCAATTAAATGAAATAACAAGGTTTTTGGATAACTGAGCAAATTACATACCTGATGAATCAATGTTGCAATAAGATAGAAGGGTAGTTTAATTTTTTTATTGTTTAAGTTCTGATGTGACCTTTGACCTTTGACCCCCCAGCCGTGGAGGTGAACACGAGCGTTGTTCTCGCAGCGAGGAGGATTTTTATTACACTGAGATCATCCAGAGGGACCATCATCAGTTCATCATCATTCATCATCATCAGCAGCAGCAGCAGCAGCAGCAGCATTCCCTCCTCTCTGGTCCCGCCTCCCCCTCCCCCACCGCCTCCTCTTCTTCCTCACCCTCCTCACCTCCCCAGCCTCCCCCTCCCTCCCCTCCATCCCCCCCATCTCCAACCTGTGGTACTCTGAGTCACTCCGCCCCCTCCTCCTCCGGCAGCCTCCTGCAGGTCCAATCAGAGCACTCCTACCAGGTAGGGCGGGGCTTATCAACAGTGACTGACAGTTAGTGCAGGATGCATAGTTAGTCTTTAAAATAATAAAACATCACAAAGTGTTTTCTTGTAAAGAAACACATCCTGTGTTTTCTTGAGCTCATGTTAAATAAATCCAGATGATTTATGACAGTTTTTGATCATGAGCTTGAACATGTAAAATACAAACAAAATGGAGACCCCCTCATAAAAAACATGGCTCCATACGCTGCTACTGCAGGTCAAAAACTTCACACGGTGACTTTCATAAATGTAAAAAATGCAAAACTCAGAACATATTTTTTCTCTTATGTATTATTTTGAACGATTATGTCTCTGTGTGTATAAAACAGAATATTTAAATTAAACAGTTTTATACTTTTTTTAGGCTCTGCCTCCCAGCCATGTGATCTCAGCAGCAGCTTCCAGCACAGCTTCCTGTCGTTCGATGGCCCCTCCCACCACCTGCCACAGCAGACAGGTAAACAGCCATCATTTTTATCTGATCTAATCCTGGTACAAGACTCTGCAGGGAACAGGACCGACGACTCTTTTATAAGGGTTGGTGATCGATTCTCAGGGAAGTGAGGTTGGTTTCCTCGTACCTGAACCTGAACTGTAACCACTTATCTCAGGAGAAAGGTATAAAATGTTTCATGGTCGTGATGTACAAAGCCGTTGTTTTTGACCTGAATAACTGGAATCAAACAAATTGAATCATTGATCTGAAGATGACTTGTTTTGTCTGATCAGCTGATCGTCACCAGACCAAGAGTGAATGGGACGAAACAGAGTTTTGTTTATTTTAGCATTTAGCAACTGCAGCGCCCACGAGGCTTTGACTCATGGGAAATTAAAAGTTGTTATTGTTATTAAATGCTTGAAGTGTTTAACGTTTGAAAACGAGTTGTTTACATGGTGAGTGTTTCTAACGAGGAGGAAATAACCGTCTGTCACGATGAATAAAACAAAAAAGTCCAGAAAAGTCCGAGAAGTGAAATTTGAGATTCTCTGTTCGTGTCCTACACGGAACAAACATGTCAGTGTGGACTTTCACTGAGATTTACATTATTCACTTATTACTGGACATCCCCAAAACACACACACACACACACACACACACACACACACACACACACACTTCTCCAATCCAGTTCTGTTTTCAGTCTGAATCCTGTACAGCAGTCTATTGTTGATTTCCTGCACCAGCCCAGAGAAGCCTGTTAAAACTGGTTTTACACTGGAGGGGGGGGGGTATGTGTGCGTGCGTGCGTGCGTGCGTGCGTGCGTGCGTGCCTGCATGTGTGCGTTCCTCCCTGATGGTTTTTATCCGGCAGGAAAATCCCCTCAGATGGTTTGTGGTCACATTTTCCATCAGTGTGTCACTGAGCAGTGCTGCCACCTGCAGGCCGACGCAGGAAACTGCAGCCTGTTTTTACAGCCACAACAAAGGACATTAAAGCAGCAGCAGCTCACACATTATTATTATTTTATTATTACAACACGAAGCATCAGACAGCAGAGGAACTGATGAAGAAAATAAATCAAACACCCACTCTGTCTCTGTCTCTGTCTCCTCCTCAGGGCTTGTCGTTTCGGGTGCGTTCGATCAGTGTAGGAGAGCAGTGGCTGCAGCATCAGAGCGCCCCCTGCAGGTCAGTACTGGTACTGCCGTACTGTTGCACAAAACACCCTTAAGTTTCCTCCTTAAAGTTTCCTTAAAATGTTCACTTAAGTATTTGAGGTTTCTTCCTTATCTTTGTATTTAAGGAATCTTTAAAGTCAGTAAAACCTGTGCAGAAATTGAACCTTAAGTGATATATTTAAGTAGAAAACTTAAGGTGTTTTGTTCAACCAGCCCCAGGATTTTAACAGCCAGAGAGACATTTGATAATATTAACAGTATCAATCTCTCTCTCTCTCTCTCTCTCTCTCTCTCTCTCTCTGTATGTGTGTGTGTGTGTCAGGAGGGTTCGTGGTGAAGCAAAGAAGTGTCGTAAAGTTTATGGCATCGAGCACAGAGATCAGTGGTGCACGGCCTGTCGCTGGAAGAAAGCCTGTCAACGCTTCCTGGACTGAGTAGAGAGGAAGAGGAGGAGGAAGAGGAGGATGAGGCGGAGGAGGAGGGAGGAGGACGATGAACAGAGACGGACTGTTGACAAGTAGCTGAACTTCACCTGGTGGATGTTTTATACTTTCTTACATCTGAAACCAGACATTATTTTTTTGTCTTTATACTCTTTCTACGTTTTCTAGAAGTGTCTTTTTTAAATTTTTGAATGTGTATCTTGTTGCTGTGTCATCTCACACAACCTGCGTCCTGTCGGTGCTTTTTGATGACATACGATGTGACCTTTGACCCGGTCACCTGTTGCGCTCCTCAGGTCATCTGAACTGAACCAGCCTCTGTGTCGGGATGAACACATACTACTTCAACAGCACACGCTCGGCTCTGATTCGTCGAGACTGGAGTTTAATGATACGCCCACATGTGTGTGTCCGGACAGCATCGACCTCTGAGGAGACCTGCTGCGAATTCATCTAAATATCCAGAATAGCAGACTCGTTAACTCAGCGCGGTGACGGCAAGTCTTAATTATGAACAGTTTAGAGAATTGAAGGTGGAGTTAACAGCCCCCCCCCCACAGTGTCTACAAAGCCAAAGATGAATAGGAGTGGGTCACTGGGTCTTTACAGTTACCCGTTAGCTCCTGCAGTTCACCTAGCAGCCCTGGGAGTCGTCACTAAAGTCAGTATCATCAAAGAAACAGATTATTATTCATATTCATTGGGTGAAAAGTCTTTCCCTGTAGCTTCAGCAGTATGTAAATATTTCCCTCCAATAACAAGCCGCATTTTATTTTACCGTGCTCAGAGCTAATGCTAACGCTAAGAATCAGAACTAAAAAACTAAATACATGTTTGATAAAAAAAACAAAAAAACTTACTGTTGGAGTTGTCGGGACGTCAGATTCGAGGTTTTAAAGAGTCTCATTGGTGCTAAACAGGAACCAGGGTGTCCATGAGGAGCTGACTCAGGATCAGCTTCAGTCAGTGACGGTTCGGCCTCCGTTCCTCCAGGTTTTGCAGCTAACCTTCAGATGCAGTTTCTCAGTGTTTCAGGACGTTGGCATCAGTCAGCCTCTGGTCCAGTGACTCAGTGTGTTGACTGCTGATCTTAATCAGTTCATTTATTCTGGTCCCTCCATTATTTCACCCACCAGCGGTGGTCTGGCTCGAGCTGTATGACGTCTTCTGTGGCAGCGGAGGAGAAAAGAACAAGGTCACAGTGATGTCCTCAGGTCATCTCAGACCCAGGGATTACAGATCTATAGCATTCGTGACACACTGTGGTGTTTAAAAGTTTGACACAGGCAAAGTCGGCAGCTGCCCCAGGACCTTATAGACGTCCCGGGGCAACGAAAGCTCCAGGATGAGCCCTGTATTAACTGGAGCTAATTAGCTCATTTGTCTTGGTGTCGGCATCATTGAAGTACAGAATAAATACTAAATCTTCGTCCTGTGGCTCTGGTCTTGGAGAGATCCAGACCAAGTTTCAAACTGTTCTCACACTGAGCATATTCCTAAATGAAGTTGTGGCTTTTCCTGGACCTTTAAGGAAAACATAAAGCTGCCATGTAAATAATTCACTATCCAGCTGCACTGTGAGACATTCAGTGTTGTCAGGATGTCTTCACCTCCGTGGCTTCGATTTTGACCAAACACTAAATCACTGCAGACACATTCTCTGGTTCTACTGTAAAGTTTATTCTGTTGGAGTAAAGTTTGTTGTTGGTGTTTGATGGAGAAAACGAGAGGAAATCAAAAAAGACTAAATTCATCTTTGATGTTTACCTCTTCTCCCCTTATTTAACATTTATAAACAGGATATAAACGATTATTAGACAATTGTGTTTATTAATGTATTTGCAAACGACACTAACTTCTCCTGTGAACACACACAAGTGGAGCCTGCTGTATAAAATACTTTACATTAATAAGCCCTTAAACTGTCCTGACAAGCACATTATACTGTTATAAAGCATTTATTCATGTGTTTATACAGATTATAAATGTTAAATGAGTTGTTAAAGGGGGTTAAAGTAAATTAAATTCAAGTTATTCAAATAAAATTAGAGAAATAAGTCAGTCCTGATAACCAGTCTGAATGTTTGGAGTCAGTGCAGCTTTAATACATGTAGATCTGTTTTTAAATGTGTTGGTGCATCAGGGCTTTTAAAACTGCAATAATTCACACTGTTTTATTTTGAAGCCATCGATCGTTTCATCACGTCAGGTGACAAAATCTTTAAATTTCTCCCGCCGTTACCTCGTCTGCATCTCCACTGATTAACAGATAATTATCAGACTTCACTGTAAATGTCATCACCACTCTGCGCCTCTGTTCACTTCCTTCAGCTTCAGCTTAGACGTTTTATTGTTTGGAAACAGAAGCCATTTCCTCTCTGATGAAACCACATGCAGTATTGATCAAGACGTCTGTTTAAGTACAAATAAAAACACACACATACACACTCACTGAGACGTATATATTTGATGAATTCCTAGTGTATATACACAGATATATACTGGGCCCATATCTACAGTGAAGTCTATTCCAGAAGCCATTTTATACTTCAGTCATTTGACGGTTGATTTGCAGTAAACTGAGACAAAGTTGTGTATTTATATTCTATGTGTTTAAGAGACGTTAATGTTGATCATTGTACCTGTACCATTTTTAAGATGCACTCTTTTATACATGATGTGAAATCCTGATGTTGTTATAATAAAGTGGAAAAGCTTTGACTTTGCCTCATGGCTCTGATGATTTCGCTTTATCTTTCTTTTCTTCTGTGTTTATTGTTTCGCACCAAAACAATGAAGCATATTCTTCGTATGTGAAAATCTACTTGACATTAAACCAGATGCGGATGATGTGGTCTGTAGTGTGGTGGGAAGGTGTAGTGAGGATTATTAGACGGATCAGTTATTACCAAGATTTATCCTCCATCATGTCCGCACAGAAAAACATAAATGCTGACTGATGAAAAGAGCAACCTCGGTTCACGACTGTCACGTGACTCTTCACAGGAAGTGGTTAACGAGTCAATTAGGGCTGTGACTACATTATTTTATCAATTAATCATTTGGTCTATAAAATGTCAGTTTGGTTTTTTATGTAAAAAGAAAAAGACAAGAAAAGAAAGAAAAATAGGATTTGTTGTCCCGAGGTAACGAGATAATCATCCCATTATCTCGAGACAACAAATCTTGTTTTCTCTTTATGATTACTTTGTTAATTAGAGATCAGATGCAAATGGAAACTTATAGAGCTGTAAATTGAAAATGTCAGGACAACGCATTGATCAACGTATCAGAGAACATTTCAATCAAGATCATTTTCACATCAGTCCTCGTCAGCTAACGAGTTACTCAGGAGCGTTGCTGCGATTTAGTGTCTGAGGTCAAGGCAAAATTATTTTCTCCTAATAATATCTCGTTATCTTGGGATAACAAGCTTTGTTATCTTGAGATAACGTCACATGACTCCTCACAGGAAGTGGTTAACGAATCAATTAGAGCAACTAAATTATTTCCTAGATTTATCATTTGGTCCATAAAATGTCAAGGATCTTGATTTTTTTAAAGTTGAAAAAATAGGGAAAAATACTTGGAACAGTTTCCTGAAGTCAACGATGACGTCATGAAACTTTTCAGTTTACTATACATTAGACAAAGCAGCAAAAGTTAACAGTTGAGGAGCTGAGGCTCCTAATAGAAATTTAGTTTCATCATCATTATTCAGCTTGAACGAACCAATTAGAATCCTCCGTGTGTTTTAAATAAAGTTTTTATTAAAGATGATTCAGCTCAATTATAACAGCAAACTGAACACAAACTCCTGTAAACTGATAATAAAAACAAACTGATGCAGGTACAGTGACTGGTCCACTCTGACACACACACACACACACACACACACACACACACACACACACACACACACACACACACTCCCTTCTCAGCTGTGGCTCTGCTGTAATAAATTATATGTACAGTCCAGGTCCATCTGCGGCTCCAACCGACACCGAACACACGAGGAGAGACGCCACTCTGCGACGCTGGAGCCGAGTCTGCAGAAAGGAAGAACAAAGTGACGTTAAATACAGGAAAAAAAGAGAAGAAGAGAGAGCAGAGAGGAGGATTATGGGACATGTAGTCTTATATCATGACATACAAGAAACTAAACGGAAAAACTGCTTGTGGAGAAAATGAGAGTCAATTAAAAAGCAAAGTATGTCATTACATTGATCCAATGATATTACAATAAATCAGACCTGATCATTGATTTGTGACATCAGGTGTATGATCACCTGGTGGAGCATGTGACATCACAGCACAGGTGTGTCAATGTGAAATATGAAACATGAGTAAATTTATTACTAACCATTTATCGGTTTTGTTCTGGGTCGACTCGCTCTTTCCGTCACAGGCCACAATCTTGACCTTGTCGACCTTCACCAGGTCGGTGACCTCTCTGAACTCCACGTCGTTCAGAACAAACGTCCACACGTTGTCGCAGAACCTGTAGGTGTTGAGAGAGCCCTGTGGGACGGAGACACGGTGACCCAGTTACGCACCAGTCCAAACAACTCAACACGGTTACAGTTCACAAACATCCTGAAACATCCAGGGAGTCATCACTCTATGTTTAATTGACCCTGATCCGAGTCCTTTAAAGTTGACGCCTGACAATATGAAGTTCAATATGTATAAATAAATATGTATCTGACATATTGAAATAAATGTCGGAGGAACTCACCCTGAAGTTGACTCTGTTGCGGACTCTGTTGGCGAGCGCTGTATTGATGGCTTTGTCGAACTGGAGGAGGACCTGAAGAGCCAGCTGAGGAGTGATCTGCTGAGTCTGAACACACACCAGATTTCACTTAACGTCCACACACACTCACAGACAGTGTTGTACAGTTCACAAGCAGCAACTCCTAATCCAAACAACACAACCTTCATTAATTAACACATTATATCTCGCTTGTTTAATTTCAGGTAGGGTTGCACCGATCTGCATTAAACACTTGATTATTTTCTGCTCTCGGCAGTGAGAGAGCAGATACAAACCGATGAAAAGACCAAACCGACCTTGAATGTCTCCCACTAACAAGTCCTGTGTGTATCTATATCCTGACATACAGTATCTTAATCCTCTGAGCCATAGAGCTCCTTATGGTGCAGTCAGACCAAGATCCACCTGGTGAAACTTACTCTGGTACTGTGGCCAAAAACAGGAGGGGGGCAGGAGATAGCATCACTGAAAGGCTAATAACAGCAGTCCACAAAGCTGTTAAACTACATGTGTATCAGACTATTTACTGTCATTAACCTCTGTCACTGTCCTCACACTCACTGCAGCATCTCTCCTTCTGTGCTGCTTGTATTATTTTGTGCATAAATATTAAACAAGAATTTAAGGGTTAGGGTCAAACAATACTTTCTGAATGAGAGCTCAGTCTCAGCCTATCTATCTCCAATCGGCTGGATGTCAGAGAGGCTTGCAATTTTGTGGGTCAAAGTTGAGTAAGATTTAACTCAGACGCATCAGTTGGTGACAGGAAGTGAACGTGTCTCGCTATGTTTCAAGTTCTGTCAAAAGATTGTGAAAGTGATCACTGTGAATTTCTAAATAAACTACAGCATAATACAGGAACATGTCACTCAGGGAAAGTCAAATATTAAAAACACTTTGTTTCTAATAGTAGACACGTCCCCCATGTCTGAACTACACAGCAATGACCTAGATACAGGAGGTAAACAGTGCATCCCTGAGCTGGACCTTCACAGATCCTGGACCAGTTCTCATACTGGGTCTGTGTATGTTACCACTGCTGTAGGTGACTAGAACCCTGTCTAGTAATAAATAAATTATCAGGAAGATACCATAATTATAATAATGATCTTTAATTCACCAGTTATTGTGTCACTAACAAACATTAGTTTAGCTTAGGCTAGCTAGCTAAACTGTTTACTGTTTACATACAGTTACTGTTAACTCCACAGTTGCTCCTTAATATGTCAACACTACAGACAGAAAACATGAGAATATTTATGTTAACTTCTGAATTAATAGCTGAAGCAAACCGCAGCTACCAAGGTATGGTTAGCCAGGTATGAGCTAAACAGCGTAACTGACCGTCGTTGTTGCCGTTAGAAGCGCGCTAATCTGGGCTAGCTACGAGCTAGCAGCCATAATGTGTGATGTGTGTCACCTGTATGAGCTCGTCCAGACTCTCCTGTAGACTGTTTCCCAGAGTGGTGTTCCTGTACAGCTGGTACGCCATGGTGGGAACAGCAGAAGGTGCTAATAACTACAGTAAACTATCCTACAAACTCACACGGGGCTCACGGAGCTAACGGAGCTAACAGGGCTAACAGAGCTATCGGAGTTTACGGAGCTAGCCGCTTCCCTCCACTACGTGCAGCTGTGAGCGCCGACAAGCTAACGACACTTCCGGTTAAATATTTCAAAAATAAAAGCCGACGTACATTTTCATACTGCTACTGTCACAAGACTTGCACTAATTCAGACCCTGTCGTTAATAATAATAATAATAATAATAATAATAATAATAATAATAATAATAATAATACAGTATAGAATATAAAATAAAATACAGAAAACTGAACTATAAAATACAAACAAATATACAGTAAAATTTTCATAAAACTTCCCTGAAGTTCCACAATGTTATTATTAAGACTGGATAAAGATTTTATGTTATGATGTGAAACTCTGGGATTTGCCTTTAAAATAAATTTGACCTCCACCACATTGTCTCAGTGTAGACTTCTCTTTATGTCATTGGTTTAACAAACATAATCAAAGTGTAGCAACCAGTCAGGTTACATGTAATTACTCAAATGTAATTATTTAAAATCTGTTTACAAGTCTTTGAAAAAGTTAATTAGCACATCTTGATGGAGATGACAAAAATAAATGAAGCTGGATTAGAGTGTAGAAGAAAACCTGCCATGAAAAGTATTTTCTTTAATGGTGGTGAAAATACAAACAGGAATTCCCATGTTTCTGATGTGACGTTGTGATTTTCAGGGACCCAGGAAGCCACAGGGTGGTGCTCCAACACAGCTATGATGCAGTAGACTGACCTACAGTACATTGTTAGTCTTTACAGATTCACCATAACCAACTGCAAGTACGTGTGCATGCTGGATGCTCAGTCTACCCTGGTGGCACACTCACCATTTAGGGTTAGTCCTTATGCAGTGGCCCTCTGCTGCATGTCTTCCCTCCTCTCTCCCCAGCTGTTTACTTCTTCAATTCACGAGTTTTTACTTGTTTACAAAAGAGAAATTGTCCAAATCCATAATGCAAAATGTTATTTTTATTGTTTTTCAGTTACTTGGAGTGGAACATGTTTATTTATTTATGTATTTATTCATTAATGTATTCATCTATCAATTCATTTGTTTTTGCTTCAAGGAGATCTACGTGTTGGTCGGTTACTTTGACCAGCAGAGGTCGACGTTGAGCTTTGATTTGAAAAACTTTTTTTCATACAAACTGTGTTGAAAGCTTCACTGGCTCGTAAAGCTTCACTTCACCATCACTAAGATACGCCTGCTACAAGACAACACCTTACACAATACAACCAACCTCAATCCAGACTAGATGTGTGAACTGCTGGACCTCTGCCTTAACATCACTAGGGGCGACTAAAGCTTGGCAGAGCTATGGGCTCACCAGTATCTGTGGCAAACCTTCAAATAGAGGAAGGAGAAAGCAGTACCTGAACTCTCAGAGGAACAACACTGTCTTTAATTAAAGACATTAAAGACAACAAGAACCCCCCCCCCACACAGACAAGAACCTAATCTTTGAGCCTCACCACCCACTGAAACACAAGCCAAATAAAAATGAGCTATTTCCACCTTCATGACAAATTGTTTATATATCTCATCTGTTTACATTTTATGAAGGACTAAAGTAATGAAGAGTTGAGGGCGTGGCCTCTTTGAATGACAGGTGAGTGAGCGTATGTTTGCCAACAACCGGTATTCACCGAAGTCTCGGCTCCACACACGCCCTTCTTCTTTGACCCTTTTTAGATTAGCTGGGCATTAGGGGCGGAGTACGGCACTGCCAAGATAGCGACTCTGAGCTTAAGAAACCGATGCCATCTTTATATAGCTACAGCCTATGTGCAAATCCCACCAAGGAATACTTTTAAGGTAAAAGATGGCGTCAGGTTTAATTTCCAATATTTCTTTTAACAGCACAATGTGTGTTGAAAGATGAAAGCAAAACAATAAAAAAAACGTCAGAGTTTCTTCTGAAGTAGTTCAAAACACTTATACTGCTGGACTTAGCTCTACTTCCAAAAGTACTATGAAGTACTTTTACTATGTAGTTTTTGAGCAATCCACAATTAAAGTCCTTTCCAGAGGAGAAGAATAACATTTTCACCTGAATTTGATGTGATCCAATATGTTCTTTGTAGGCGAACTGTAGGGGGTCTAGTGCATGTTCAACCTGTGGCCTCAGAAGATGGAGAACGACGTAGAAAAAAAAACATCAATAGACAAAAAATATACTAATATATACAAATATATTGCAAAAAACTACGAGCTGCCACTTGTTGCCAGTGCATCATTTGAAAGTAGTTCATGATCCTAATATATTTATACTTAGTACTTCTTAGACAACTTGCACAATTACTTTGAAGTACTTTAATTGTGCAGTTTTTGAGTAATCCAAAACCAAAGTCCCTTCCAGAGAACAAGAATGAGAGTTTTTGCCTAACTTTGATGTGAGATAAAAACCATAACAGAATTAATATAAGGAAAAAGTGGGACAGGTTATGAATTAATAATGATGATAATAAGGATAAGTTTTATTTACATAGCAAAAGTTGTTGCGATCAATTTGTCATAATTTCATAAATAATTAAGGATGTAAGAATTGATTTCATATCGGCTTCATCGACAAATTTAATCAAAACAACATTTACATGATAAAAACTGTACATTCTCTCAGTATTTTTCAAAGCTCTTCCTCAGCTTCCTCTAGGTCATTTTGAGGATTTTGAGGGGTTTAAACCGTGGTGCTTTGAGCTAAATGTCTGCTCACATGTTCACAGTCGTGATGGGTGGTGCCCTACATAGTCCACACAGGGTGGACACCACCTATTGGTAATCATGATTCTCAATTGCCCATATTTTATTTTTAAAGACAGGTGTTACACACCACACCTGACACCTGACTTTGTTCTTTTATTACAATCTGGCAAGGATTCACGTGCCAGCACTTTAATTGAGATTTAAATATCTCGTGCCTGAATCATTTTGAACTTTATGCAGTGGTTATGAGTTGCTGTGCTGTGTGGATCCGGAGTGTGTCTCTTCGCAGAGTCCCAACGTAATAACACCTTAAGAGGCCGGCCATTGCCTCTCATGGCCCAGGCCAAAATAAAGTCTGAACTGCAACCATGATGTAGTGCCAGACATCTGCTCTTCCCTCCTTACAACACATCGTTCTGATCTGAAATCTCGGATCTACTGTTTTACATTTGACACATTCACCATTTGACATTGACTTTTTACTGTTTCATTTGTTTTTAGTTGGTTTAGTTTAGATTATTATTAAGTTTGATAATCTGCAGTTGAAACCTATTTACCACTGTAATCACACAGTGACAATGCTGAAATGCTAATGTTTAACAGGCATAATGTTTACCATGGTTGCCACAGTTCAACAGTTAGCATGCAAACATTTACTACTTACAGCTGAGGCTGATGGGAATCCCATTAGTTTTACAGGCATCATGGAGAAAAAATTTTAACTGATGATGGTAAAAAAAAAAAAAGAATTAAAATGAAAAACGTTTAAAATAATTCAAAATAAAAGTTATTACAGTTCATTCTGAGCAGGACCTGAATGTCTGTACACAATGTCATGGTAATCCAGAAGCTATTATTATGACCAGAATCAGGTATTAATGAACTTTAGTTAACCACGTTGTTATTATTGTAACCATGACAACAGAGATTGTCTAATCTTAAGAAAGTACTTATTTTAACACAAAACCACAATGTTTTCCTAAACCTCACCAAGCAATTACAACTGCAACCATGACGACGAAGGTTGGGGAATACTGCTGTTGGTGCACTCCACATGTTTACAGCATGTGACAACCAAAGCCTGGTATGCCTGTCGCCTAGAGACATTCCTGTGTGTCATACAAGGTTGTAACAAACAACCTTATGGTTGCTCAGGTTGGAGGACGTGTTAAAGCTCAGCCATGAAATGAAAGGGACTCTCTGTAGACCTCCATGATAAAACTGTAATGAGGCATCGATCAGGTCAAAGGTTTAAAACCATTTCTAAAGCTCTGAGTGTTCCCAGGAGTGACATCAGTGATTGTGAAATGAAAGAATGTGTGAACACAGCAAAGGCAGGTTTTCAAGGTTGTCCCTGTTTTTTTTCACCAAAAAAGCGCTATATACTGTACGTGCACAGATACATTGCCGACATCATTGTAATCAATGTCATTATTGTAGAAAAGAAGCTAATCCTGATGATCAGTGCTAATGCAAATGCTAGGTAGCCAACCGTTTATTTGCAATCTATTGGTGGCTGCTAATGCTAGCAAGCTAGCCCCGCCCCTCTGTTGTGGTTGTCCCTGTTTTTTTACCCATAAAGAAAAAAAAAGCTAATGCCAATGCTAGCTGCTATTGCTAGCAAGCTACCGCCCCCTGTGTCACCTTCTGTTTGTCCCTGTTTTTTTAACCAAATTAAAATAAATAAATAAATAAATAAAATAAAGCTAATGCTACTGATAGCAAACTAGCTCACCCACTTCTCATTTTGCAATCTTATAATGAAATCGATAAATTAATTCATTCAAAAATCCAAGCAAGCCAGCTGCTAATACTAGATCTAATAAAAATGGAAGGGGGGGGCAGCTCTATATACTGTAAACATACATAACCGCCATTATCATTGTAATCAATGTAGACAAGATGCTATTCCTGTGCTAATGCTAGCAAGCTAGCCCCGCCCCTCTGTTCTGTTTGTCCCTGTTTTTTGTCCCTGTCCCTTGGCTGAATGGACGACTTAGCCCCCAGTTCAAATTAGGCTCATTGAGCTTATAAAGTAATGTTTACAAATAATTCCAATATTTGTAGTTGTAAATTAACCTTTGTAAACCTGAAAAATAAATCTGCATGAGAATTCAAGTTTGTGCATGTGAAAACAAATTGTGCTTTGTTCAACCTCAACACTGATCGTTTGTTCAGTTTTGAGTCAGACTTTCAACAAATACAAATCTCTTTGACACAAGCGCAATTGTTTCACATGCACAAACGTGAATTTAGATCCTATTTTCACACCTGAATTTAAATTCTACTTGTAACCTCAGTGTCACACAGTTGCAGGAATTTTGAGCTTTGCATGTGACACAGATGTTGACTGAAGCTCTTCCTCTTCCAGTGTCTTTGTGTTGCCTCACCACTAATGTGTTTGTTTTTATGGATATGAACCTCTTCTACAAATTCTTCACATGTACATGTATCACTTGTTCAGATTTATTAAGTCTTGTTTTTATTAGTATATGCTAAATGAGGTTTAAATTGATGATTGATTCATCTTTTATCTTCTGAAGTCCTTAGAATGCTTCAGAAATATTTCATAGTCAAAAGAGCAGCTGCTTGACCTGTCCTTATTTTTGATGAGGGCAGACTTGACGCTCCACTGACTCACACAGCATCTAGTGTCACAAAGTGGTATTACAACACAGGACAGGTCGGGGCTGGCTGGTGCGCATGCGCATTTCAGTAGATGACTCTGAAATACAACAGATGGAGATCTTGATCATGACATCACTGTGGCTGCGTCACACACTGTTGAGCGTGTTAATTCATTGTTTGAACATTTTAAACTAAAGTTCTGGCCACATCTTATATTGCACCTTTACAGCACAACCACCAAAGCTGACATTTAAAAGTGAAACTACATGTTCTTTGCCCACATTGCAAACCAACTTAAAGTTTTGACACTTTGTTTAAACAAAGACATTTAGCTTAACTTGACTGATAATGACATTTGATGCATACAAAACATTTTTATTTGCTGTTACAGTATATAAATATATGCTTGGAATACAAAATACAATCATGCTTTACCTCATACTTGCATAAAATCTGTGATGTACAAATGTTTGTATTTACCCATTTTGCATTCAGGCCAGTAGATGTTGCACTGTTCACAGGAAGCATCAAGATATAAACCCTTTGTGGAACCACTTTGCTGAGAAAATAAAACCTCCGACGCTGTGGGACTCACATCCAGTACCAGGCAGTTGATTTCTGCAAGCAGAGAAGATACAACAGTTCGGGAAATTTTATTCACCAAGTATTTCACTTACTGACTGTGGACTGCTCACAGAGCCAGGTTTCAGTTCATTGCAGCCATGTTGGTTTCTAGCATCTGTATATGACGTCATGGCGCTGTCTCCCCAGTCACCTTATGTTGGCAGTCTTTATTTAGATATATATTTATATTAGATATTAACAGGGATGCTAATTTTGGCTAGCAAAGAAACAGGCTTAAAAAAAATTAACCACTGACTCCTCTGAGTGTCTTTTAGAACAACTGAAAGCAGAACAAGACATTTTCAGGCAAACAACATGTTGGAGCTAACTTTCATCAACTGAAAACAAAAATGACAAGTCAAATGTCCGACACGTTATATCATAACGTGTCGGACATATCCGGATCAACAGGCAGGTCCCCCTGTGTGTCAATCACTAAAACCACTCTGCTTTAACTTCTATCATCTTTTAAATTGGACCATAATTTAAAAAAAAAGATTAATTAAAAAATCAAGTTGTATTGAAGAAAACTTCAAACTAGCGATTCAGACCATAAACACATAACGAATCAAATTTGAAAATACGTGTTGAGTGGGAGTGCTGCTGCTGGGTGTCTGTACTCCGCACTGCTACTCGGTCTCCTGTTTCCTGGATCATTTTATATCTGATAAATTCTTATTTTGAGCGAATTTGAGTTGTAGGGTTTTAATGGAGAACTGGAATATTAGGAAAGGTCGGACGGAATCTGTTTGGTCACCTAAGAGAAGTTAAGTGAATTTATATCCTGCAAAAATATCAGGTAAGAAAACATTTACTCTATTGTTTTGGTGACGTTGTTTGTGTTCATGTAGTTTATTTCGGATTAAATAATGCTATAGACGGATAAACAAATGTCATTAAGTATGTATGTTCATACTGCGTAATTAACGTGTGTTAAAGTGAAAAGCTAACTGCTAGCTAATTTTACTGTGTGTTGCTAGTTTGTGTTAATGTTGTCAGCTGGTTTAAAGCTTAAACGAACTGATGAGAGGTAAATGAGTGAAGAGAATGAGTAAAGTGAAAACTGTCTTGTTCACACTTGTACACTTAGACAGAGAGGACCAGGAAACACATTGAGGAGCAGAAGTCTCCCGCGCAGCTATCGCTTGGTCTGGACTGTTGTCTCCAGCCTACCACTCATGGTTCCCATCGCCGGGCATCACCCAGTTCCTCATTGTTCACCATGTTCCAGATGACGACTCAGGGATTAGTGAGTAATAGCTAACATGCTATCTTGTTTGTAGCTCCGGTTAGCGAGCGGAGCTGTGTGTCCACAGCATGACAGCAGACATCGCTGAAGTTGTAATAAACATCACAATCCAATATTCTGAAGATACAAAAACACAACACTCTTATGAACAAGTTAATTTGTTGGTCCGAGACACACACTGAGCAAGAGAGAGAGAGAAGCCAGAGCTAACTGCTAAGCTAAAGTAACAATCAGTTCTAAACAGCATGTAAACAAATGCTGAATCAGTGAAGTTCGCTATAAGCAGCAGAGAGCTGTGGGTGCTGGAGCAGAACTGGTCAGTTTAAATGTACAGCAGGTAGTTAGTCACTGTAATGAAGAAAACAACAACATTAACTGTGTTCAGATAGAGCAGCAATAAACTCTACCGGAAACAGAAACTCCAGAGACTGGCGATGAGACACTACAGTGACGTCAGCACGTAAACGGTCACTCACTGCTGTTAATGAAAGGTGATGTACTCTGAGTAAACTGTTACTCTGCTTCATTTTTAAAAGGGGAAGAGGAGGGTAAAACATCTTATATGGGGATGATAATAATAATATATGATAAAAGTATTAAACAACATCTTTAGGCTGTTATTTCTTTTCCCCCCAGATGCTCCAAGGATCCAGCTGATTACTGGCAGTTTGAAGGTGGATTTTTCTTCATCTGCTCCGTTGCACCGTCACTTCTGGTAAAGATTCATTGACCTTTGTGGTATGTTTAGATTTGACTTATTAATTCACTGTATAGTTGGGATTCTGACATAAAAGATAGTATAATGTTTGTCCACATATGTTGTCAGAACTATATGGAGAATACTGTGGAAAACAAGATAAAACTGAATTGGAAGATACAAGCTAAAAAACAACAGACAGCACCCCCTCAGCTCCACAGCCCCCCCTCTTTCAGAGGTGACATCATCACCTCCTCATTATAGGAACCTTAACAGGCAAGATAGACCAATGGAGAAATGCCAGTTTTAGTTCTTCAGATCATCCCGGGGCTCTGAAGAACTATTTGTGAATAATTCTTCAGTATATTATATTTTATGAGAAATGTAAGAAAATTGATCTGAATCTGAATCAGTAAATATTGTATTTAGATTGTGCTTCTACAGGTTTTTAACATTACTTTACACTTATAGATTCAATGTTGACACAAATACTGCAAGTTGAAGTTTGAGATGATTTTGGGGATTTTGATAGTTGATGAGGCCAGACACAGAAGAAAAGGCAGGTGCTGGTCCATCACTGGGGAGGACTGGACTGGAATTCTGGTCCTGATACAGACAAACATGTGATAGAACAATTAGTTTAGATCATATAAGTTCTTTATATTCAAACATGTTAGGTCTGTTGTGTGTGTATAATAAATAGTAAGGATGGATATGAATCTGGTTCTGGATCAAACAGTCTCTTTGTCTTACTTGTAACTGTAAATTACTGACGCATCTAGCTGGACAGCAGCCACAAGAACAGGCTGAATTCTACTACATAACTAAAACGTCTGTGGACATCATCAGTTATACATTTATGCCACTTGATGTGTTCGTCAGTACGGTTTGACATTTGCACTAATGATACTTTTCACTACAGACCAACATTAGATGTTACTCACCACTTCTAAAAGAAAAGTCCGGCGTCAAACTGCATCTCTTTACCCGGAGCTGTCTCCAGCGGTGGGAAGACACCAGGATTTACTCCTGTTTGGCTTCTTTGCCGTTGAACATGGTTTCTATTCAGAGCGGTTCTTCGGGATGGAGATAAAGACCGCTTTGTAGGAGTTTTAGCCATCTCCGCATCTCTGTGATGCTAGTCGGTAGCTTTTTTTTTTTTTTTTAAATCGGGAGCTGTAGCGTAACTTCAAGCTCTGGAGGAAGCTGTTGGTCGTGGGACTGAGGGCAGACTAGACGTGACACTGACTCACACAGCATCTAGTGTCAGCTAGTTGGTTAGCGTGCTCATTTCAGTAGATATCTATAAAATACAATAGATCTTGGTCATGACAGCATCAATGTGGCTCCTTCACATAATGTTGACAGTGTTAGTTCATTTGAACATTTGAAACTCAAATACACCTTTATATGAACATTTTAAAGAAACCTTAACAATGAAATTAAATATTTTTTGTGCAACTGTTTTTATTCTATGGAGTCCTTAAATCAGACTTCAAGGAAAATCTTGACCTAAGGTGTTTTGTGCAAGTGACCCCTGCCTCTAATAAAGACCTGTTACCTTCTGCGGTTGAGGCAAATAAAGTAAGAAAGATATCGTGTTTCTTTAACTTTATCTCTGATCATTTTACAGTAAACCCAGCTGATATCACAGCTCAGTCTTTGTCTTTCACTGATGTGTTTGGTGATTTTGTCAGATGGCGTCGTGGATATAAAATCAGGATTGTCTGTCTTGTCATGTTTCTTGGTCAGACTACAGCGTACTCGTCACATTCCTGTCACATGAAAATGATCAGTTGATTCTCGAAGCAAGAATGTTTAGTGATTATGTACGACTCACGTAAGTATGAGACAGAAACTTCCACTTTCCTTCACAAGACCGAGAGAACAAGATCGTCACAGCTGAAAGGCAGCTGTTGGCAGCAATTATGCGTCAACAGCTTGCAAGTAAAATTTGGCAGCTTTTCCCACCACAATCTAAGCGCATTGGGTGTGACACCTGGAAAAATGCAGAATAAACAAGTACTAGAAAAGCAAGAGGCCCAAATGGGTGTGCACACCATTTAAATATAGTTTGCATGGGTGTTTTTTAAACCTTTGAGTCATTGATACCAGATACCGGCTGAGGTGGAGGAAATAGTTGAAAACTGCTGTAAAAAACCGACATCAATGAGTTGTATTTGCATTCCTCCTAGTATCAGCTGGTTTCAGCTGAATTCACAATAAAGCTGTTCTCACTTACATGTTTTTCTGTTTCTGTTGTCACGACAACGGAACAAGTTTGAAATAGTGACTGAAACGTGGTCCATTAAGACGACATGTTAACCAGCAGTCGCCCAAGCTGCTGCTAAAATCCTGATTTTATGACCATGACGTTCACGTCAGTTAAAGACAAAGTCTGAGCTGTGATTTCACCAGGATTTACATGTAAAGTGATCACCCAGAGAGGAAGTTAGAAGAGACACAATATCTTTCTTATTTTGTCTCTCACAGTTCAACCACTGTACTTCCTCAAAAAGTTTATGGCGCCTTTATTTACCTCAACTTCCTTAAAGTCTGACTTCAGGATTCCTTAAAAACAGTTGCACAAAACACATTTAATTTCATGCTTAAGGTTTATTTAAAATGTTCTCCTAAGTATTTAAGCATTTTCTCCTTATCTTGAGCTTATATTTAAGCAGGGTTCAAACTATAGAGGGGGGGGTCGAGCAGATGAAACTGGATCAAAGTATCTTTAATCCACTAAAATTGGTAAACAGTGTTCAGCACGGACACAGGTCGTCTTGGAGGGGCTGGGATTTGAACCTACCTAACATTAGCTCGGCATGTTTCTCTGATAACTTATGATCCAGACGTTAAGGAAGTTTTTACCAGTAGCTGAATTATCCACAGAGGTGTCCTCCACTCCATAACCAACAGACCAGGGGGTTAAAACCAGTAGAAACACAGAATAAAGCAGTCTCATGTTAAAATTTAGATTTTCTCTGATGCTGTTCAGCGGACATCGGATGTCAGGGACCGGCTGGGAGTCAAGCCGCCCAATGTTTGTTTGTTTCTCTGATAACCTAGGAAGCAGACATGCGATGTCTAAAATCCTTCATCTGGTTAAAATATACAGTTGAAATCCAACAAAATCTTAAAGGTATATCTTAAAAATGTGGCTTAAAACCTGATAAAAGTCAATTTGGAAACTTCTGGTAGGAAACCACAACGTCGACCGACTCATTGACAGGCACCCAAATGAAACGGAGTATTACCATGATTAAAATGTGGGATTTCTCGAGGTTTGAAAATTGCTGGAAACATTTAGGATAATGTAGTTAGTTCAGTATGTACAGCCCACAGAGGGGCTAGCATGACTGTTGATTCTTAGCCTTGTGCATTTATTCACTTCATGGTCAGTCTCAAGGAAATTTCATTGAAAATATTGGAGTCATGTTGCATGTAGGTAGCTACAAATAAATATATAAATAGAAACAGCTAATTTTACACAACAGAGTCACTCATAAACAAAACTGTGACTGTGTAATTGCATAGAATGCAATTGTAGTTAATGATCAAGGAATGGGGTTTGGCTTAACTGTTTAACTCTTTCTCTTCTATTCTGTAGTGGTGAGTGACAGTAAAAGTACATGTAATTATCAAATTAGATAATTACCAAGCGCAGTGCCAAGTGATGGATTCACCACAGTCCCAGCCCTCTGCATGACAGCCTGCAGCTTGAATGTGATACAGGTGTTTGTTCATACTTTAAAAGTTAATCTTACATGTGTAATTACCAGGCCCATAGTTGTTTCTATACATTATTCTGTCATCTGTCAGTTGTTTATCTTGTCAGTCTTAGAGAGGTTTAGTTGATGGTGGTGTTCCTTCATCTATCTGGTGGGAACAAGGTGGTGTTTATAGCAAAGAGGAGGGGTCCCAGTACTGATCCTTGGGGCACCCCTATAAGGGCGGGGGGCAGGGGGTATCAACCCTCTGATACAACCCATAGGCGTACCGAACCTCGGTTGTCATGGTTACAGTAATAAACATGCCAACTGTATACCTATCTACCTTCATTTCAAGTGCAAGTTTTCAACAGTGATCACGTGTTGGTTTTCTTCATAAATTGTTTTAGTTTCTTCGTTACCTCAGTGATCCAGATTAGGCTGGTTCTGTATTCTAACATTATATCAACCCCAGCTGATGAAGTACAGTATTACTTCAGTAGGGCAGGTTTGAGCTGCTGATGGTCAAGAAAATATCTCTAACACTTAAGTTCAGTCCTGAGAAGTCCATGTTGTACTTATTATTTATTGGAGATAAAAGAGAAAGGTGATTAAATCTAATTAAACAGTGAATGCCTGTCGACACATCACGTGCAAATTACATTTCTAGTTCCCACTGCAGTAGATGTTTCCAGGACCACAATTTGCCAGGATGACACACACACACACACACACACACACACACATGAAAACAAAAATGAAAAAAAAAATCAAAACAGACATTAAAATAATAGGAACGACAAAACACAACAACCATTAATTCAAGAGACACACTTCAACCAGGGCAGTCAAACATCAGACACAAGTGCACTGACCTCTAGGTGACCACAGAGAGGCTGTGAACAGATGCTTGCCCAGTAAAAATGTACTGAAGAATATAGAATATACACCACAGTGTGTTGTGTGTAGGTACAGTATCATCTGAAACATGGACAGTTTATCTCAAAATAAAATGTCAAACCAATTCTGAACATGTGAAATGATCGAATGTTGAGTTGTAAGTTATTCTTGTCTGAAGGAGTCTTAAACATAAATGCTCATTTTTAGAATTCTTTTCTGACTGTAGGAATGAAGGAGTCCATCCATCCACTGATCCTCTTCCACTTATCCGGGGTCGAGTCGTGGTGGCGGTAGGTTAAGCAGGACTCCAGACGTCCCTCTCCCCAGCGAAGCTTTCCAGCTCCTCCTGGGGGATCCTGAGGCGTTCCCAGGAGGATCCCTCCAGCGAGTTCTGGGTCCCCCCCGGGATCTTCTCCCAGTTGGATGTGTCTAAGAAACCTCCCAAGGAAGGCGCCTGGGAGGCATCCTTATCAGATGCCTGAAACACCTCAACTGGCTGAGCCCAGACAACCCTACGGAGGGAATTCATTTCAGCTACCTGCAGTCGCGATCTCATTGTTTCAGTCACTACCCAGAGCTCATGACCAGAGGTGAGGATCAGAACGTAGATCGACTGGTAAAATCGTTCTGGTACAACGTCTGCATTACTGCTGACACTGCACCGATCCGTCTTTCGACCTCCCGCTCCATCTGACCCTCACTCATGGACAAGATCCTGAGATACTTGAAGTCCTTCTCTTGGGGCCGCAACTCACCCTAGACCCAGGGGGGTGGTTCCTGCCTCTCCTTTTTAAATTATCAGTACATAAAAGGTCACAAACATATATATAATATGGATTGTTAAATGAGAATTGAATCAATTTGTCTTTGAATGTGTCTTTAATGTTCAGGTGAACCGAACCATTATCTGGCCCCTCCCTTCTTATATCCGGACAAACATCCACATTTAAAGAAATTCAACCATGTCAGTTGGAAACTGTCTTTAAAATCATTAGAGGGGGAACTGTGCAGGAATGTACGTTGAAGAATAATATCATATACAGTCCAGTCATTTTTTCAGGTTCATAACGCTCTCGATAAGAACTCTCTTTCTCCCCTGCCGGATAAATAAAATGAATGAGTCTTTGATACACACTAATCAGGTTTAATAATTGAGGTATGTGCTGTTGATGGAGGAATTTGAACAAGGCGTTTACAGTACAAACTGTTTGGTTTGGTGAAAACCAGTTCTTAGAGATGGAACTATTGTTCTCACACATAGTATTCATTCCTTTCAACCTAACAGCACCGGGTCCAGCTTCAGTTCTCTATATAAAGGGGCAGCAGTTGGATGTGAACAGCAGAGAATCTGAAGACAGAGTTCAGTTCTAGACATCATGGCTTCCACACTGGTGCTGCTGGTCCCAGTGCTCCTGGTCTCACTGGTTACCGCTTCACATCACTTCGGAGGAACCGCGACCTTCACCTACAGAGGACAAAACCCTGACGGATCACACAGGGTGAGAGATATGATAACGTTATGTAACATTCACTGTAGATCATGTCATAGTCTGGGAATCTCCTCTCTCATCACTTTTTATTATTATTTGTATTATGTTTGTTTTGTGTGAACATCATTATTCTGGTTGTTCTGATAGAATACAGACAATTTTAATTCAGTAAATTTCTTGAGTCTATTTTATCTTTTTACTTTGTTCAACATCTTTGAACAGGCTACACAGAATTATTATTATTATTATTATTATTATTATTATTATTATTAGCCTTAGTCAGTTTTATCCAAGGTGTCCATGGAGAGTTCAGATTGTGTTCTTGTGTTTTAACCTGTTCATGAAAAAAAGGAGAATGCTGTATGATTTCTTTTGCAAATGAAGTTAGGGTTAGGAGCTGGATATCTGGATCACTTCTCTTGGAGCTGGACGACCTTCTGACTGTGATTCAGGCTGCAGTTTTAATTTGCTCTTTTTCCGCAGGTGGACATTCGCAACAGGGAAACGTTCGATGGATGTAACTCGTTTCTTGACTGGGACTGTTACAGAGGCGACTGTGGCGTGACCAACAGCACTCGGAGAGGTGTGGTTGACGAGAGCGTCAATTCACCGGAGACTACCTTTCAATGGTGTGAAACTGAAACAGTCGTCAGGAAGACTGTGCAGACTGACAAACCTTTTCAAGAGAGGTGGGTGTTTTTTTATTCTTTATATAAAACCTTTAAATATTGTTGCTGCTGTTCATAACCTTTGTTTATTACATAAAGTCTGTTCAGTTCCACACATCTGTATCTGCAGTATTGTAAGTGTTGTCTCCACACTAACAGGGCAGCTTCCTGTTGCTGGATGGCAACACGCAACATGCTGAGAGACTGGAGGCTGCTGACTCTTGTGGATCTGGGAACAAGATCTGACACCAGAAAACCAAACAGATCACCAGACATTGCCATTCTGCCTTTCCTCCGGTGAGTTTCCTGCAGTCACCATGAAACTACTAACTAACCTCTGACTGCAGAGAACACCCTCCTGTTTTCAACTGCTGATTTCATCTCTTGAGCTTTACTAACTGGTGTGAATGTGTCTATTCAAGAGTTCCTGAGAACTGCCCACGGACATACAACCTGATATCCTCTGATCCTGATGACGACCAGGTTCGATGCCGACATGGAACCCTCAGAGATAAAGAGTGCGGCGGTTGCAACCCGCCTTCAGGCTTCCACTTGGATCAGGTTAGTTGAAAAATCTATTTCCTAATAAATTATATATTAATGGATTGATGCTCTGCTTCTCTTAACTGCTAAATGTTCATGTTTTTAGGACTCTTGCACATTACACTACTACAACGCCAGCGCCAGCCCAAGTGTTTTTGGATTTGAGTTGGTGGTGGAGGACTTCCCACGACGCAGCATCACTCTGACCTACTCAGACGGATCCCAGTTCAACAAGGCTCCACTGCCTAGGTTTAGGAGAAGGAGAGACAATTCCCAACAGACAGGGGGTACTACAACATCTGAGCCAATAACTGCACAGACCACGGGATTCATTTCTTCTACTCTACTCTACTTCTACTCTACACCATCATCCACAGCCGCTCCATCATCCACAGCCGCTCCATCATCCACAGCCACAACATCATCCACAGCCACAACATCATCCCCAGCCACAACATCATCCACAGCCACAACATCATCCACAGCCACAACATCATCCCCAGCCACAACATCATCCACAGCCACAACATCATCCACAGCCACAAACAACCCTGGTCCTCTCAGTAAACTGCCTTTGCAATTCTCTGTACTTGGTAAGGAAGAGTTTACTTGTCCTCATACATGTCCAAATTAACTCATACTGAGCAAACAGCTGCTGCTGCACCGCCCACAGGGGGATAAAACTTTCTGGCCTGTAGCCTCTACTTTACAAATATTGACATCAAGAATCCAAATGAAGAAAACTGATTTAAAAAAAAAAAAGAAAAAGTTATTAGATCTTTAATGTTGTATTTATTCAGTTAACTGTTGTGTGTAATGTGTTTATGAAGCTCCACAGCTCCATTTCTAAGTCATTATTTGTATATTAAAGGTTTTAGGAGGATTATTTATTCTATGACGTGGCAAGATTTTCTCAACACATGCCGGAAGACTCAAAGCTTTTGTTTATGACAGTGGCACAGCGGCAGTTCACTCATAGCTACTGAATTTTTATTGCACTTTGGGATTTAAATTGATCTTTTTTTTTAACTCCAGTGGACCCACCTGCTCCCTCATGTCAGTACGGAGACTTCTTGCCCAAGTTAGTGGATCCAACTCCTCAGAACGGAGCACGACTCTCCGGAGAGGTCAACAAAGAGCTGGAGATCAAAGTCAAAGCCTATGCTTCAAAAGCAAAGTAAGTGAAAACCAACACGTTCAGTGAGGCGGCAAAACGTTGTCATCATATCAGCATGTGTTGCAAGTGAGTTAAATCAGTGACAACAAAGAAAGGTCTTTTGTTTTCACACAGAATACAGAACGTAATCCTCAGTGGGCCGCAGAACATCAGCAAGCACAAGAACACGCAGGGCGAGTTCGTCATCAGGTGGACGCCTACGGCTGACGACGAGGGATCTTATCACCCAATCTGCTTTGTGGTTGAAGCAGTGAAAATGTGAGCCGTGGGTTCATTTCCTCTATGACAGATCAGTGTTTGTGAGAGAAACCATCATTTAACTTTTTTACATATTTTGCAGGTCTGCTGTGAACACCACAAACAGCAGCGTTCGAGTCTATCAGTCTGAGATGAGGTGTATTGTGGTGAACGTCAGGTCAAGGGATGGTGAGACTTCACAGTTTTCATTTTTTCTTTAGGTTCTCATTTTGTTAATTTTATTTGAGAGCTGCCAACAACGCCAAAAAAGTGGTAAACACTCAAAATATCATTATAGTACAGTTCAGGGTTGTAAAAAATATTGTTTTACTACGTAAACACACAAATACAGCAGAAAAATATCATAAATAAAACTATAATAAACTCTATTTGTATGTCTTCAAATCAAATCAATATTAGTGATTCACAGTTTTAAAAATTTTATACATTGAGCTACAGTGATAAACATAGAAATAAAGTTATGTTACTATAAATAAAACATGCTCATTGTATTCCCCAGGGAGTAGACAGACCCCAGAGGGTTAAGATAAGATAAGCTATTCCTTTATTAATCCCACACACAGTGACAAAAAACCAAATACCTAAAAAAGATAAATAATATAATAAAATATAATATGTACAATTAAATACTTAGATATACAAGATACAAGATACAAAATACAAAAAGTAGCAGCAGATAACTTGTTGACAGATAACTGAATAACAGATAACTTGTCTACCTACAATTAATATCAATATGAAGTTAAATATATACTATAATATTCAGTATATTTTGACATATCTACACGACTGAATTTAAAAATATTTCCATCTAAAATGATAAAATATTTACAGATATGAATATTTTCAGTCATAATAGTTAAAATATACACATGTCGTTGCAGTTGAATCCCACGTGGTCTGCAGGGAGTCGACAATGACAGTACATATTGTCAAATCGACGCTGCATGGACTCACTGAGGATCATCTGAAGCTCAGTGATTCCACCAACACCGCCTGCAGCCTGAAGACACACTCCAACAGCACCCACGTCATCGCCGTCGTCCCCCTCAACGCCTGCGGCACCCAGATCGAGGTAACGAGGGGTCGTTTGTTCCGTCACGTTACTGGTGTTTCCTTTTTGTTTTCGTCCACTGTGTGAGGACTGAATGCCTGACTTTTTCCCCCCACAGGAAGATGACGAGTTCCTCACATTCAAGAATGAAATCACCAGCGTGGACAAGAGCACCGACCTGATCACCAGGAAGCACCAGCTGGAGGTGAACTTCTGCTGCCAGTACCCCAAACGAGGAAACGTAACACTGAGCTTCAAGGCACACAGGGAGAACGTCACGGTGTGGGAAAAGGGCTACGGCACCTTCACCTACAACTTCGAGTTCTACCCCGACAACCTGTTCCAGCAAAGCATCAACGCAGACTTATACCCTCTGGAGTATTACCTGCAGAGCAGGATCTACATGCAGATAGAGGCCAAATCTTCACTCAACAACACCGAGCTGTTCATCGACTCCTGCAGCGCCGCACCATTTGACAACCCCAACTACCAGCCAACCTACCCCATCATTGAGAATGGGTATGAAACATATTAAATGTCTCTTTTCCACTTCTAGATGATTATCTCCTCTCATCCAACAAGATGGATTTAAAAGTCGTGATTTGGCAGCGAGTGCAGAGGCGATGTTCTTATCTTTTTCTTTTTTCTTTTCTTTGACCAGGTGCAAAGTGGACCCAACTGTTGAGATCTACACACCCGACCACAACAAACAGTTCAGGTTCAGCATGAAGGCCTTCAAGTTCATTGGACTATACGACCAGGTGAGCAACGGACCATAGATTTAGTTTGATCAGGCGACTTACTAGTTTTACTGGAGAGTTCCTGGAGTTTTACACTTTTAAATGAGATATTTTGCACCAGTTATTGAGCTTTATAGATGCTGCTATGTAGATTTTGTTACTAGGCTAGCTGTATGCTAACATAAGATAACCAGCTCATTTTTAAGAGACAGATGTGAGAGTGGAGGTGGTTGAACTAGTCCTTTATACAAATTGCAATTCATCATTTTCTTTTAGATAGATAGATATATACTTTATTAATCCCTTATGGGAAAATCAGATGTCCAGCAGCTCATTAGTAATAATAATAATGATAATAATAATAATAATAATAATAATAATAATAATAATAATAATAATAATAATAATAAAGTTTTGAAAATGACTCAGATTAACAGTAATTGAGGATTAAGAGGAGCAGAGGTTTGACCACAGGAGGCAACAGTCTGTCTGCTGATATAATGACATTGTGTCTCGTTGTGTTCAGGTGTACGTCACCTGTTCAGTCCTGATGTGTGAGGCAGGAAACCCCAACACCAGGGCCTCGCAGGGCTGCATCAACTCCACGTGGACGAGCGGTCACCATCACATCGGAAAGAGAGAGACTGTCATCCAGAGCACGAACCACTTCATTTCCCAGGGCCCCCTGCGCTTGAGGAGATCGGTAGAGACCCCCGCAGCCTCAGGTATGAAAACAGGTGTTTCCTCAACAGCACACCTGCATTATTTGAGTTCGATTTTGGACACGACTAAATTCAAATTGTGTTTCTCTTTCCTCCAGTGACCAACCCGGGCCTGAACCTGAACCTGGTATTCATCGCTGGCTGCCTTCTGGCAGTCATCGGCATGATCTGCGGAGTGGTCACGTACAAGGTCAAAATGTCAAAGGTCAACTACAAACCTCTGCTTGAAAGTTAAGACAGCAGCGTTTGAAAACTTAGTCTTACATGAAGTATATCAGAATATTTAAATCTTTAGTTAGATGATTTTTTCCAGTAGGTTTTGGGGTGTTCATGTATATCTTCATTCACACATTTAAATTAATTAACCTTACTTAAACCTCATTAGAAATGTCCACAGCTACATGTGTATAAGCTGTGGACATACCGGAGTCAGGAGAAATATATCTGTGCAACTGGAAAATCATAGAACTTTAATATGAAATAACACTGATGAACTAGTACACTGATAGTACTACAGCTGCTCTGTTAATGTTCACAGGTGTGGGATGACAATTATTATTTATAACCGATTCTATTTGTATGTACTACAGTCTGATTTAATGCAAATATGTTGATTTTTATGTCAGTCATTATATTTAAGGCTTTCAATGGCAAATGAATGTAAGAAACTTAACAATAAAATATATTCACGCATATTTTTGCTTTTGTCCTTATTAATTATCTTTCCTCTCTCACACACACAAACACACAGATATTTCTAATAATGTATTATGTATGCTCTGTTCTGAAGTTATTACTGAATTTATACCATAACACTGTCCTGTTGCTGAACCTCGTCACATTTCAGAGACACGGTTTATAAACTAGAATCTGTTACATGTAGGAAAATATACAGACAACTAATTAAGCAGCAAACAACAATGTGAATCCATAAGTAAAGGAGGGTTATAAACTGTAAAGGCAAACAGCAAAACTGTCACCTTGGCAAGTGTTGTTGATGTAGCTCTGAGGTGTATAAATTAAAGACTACTACTACCAGAGGTGGTAAAATGAGACAAGACAAGACAAGATGAGATATGATAAGATGAGATGAGTTATGATAAGATAAGATGAGATGAGATGAGATAAACCTTTAAGGATCGCCCGTAGAGGAAATTCAGCACAAAGGCACAAATGTAATAAAGAAATAAAATAAGAATAGAAACAGAATCTAGAACAAATAAAGTAAATTAAAAACTATATACAATGACATAGAAATGCGAATTAAGTCTCAAGCATGTAACCACCTGATGAGCCATCGCCAAACCTCCCTTCACAAATTGCAAAAGCAAATTGTGAGCTATTAAAATACTTAATTTTCTCTCCATTGACTCATCATTTCAGTATTTGTCTAAATGATCTGCACTTTTTTATTTATTCTGCTATGTTAAATGTTCAGTAAATTTTATTTTCCAACCAGCTTGGGCAATATCCAAAATTCAATATATTAATACAGTCAAAATGTAAGTACTGGCCAAATATCACCATCATTCATTCATCATTTTATAAACCTGTATTTATATTTCTTATTTTTATTGTATTTCATTCTATTTACATTCTATTATTCTAATTACTATTATATTTTCTTATTACTATATTTATTATTACATACATTACTGCATTGCATTATACAAGATATGTGGTGTTGATGCACCACAAGATGGCGCCACTATTCTCTTTATTGTGAGTCCTACATTAATACGTATTGTTTTATCAGCAATTTCATCTGCTGCAGCTGAATGTAGGTCACTCAGTGAAGTAGTTACATTTTTATAACGTTACTCAATATTATATATTCTGTATTATCTATGATAAAGACGTTTGACCCATCAATCCGTACTGTTTACCATCATTTATGGGGATGAGTTACGGAGCTATTTGCAGCAATTTGAACATTAATGCAAAGAGGGAAATGTAGAATTTTAATTTCAGTTATATCATATTGTAATTTTACCTTTTTTGTTGCTGGAAAAAACTTCTGTAGGAGGTAATCTACAAAGAATTAAATGTTTAAAAAAAATTGCAATATGAAATCATAAGGTTTTCATGTTAGATGAAATATATGTGGATTCATATGTTGTTATCAACAGTTTACATTAGAATATATACCTTCATAAATGACAACTCAGTAAATGAAATAGCTCATGTGGCTGTAGAGGTAATGGACCGTAGTTTGACACTGTGGCCAATGAATAAAAAAGTCTTGTGGACATTTAAAAATTAAAGTTTTCTCTCTGTAACTTCAGCTGTGTGGATTCTTACCTGAGAGAGGAGCCGACAGAGGTGTTGCTTTTCCCTTTTCCTCCTGTTGCCGATCTGGGACGCGCTCCCTTCCCGTGGACTACCCGGCTAATGAGAGGCGCTAGCGACGCGGAGCCCACCATTGGCTGTCCCGACTGCCGAGGCTGGCAGGCAGTGGCGACAGGGAAGGACCGGACTCACGGACCTTTTTTTGTTGGAAATACCGAGAGAACATCGGAACCTCGGACGGAAACGAAGGGAATATAAGTTTTTATTTGCGGGTTGGATTTTTCTAAACGGAACACAACCTCGCTAACGTTCAGTGTTGGCTGGAAGTTTTCGAACCGTGATGTGGTGACGCGACTTCACCGAATCGAAGGGAAGCTAACGTTAGCCGATGCGCTAACGTTACTTGATAGATTAATCATTTCAACAGAGCTTTGGAGTTTTATTTCAGGATTTTAAACCTCTTTTTAGTATTTTTAATAATGTAAGATAAATAAGTATGAGATATTTTATCGTGTTGTCTACTTTTATACAAAATAGAGCTTATCCTTAGATAACTACCTGACGTTATCTGAGCTAAGTTAGTATATGAAACTAGCAAGCGTTAGCTACCTAGCTGGCTAGTAGCTAACGTTTAAACTGACTTCAAGCCAAAGAACTCTGCTTCAAATTAGCTAACGCTAGCAAGGCTACAACTGTTTCCACGTCACCTAACTGTATCGTCACCTGTCTACCTGTTGTTTAATGTTATTTTCGGCGAGTTGAACTTTATTTCTGAGGATGGACGTTTGTTTTGAAAAGCAAAGATAGACACTTTACTTCCAAATCCAGATATGCAATCATCGAATCACCAGCTTACTTCTTGCTAGCTTTGCTAACGTTGAGTTAGCCGGCCAAACTTGGAATACTGCCCCCTGCTCACTTTATGTGGGTTTCGCTTTGAGGCCTTTAGGAAATTATCCCTGTTTTTTTTCACGGAA
The DNA here is from genome assembly GCF_002260705.1 of Seriola dumerili. NCBI lineage: Eukaryota > Metazoa > Chordata > Actinopteri > Carangiformes > Carangidae > Seriola > Seriola dumerili. The sequence continues at coordinate 1,079,449 of NW_019174267.1, read as the reverse complement.
GATACAGTTTTAACAGCCTTAATGCTTCCCAGCCTCTGAATGGGATTTATATCTTCTGAATGACTCTAGATATTTGTGAAGCTTGACGAGGTTGTGACATACAGTTGGAGCACCTGGACTTTGTTGACATTTACTTGACATCATAAAATAACGTGGATTTCAAAGACATTTGGAATAGCGGTATTCATCAAAGGTGAGGTATAGACACATGAAAACTGGAAAAACTTTGGGCTTAAGTTAGAGTATTGAGTTAGAAGTGACCGATCATATTTTCAGATGTGTTGTATGTGACTGAATCATAGTGGACAACACTGATTGAACTGTATATGGACTTCATGTACTCCATTATCAAACTTAATTCTCCTTTACCAAAGATTAAAATTTGATTAGGCTGATACTTGCAAATGTAATTATCAATGCTCAAAACACATCCCTCAGTCTCTGTCTTTAAAGTCTTAAAGTTTAAAGGTCTTAAAGGTCTTGTTCTTTCATTTTTACTTTTTGACGTATGCCATCATGTCCATGCTGCTAAGTTACACTGGACCCACCATCTGTCACTCCCTCTCATGGATGCTGAGTGACCCTCCCCCTCATAAACATTGTTGAGCCTGAGTGGCTTGACCTGGATATGGAGCGTTGGTTTTGTATTTTTCTCTTCATAAATTAGGTTAAGTTTGACTCCTTCCAACAGAAATACTGTTTAACCCCAGGAACATATAATCTGTATTTGTAATTAATTAAGGATGGGAGGTTGATTTTTTTTTTTTTTTTGTCTGATTAATTTGTATGTAATAAGTATGGTCCAGCTTTTGGACACAGTTGATGGAAGATACAGTTGAGTGTAGTGCACTGAACTGAACACAGTGGTTTCTGAAAGCAAATGGCTTTTGGCATATCTGGTGATGCAAAGAATAAGATGAAGGGGAAGCTCTGGCTGCCACTTATTTCCACTTGTTCCAATTTGTAAATTGTTGTTCCTTGTAGGTATGTTAAATCCAGCTCACATGATTCTTGGCTTTTTGTCTAGCAGTCTGTCTACAGGACCTAAGCCCCTTGGTGTGGAGAGTGGCTCTAATTCCCCAGAACCTTCCTGCCCTGCTGCTGGTAGATCCAGCATTACCAACAAGCTTCACACAACACAGCTTTCTTAGCTGCCTGTGATTAATTTAAGGCTGTCTGTTCTTTTCTGAACAGTACCAATGACGGTTCACTTGACTGTTTACACTGGGCAAGTGTATCGCCATAGTATTTAACCACTAGTAAGACTGATGAGCTGATACGGCTCAATTTTCCCTTCCACTTGGTTGATAAGCTTTTATAATGGCAAATGCTTTAAATGGCCTTGGAGGTGCATTTGTTTTCTGTTTTCTGTTAAATCTCTCACAGTTCTGCTTTAGAACATAGAACAATATATAGCCTATTTTAAAACCAGTTACATTTGCATTCGTGATTATATTGTTTAGAAGCTATATGTTTAAATTTACTGATCATTTTTGAATGCGTCATTGCAATGAGAATGAATGAAAATGTCCAAATTCTGGCCGTGGTAGACATTGAAGAATCCCAACCAATACAAGCTCAGCTCTGCTTGGACAGGTGTAATATTTTAGAGTTAAATTCGTTTGTGTTGTGACTTTTACATAAACATGGATGGGCTCTTATATAAATTGCTGATGTCAGTGATAGATATCCTCTGGCTTTGACATAAGATTCTTATGCTGCCACCCAACAACAGAGAGTGTGAATTTAATTTTGTTCATGGTTCTCTACAATAAATAATCAAGTATCTTCATACTGACAGTTCTGTACTTTTTTTTCTCTCCTTCCTAATTCTCTTCTTCCTTCTACCTCCAAACTGTCTCTCCTCCCGCTCTCCTTTGGTCTTACTGCTCTCATGGTTGTAGATGATGTGCGAGGTGATGCCCACCATCAGCGAGGCCGAAGGGCCCGGCGGGGGAGGCGGCGGTGGTCGGCGCGGCTCTGGCTCCCCCCTGCAGTCGGACTCGGAGGGTCACTTTGAGTCGCTGATGGTGTCCATGCTGGAGGAGAGGGACCGTCTTCTGGAGACTCTGAGAGAGACTCAGGAGAATCTGGGCTTGACTCAGAGCAAACTGCACGAAGTGAGCCACGAAAGGGACTCACTGCAGAGACAACTAAACACTGCCCTGCCACAGGTGAGTGAGAACACAGAGCTGGATGATGATGATGATGATGATGATGATGATGTAGTAAGTCTGTAGTTTCAAACACTTCACTGATAAGACCGGAGAATCATGTCAAATAATACCAACACCAATAATTTTTTGTGTTTAGTTGTAGCAGCTGGTTTAGTAGTTATTATTAACAGACTGAATAAAAAATTATTAAGCCTAAACAGTGCAAATAGTCTAATAAATAAAAGGCAACATGTCTCAGAACATGAACTCAGTTGCATTATGCAAGCTAAAAAATAATAAACTAAAGAATAATAGGATTTCAAGTCAGATACAGGCTGTATGCAAACTGTAACCAATGAAATAAATATGACCTCAGCCCTGTGTGCATTTTCAAAAAAAGAAAAATTCATGGCATGCATTGCAGATGGCGTACATTATATCAGTCTCACGCACTTGTTGTTTTGTTTTGGTGGCCTGTCAGTGGGAGGCAGGGCTACACTAGACCGCACACAGCGCTTCTCTCAGCCGCAGACGCCAGAGTATTAACCACAGGTGATGGGTTTGAAGGTGATTGGTGACGTCACGTATTTTTAATGAAAACTGGCTGATCAATCGGGGCGTCCCTATTTAACTTCCATTCCTGGTAGTAATCTCATTTTACCAAAGTGGGGCCGTGTCTGACTCATATCCGACCCGTACAGACAGACCGCTAACACGAGCCTGACCCGTGTCACTGTGTCAGCCTGAATGGGAGTGTCTTGTTAGCAGCGCTGTTAGCTCAAGTAGCAGTTTCTCTCTAGGATGACAGCTCTTACAGATCTTTGGCTCCCACAGTGGACAAAGTGATCCCAGAGTCTGGCATCATATTGTGAGTTGTATGGCTGACTGACTGCAAGGTGCAGTGGGGTGTGCACCAAGGCAAATTAGGTCCATCGTGGCACACTGTCAGCCATTTTACTACGAGTAGAGTCCGCAACAGTAGAGTTAGATAAAATGATCATAATCATTCTCTGAGATGATCTGTTTGTGGATTTAAAAAAAAAAATCAAGCTTCAAATGAGTGAAGAAGAAGAAGAAGGTCATGTTTGCAATGAGAAACTAATTTGGTCTGAAAAAAAGATACAGAGTAAAAAGTTAAAAACTGTATGTGTATATAATACAAGAACTTGAGTGCATGCAATTAAAATGCAATAGTTTCTGCTATTTGCATACTGTGGAGGGGATCTTGATCCCAACCCAACCATCTGTCTCTGTTGTATTATTGTCTCATGTTTCACCCTCCATGGTCTTAAATTTAAAACAAAGGGATCAAGTTTCCAGCTTTTAATGATGCATAAGAGGCCAGTAATCAGTTCAGCGTTGTTGTAGTTTCGGTTGAACCGACATCCAGTTTATTAAGTTAACATGGTGTTTAACTCGCACGTTATTAAATGTGGGGGGGGGGGGGGGGGGGGGGCTGAGAGGCATGCAGAGTATGACAGATCACAGTGCTGGAAGCAGAAAGGACTGTGGATTGTGAGGCTGCATGTAGAAAACAGAGCAGAGGTAGATGCAGATAGAGGCTTCAACTTTCCTGGAACATCAGATGGTAAGACGTGATGTTAAACACGTCTGTGTGATGCCAGGGCTGCGTCTCTGCTGCTGTGTGTTGCACAGCCAGGAAAACTAGATCCAGAGTCAAACATTCAGACTCTGATTTGCTCAGTTGACACTTAATGTAGTGCAGAATAAATATATGGAGATAAACATGTAAAAGTAAAGCATTGCCATCGCGAGCATTAACACAAGCTAGTGTGTTTATGGATGTTGAATTGATGGCGGCGTTGAAGATGAACTACGTGCACCGTGTTTACATACTATGTAAAGTAAGAGTCAGAAGCCACCAGACTTTGTATACACGGCACAATCAAACTGTTCTTATTAATTAATTCTCAAATGTTCATACATGCAATTAATAGTGAGGTTGTCAGTTTGAGGATCACTAAAACAGACACATAAATGTAACCTGTTAAAAATACATAGATAATACTAGGGCTGCACAAAAAAAATCATATGATTATTTTGGCAGATACTGTGATTTCAGTTGGAATGGTTTTGGTTTTTGCATTTTCATTCTCACATCTCACAAATTTAAAAATGATGATGATGTGATTTTTGTCTTGTACCAAACAAACATGTTCCTTTACGTCTGGAGAATAGGATTTGTAGGCTGTGGCGTCTCTGTAGCACCACAACACTGATGCTGCCAACAGTGGACAACAGTGTCGTCACACCTTTTACCTTTATCCAAAAAAAAAAAAAAAAAAAAGCTCCTGTTATTTGAATATTGTATTTGGTCAAATTGCGATTTCAATTATATTTCAATTAATTGTGCAGCACTAAATAATACAAATAAAATGAATTGGTTAAATTGATCTCAGTCAGTTCATACGTGTGTGTGTGTGTGTGTGTGTGTGTGTGTGTGTGTGTGCGTGTGTTCATGCACGCCACTGCTTATACTCCAGCTGTGTTGTCAGCTGATCATCTGGCGTTCCGCCAAGCCTCCTGGGATTTGTATTTAGAAGGCAAGAAAATCCAGCTGTTAAAAAAGTAGAGGCACTTTATATGGTGTAATCTGGTGTTAATACATATATGTGCAAAATTCTTTTGTTTTATTTTATTTAAAACTCCTTTTTGTTCTTACTGATTCCCCTTTCAGGTCAGATATTTAGATAACAAAAGGATCTTTATTCTGGTAAAGATAGAGGTGCATGTTTGTGTGTGGAGCAGTGACTAATGGAGAAAGGCCGAGAGAGAGTGCATGCAGTGCACAATTAACTTTTGAGTGAGCGAATATTAAACACAGGCTGCTCGTGTGGACTGTAATCTGTAGTGATACAAGTATTAAAGCACTCGAACAAAGATGGAGAGGTGGATTTATTTTAGGAGCCACGATACAGTTAATGAAGACAGATGTTTCAAAAGAGTCTTCAGCCTGAATACGACCTCAGTCTGTCGTCCTCCTCCTCTTCCTCTTCTTCTTCTTTCCCTTGTTCTTTTACCTTCTCTCTCTCTCTCTGGTGATCCATCTTTCACACTGTTGTGGTGATAGCTATGCAGATGGCCATGCACGCTAGCTGGTATCTAAACAAACTGACACGCTGCTGTTTTGATGCATGATGTAGTCATGTCAACCAGTCCTGGAGGATAGCTATGTATGTCCTTGCAGATACGTAGCCTTTGTTTGCAATAAGCGGAGCTGAAATTGAATTTTTGTTACGGGTACTTTGAATTCGGTTCTAATTTGCAACTGAGTTTTGTTTCCCAACCCCAACTGTAACAAAGATCTCAACTTTGAGTGTCGACTAATATAAATCTGCTACTACATTGTTAAAAAACTTTAATTGGCTTTTCCACATATCGTTTAATCTTTTTTAGCAAAATTTCCTTTTAATACATTTTCAGATCAATGTGAGGTTGTCAGTATTGAAAGCTCTTATATAAAATGCTGGGTCAACATTAAAAATGTCTTGTGTTGCATGTTTTGACTTTGTATTGCTGGAGTTGCCTGTTGTGTTTACTCCGACACATGTCGCTCTAGGTGTCTGTCAAGTCGTGTTTCCATCCCTTACGGAGAAGAGATTAATGAATGCATACACTCGACACACAGTTGTGCAGGGACTCTTGTCTGAGATGATGTGGCAGAGTGTCTGTGTTGGAGAGAGTTGAGGTCTTCAGGCTGGAGTAGGAAGGTAAAGGGGAGGTGAAATCTCCTCCCTTCTTCCCTCCCCCCTGGTGAGAGTACCCTTCGAGTGGAATGCACAAACATTCCTGGGCGGCTCGCTCACATGTCAACGGCTTTTTCAAACTGCAGTCGTGCCCTGTCGGATGGTGCTTATTTGTTCTATTTGCCTTCTATTTTTTGGTCTATGCATTCTGTGTGCAGTCCAACTCTGATCTGACTCTCCATCAATCAAATGGCATCTTGAGGATAGTTCATTGACACCAGTTGGGTAGTCCAATTTTAGGGCCCACATGTTGCGGTAAAGTAAATCTCAGTGCCTCTGTGTCAGCCAAGGCTTGTAATAGTTTTGCTTGAAGTGGGTATCGCTGTGTGTGTTGTTTGTCTGCTGGCAGTGAACATCCAGCTGTGTTGTACAACTGCGGCGAACATTGTTTAGGCAGTAAAAGAGAAAGAAGTGGTTCGGTTCGCTAAACGTTCGGTGTTGCTTCGTTCACACTTTTTTCTCACCAAACTTGCAAACGTGGTGCCACCGCAACCACTAATTTCTTCAATCTTGTGACCAGATGACATTATCAAACATATGAAATGCCCCTTGCTCGTTTTTATCCAGTTAAATTCAGTGCAGGAGAAATTAGGTAACTTTATATCTGGTGAGGGTTATTATATTAATTTAATATAACTTAATACATGTAAATTTTTATCTGAAAATTGCATTGTTTTATCCAACATGTGAATTAAAGGTGCTATATGTAAGTTTTCGCTATTGCTAAATAGCTAACGTTAGCATTAGCAGCTGTTTACTTACCAGTCTAGAAGAAATGTTTTGAGTTCAGTATCAAACTTTGTCCTTTTAATCACCAACATCTGTCTCCAGAGGTGGAAAGAAACCCTTGTTTTGCTTCTTTTCCTCTACTGAAGTTAGCATGCTAACCAGCTAGCCCCGGCCTGTCTCATCACTTCAATACCAAGTCACTGTAGCTGCTCAGAGGACGTATTAAAACCTCTTGTCTTGTAAACACAATGGTCGCTGAAGCTCTCAGAAAGACTGGTAAGTAAACTGCTGCTAATGCTAACGTTAGCAATGTAGCAATGGAAAAAACTTATATATAGCACCTTTAAATGAAAAGTGAAATTCATGAGAAAGAGGAGCTCCACTGATATCTCACCCTCTTCACTGATAAGATTTATTACTTTATGATGTGTCAGATGAGTGAACACCTCGTGTCAGTGACGGCAGAGTCTTTGAGCTGCTGCCAGTTCTGCCAGTTTACAGCAGCTTACTGCACACCTAATACTGTAAACTAGGGAGGCTAAAACGGTCTCACTGGATGATCAGACCACAAACAGATCTGCCTTTAGGGCTGTAGCTTCAGGTACCAGTGAGGCAGTGACACACAGCTATACGATAATACCAACGTATCACACTTATCTACAGGGACTGTGTGCTTGTGTTTATGTGATTTACACACTGTTGTGTCTGTAAATCCTTTTTTATTTTAAATCAGAGTTAAGATGGGAAGTATTTCACTCCCTGAGCCATCAACATTAAGATTTATTAGTGCCACACTGGGGACATTTGCAGTGTCACAGCAGTAGTCGGTTCCTACATTTGCTTAATGAACAGATGTTCACCTTGAATGGCTGAAAATGTCCTGTTTTCCATCTGGTTTAAACTATTGTGCAAGAAGAGAAACTGTTTCATGGAATAAGAAGCAAAAAGAGGAAGAGAATAGAGGTAGAGAAGTCAGTGTTTGGGGGGTGGTTTGGTTAATATTTAGTGTAGTAGGCAAAAAAAATGTTAGATAGTCAAAATTCACTCTTGATGACTTGTAATTTTAAAACAGATCCATGGCTGTAATTTGGCGGGTTTTTATTGGTGATATTTGCTGTTAAAAATTCAAATGCTGGCCGTCAGACCTTTGATCATGGCGTGTTAATTGATCAACAGAAACATTTGGTGGGCATGACTATAACTGTCCTAGACTTGTTTTACCTGAGTCTTACCTGAGTGACAGAACCTTCTCAGTATCAGTTGCTGTCTCGTCTAACTATGCAAATGTTACTCGCAGCATTCCTCAAGGATCTGTTCTTGGCCCCGCTACTGTTCTCGATCTACATCCTACAACTGGATCAAGTTATCCACAACTACAATATTTCTTTTCATTGTTATGTTGACATACACATAGATCCACAAATCTCGGTTACCTCACTTCCAGACAAGATCCTGGTTGTCAACTAATTTTCATGATGCTGAAAGATGATAAAACTGCAGTAATCTTGTGTCTCTGGGTTTGCACTGTAGGAACATTTCATCAAAATCACAAAGTCAGATCTTTGTCAAATCAGGAATATCGCTAAGATTAGATTGTTTCTTTTACTCGCTGATGCACAAAGTGTCGTACATGCTTCTGTCTCTAGCCATCTACATTACTGTAACTCATTATTAGCCGGGCTGCCCCAGAAATCAGTCGACCTTATACAAAGCACTGCAGCCAGAGCTCGTAGAAGAACCACAGAATATGAGCACATCGCCCCTATTCTCACCTCCTTGTACTGATGAAGTTCAGAACTGATTTTAAATCTATTGCTTGTCTTTAAGGAATCAAATCCATCAGGCTGATTCTCAGTTACCTCACTGTCCTCAAAACTAGTTTTTAATCTCTTATATTTCTATATATTTATTTTTCTAACTTGTAATAGTTTATTAGTTAATAGTATATTTTCTATGTTTGTGAAACACTTTATAAACTACTACATAAATAAAGGATCATTCTTATATTTTGCTCCTTATTTTGAAGGGGCCAATTGACCGCACTGACCAAGTTTGATATTCCAGTCTGTGGCACAATGGCATGAATTGAGAGAGCACAGTGGCAAGACGGAGACAAAGGCGGACTTGTTCCACGCAGTGACATGAAAGTGACGGAGTGCAAGTGTTGGCTTTTGCCAAATGTGAGCTGAATTAGTAACATAAAAGGAAACAGATAGAGGACGGGAGGGAAGGCCGTGCTCCTCTGTTTAGTTTGGCCCAAAAACAAAATGCTTTCGACTTCCTACAACCTTTTACCAAGTATCCTCCAACTCGTGTTTGGAGAAGCAGTTGCCTTCAAGGAGGCGAGGATTTCTTTCAGAAAATGTTCTCTATGTCTGGAGGCTGTTGCAGTTGTAGTAAACCTCTTGTTAATGTTATCTTTGGCAAACAAGGTTTTATGTAATAGGTGATACAAGGAACTGTTTAAATTCCACATCCACTCACACTGCTCAACAAACAGAATTGATAACGACTTATTTTATGGGTCTGTAAATCCCAGTTTATTTCCATTTTGTACCAAAGTAAAATAGTATAGTCAGTTATTTCTAATTGCCGGAGCAGCACAAACTTGAGACATTAACTCGGAGGGTAGCAGACAAGTTACACATGCAAATTGTGATGATCAAATACAAAGAAATAAGAGTAAATAGAAGCATAAAGTAATTTAGCCTTGTTGAATAAATTCACTGGGGTTAAAATAGAGCAATTAACCTCATGGAATGTCACAGAAGTCAGTCATTAACTCAACATAACTAATTGAACCAATGAAGATAAGAGTCAGAACTTTGTCTCAACGTTTCCCTTTTCTTTAGAATTATGAGTTAGAATAATGAGAAGTTGAATTTTATTTTACAGTGCGGAAGAGAAGCTGTTACTGGTCTGTAGCTGCTCTATTACTCATCTGTTGAGCGAGGCTTTTCATAGGATTAAGTCAAATATCTATAATTTCAACATAGACCTGCATGAGGGTGAGAACATGAACGGTTTCAACCAACTTCATAGAAACTTACACAAAGCTTGATCTCTGAAAGCCTGACCTGGGTCTACTGTACCACCTTGTAGCCACACCTGTTGTACACCTGTCAAATGATGATGGTCCAAACCGTAGTGAGCACCTTTACATCTCATCAGCTCGTAGTCAGACTTCAACACTCTGAGCAGTTACACAATGCTAACATTAAGAACATCTGTAGACGCTCACTCAAAGCCTCACCGCAATCGGCTTCTTTTTTTTTTTTTATAAACAGGAAGTGCATTTGCAGTAACAGAACCTCACTGTGGTTTCAGGTCTGTGGGTTCTTGGTGAAAATACAGGAGGTGAGAACGCTGACGAATCACAGAAACTATCACGGTGTTTAGTACAGATTACTCATACGTGATTTATTCTTTAAGATGATTATTTTTCCTGTTCATAGACAATAACCGGAGCCAGCGTTGACACACAGAGTCAGAATCTGTGAAACCTTTTACCTCCGTCTCCTCTAGTTTAAGCAGATACTGCTCTGGCTTCTCATCATGACAAGTTATGAAAGAGAATGGACAGATTACGATACTGTTGTTTTGTCGCAGTGAAAAGAAACCACACAGGTATCTGCCTCTAATAAATAAAGCATCATGGAGGATTAGGATTCTCTTTACAATGATTGAGGCATGTGTAAGTGGGGACAGCACAGGATGTATTAAGAACACAGTCAGTGTAGTGTGATGTCGCGTTTTGATGGAAGTTAGTCGAGGAGAAGAGGAGGTGCGACCCAGCGTTCGTCAGCTCCTCCTGTTAGATTGACTTTTTCTCTCTGCCACTGTGTGTGTGTGTGTGTGTTAGAGCGGCAGGCTACACAGCTCTGAATAGAAGCCATTGTGGTGCCTAATTAGTTTTTGACGGTGAGTCCTCCTCCAGGAGAACAGATGCCCTCTGCGCAGTGTCAGATTTCAGCACACGCTATAAGCTTTTAAGAACGGCTAAAGTCATTATGTAGGAGGGAGGCCTATTGGTTCCGATCTCAGCTCCTGATGCAGCGCAGGCTGACGATGAAGAAGAGATTATTCAACTGTCGCCATGATGTGATGTGTTGACACATTTTTGAGAATCCACGAAGAGTACCCATACTTTTTTTTTTTTTTTTTTTTAAACAAAATGTGGAGTAAATTAGTTAACTAGTGTTATGAAAATTAGCTTGAAGCAGCTGCAGCCAAACAGGATCCCATTGTGCCAACAGAGAGGAACCTCACTGTTTCAGATGCCTCAACTTGCCCCAAGTGTGAACACCGACACATTTTACTTTTTTATTTTCACATAGTATGTTCAGAATCAGAATCAGGTTTATCTGTCACTAACATAACGAGATACCAAACTCCACAGATCAGGATGCAGGTCACATTTAAAAAACAAAAACATCAAAAGACACGTTAGACACAAAACACATTATTCATGTGACATTAAAACATAAAAACATGCTAAAAGAGCAGCATTAAAGCTACAGTTTGTCAAGGTTACTTATCTAGAAGAAGCATTGCATTAATATCCTTGAATTTCATTATGACTACATCCTCCAAAATCTGCATTTTCTGAAGACTTACTGTTTTTTTATTACAAAAACTGACTATTAAATAACGATGAACCAGATTTATTCAAATATTTCTTCCCTGCTAAACAAACACAGTAGCACTAAAAAGGACAGAGAAACATAAACATAAAATAGATTATAAATTACTACAACGTGAAATACCACTTCAGTACAAAGAATACAATGAACCACATTTAAGATTTAAGAAGATAAGATTTAAGAATTTGTAAGTTAAATTTCTCCTTTTGAAATAAATTTTGCTTCAAGAATCTGTTGAATTCGAATGAGAATATTTTTCATGCTATAATTTATGCAAAATACAGTCTAAAGAGGTAAAAAATGTAATTGTTGAGACATTACTCATTAATGCCACCTGCTCATCCCTGTGCAGATTTCTTAGTTCTATTATAATACAGACACAAAGGTGCTGGGATGTCCTTCAGTCTACATCTGAACGCCGAGTACAGTTATCCCTGAAAAGCTTTTGTGTGTTCTCTGTGTTTTGGTGCGCTGTTCCTTTAATAGGTTGGCACACATATTCATGTACCCCCCCCCCCTAATCCCCTCCCCTGTTCTAAGGCTTACAGAGCAGCTCAGTCCACTTCTAACCAGCATGTCGCTCATCTACTGAGCCAGACACCAGTTTCCCTGCTGCAGGGAGAAATGGGATCAGGCTTGAATGCCAATGGCTGCGTTCACATGTATAAAAGACTCATATTTTATATTCACGTGTGTGGATTAAATTCTTAAATTTAGATCTTCAACAATTAGTCAGTTAATTGATTAGTTGATTATTTGTTTTAGTCATTTTTCAAGCAAAAAATTCAAACGTTTGCAGGTTAAAATTTCACAGAAATGATGATTAAACCATGTAAAAGACTGAGAAATCTGTTTTTCTGCTTCACGTGTGATGTTATAAATAAATAGAATAATATTGAAATTATTCAAAACAATAAATAAAAGGCGTTTTTTCATGTTTGAGATCCATTTCTGGACTGTACTGGAGTTGATGGGGCTCAGGCGCTTCGGAGTGGACTGTACGAACTAGCATGGGCCAAGATCTCGAAATACATTTCCTTGTAGGTCTCTGTGCTTTGTATGCCATTATTCCCTTTTTATGCCTGATTACACCTGCTGAATGTAATTCCATGATCCTTCTGGGTTTTTTTTTAATCTTATTTTATATTTTAATAAATCCCATTCATCTATTTAATTTTGGAAAGTGTGGAGAATGTGTTCTGTGTTGAGTGAGCTGTGTATTCCTGCTGTTGTCTTTCATTTGTAAATTTTTGATCCTCAAAAATGTAATAAATAAAAGCCAATGGATCAGTTGGTTTGATAGCCACTGAGCCCTGTGCGGGTGTTTCTCTATGGTTAGATTTTCCTAGACTCAAGTTACTTAACTGCACTTCCATTATGTGAGTTTACAACCAGGCACCAAACTCTCCCACTTTTCTGTGTGTGTAAATGATGAGTTTAGGAACATTAGGGGAAAACTGGAGGTTTCATAAACGGTGGAGAGAGCCTCAGAGAGATCTTAAGGTTGCTGTACAAGTCAACCTCAGCGTCTGCTCTGGAATGTAGGAAGTAAGCCACTCTGTAATTACCCCTGGGCCCGCCTCTTACGGTCTGTCATTGGCTCGCAGAGAGTGGAGACCTCGGTCTGAGCCAATAGCAGACTTCCCCCTGTCTTGCTCCTTTAGCGGGGCTGAATCTGTGCCAGTCGCTGGAAAAGCTCAGAGGCTGGAGTGAAGGGAAGGGAGAATAGTTGTGGTAGTGACTGAAAAGAACGATCAGTTCCAGAAGCCACCCACCCCCCCCCACACATCACCACCACCTCCACCCCTCCCCAGCCCCTGCACACTCACACATCTCCCACCCTCTGAAACGTAGCAAGAAGGCCTCACCACTCAGGGTGCCTGCTACAGGGCAAAAAATCAGGATGGCACATTCTTTAGGTCCAACCATGCATGTAATTCCTAAAAGCAGTGTGTGTGTGTGTGTGTGTGTGTGTGTGTGTGTGTGTGTGTGTGTGTGTGTGTGTGTGTGTGTGTGTGTGTGTGTGTGTGTGAAGAGAACCAGAGCAAGACGTGAGAGTAATGTGAGGTTCATCAGAACAAGTCTGTTCACTGAGACGCTGTATGTCGTATGATGTCTCTCTGATGAGGTAGCCACCATCTTTTTTTTGTCTTCGTCCCGTGTTAACGTCTGTCGTCGTCGTCTTCCTGGTCGAGTCTGTGCGTTCTACTGTACATGATTAACTCTCAGAAAGTAAGACAGAAGATTCTCAGCTGGAACATTACAGCTGCCAGAAAAGCACAAAGGAGTTAAGGTGACTCGCACAGGACAGACAGGAAGTGGTTGTTGTCTCCACCTCCATTGTTTCAGATGTAAACATGACCTTAGTTTTGTAGGTGTGGTAGACTGCAGCGGCAAAGGAGAGGAAGATGATGGTTGAACTGCGGTTCATAGGTAAACAGTGAGATAACTTTACTGGTACTTCTACATTACAGAACATGTTCTGATCTGATCTTGACCAATAAACAATTCTAATGATATTAGTTTGTTAAACTTGATTTATTTATCATATCATGTTGCTGAAAATGTCCCTTATTTGACGCCCTCCAACCCACTCTAGAGCCGCTTTTCAATTGGTCAAAAAACTAGCTAAGGCCCTCCAACATTTTGTCGGCAATGGAAAGGTTACAATCAGCATTCACACCTGGGTCAAAGAACTCCTCAGTAGACGCAGGTATTTATCGGCTCTGGCTCCGATCAGCATTGATGTAAACGCAACGCCCGGGTGGACTTGCTAGCCCTGAAATAAGTTTTAAAAACACACAATCACCGATCGAAGCGTCTCACACAGAGGCTCCGACACCTTCACAGGAGCAACAGCCTGAGGATGAGACGTGACAGATCTGTCTCACCAGTGGAGGATGAGATTAGAGAAGGTGAACAGCAGCAACCTGTAGTATATGTTACTTTATTATTATTATCACAAATTTTATTTTCGTTATTTGCACGACTCTAATACAAACATCATCACAATACAGGCCTGAACTAAAGGAAAGTAATACAAAAAATAAAAATGAAAGATGAAACAAAGAAATAAGGAACCAAATTACAAATCAATAAATAAATAAAACAAACAAAAATACATTAAGCAGTCTGTCTTTACATTATCAAAACATAATTACCCCGACCGTTACCCTGGAGCTTCTTCATCCAATGTGGCATTTCCTCTTCGGACGACATCACTTACATCTCTGGGCAAGTCATCCATCAGAGGCCTGATATCTATAACACTGTCGTCGTTTCCTCTTAACCTGACGTGAAAAACCCTTAAAATATCCTTTTACCACTGCGTTACAGTAGGAGGTTTTTCATTAATCCAGTTGAATATTTTGTTATTTTTTTATTCCTGTTTTGTTGTTTTCCTGTCGGCAACCTGAGGCGTTGGAGTCGACAGTCTAAGAACATGCATCTACTTTTATGAACTGACATGAGATCGCTCCAGTGGCCTCCACATTACCAAAAATTTTCATTTTTTTCTCAAGCGTCCAGCGTCTTACAAAAAACCAAACAAAACGGAGCTTTAGTAAGTAGCAGTTACATGTTACTGTATTTGTCCTTTTCTATTCTAGGAATTCGCTGCACTAACAAAGGAGGTGAACGTGTGCCGGGAGCAGCTTCTGGAGAAGGAGGAGGAGATCGCAGAGCTGAAGGCTGAGAGAAACAACACACGGGTTGGTAGAAAACATCTCTCTCTCACACACACACACACACACACACACACACACACACACACACACACACACACACACACACACACACTGAATTATTCCCTATCAAACAAACATTTCACATTCTTCACCATCCACCAGTGAAGGTCACAGTCTGGTCGGCCTGTGTTCTCCTGTGTTTCTGTTTTGCGTATAGATGGTTGTCATAACACTGGCTGACAGATCAGTTTCTGTCCTCTCACGCTAACCATCGTCACACGTTACTGCTGCTCTGCAAATTGCTCACTCATCAAAATATTTCAACCACTGACAATAAATTTCATTGCAGACAGCTGTGTGTGCTGAGAAGGACCAGTGTGTTATTCATCAGTACTGTCACCTGTTTACTCTCACACACTTACCTCCTGTGTGGAAAGACTTTTCGCTTTTCGTATGTGAGACCTGAGACGGTCGAAGAGGTAAAAAGGAAAAGACGCTGTAGAGCCGAAACAGAAACCGAGATAGTCTCCAGAAAGTCCTTTATACCAAATGGAAGTGTTGCATATATTTGGAAAGTTACGTCTATTAACACAAAACGTTGGAGAGTAGGTCGTCATATCACTCCGAGGGTCTGTGCAATATTTGGTGCTAGTCGGCCACTAGGGGGCGCCACAAAGATTACTAGTTTATATCTCGTAATTGACTGAATGGATTCGTAAGAAATTTGGTTTCAATCGTCATTATTCAGTCGCTGCATAAAATTTGGTAATGATGGATTAAAGTTCAAAATAAATCATCCGTACGTCCCACAGAGCTGAAATTTGTTCTGGTTATCCACTGGATTGTGACAGATGTTTGCAGTGTTTGCCTCGTTGCAACCTTTGGTCAATGAAGAAGTCTGTCACTCTATATTTTTTTAAAATATGCAATCAGTTAACATCTATATATCTGTAGGTGTTGTTGTAAATGCTGCTTTTTTTTTCTTTCTGCAAAAATGGCACATTCACAAACCTGAAAACAGCTGAACCTCCTGATATAGGCCACGCCCATTTCAGCCAATTTTTTTTTTTTTTTGCGAAATCAGGAAATATGCAAAACCTAGTTTTTCGAACCCCTCCAAGGCCGCAAGTGTAATCTGCATGAAACTTTGCAGATATAATCTACAGACACTCATGATCAAAAGTTTTCAGACGACTATCATTCCTCCAAGAAATGTGCACGTTACAATGAAACACCTTCCTGCAGCTACCGGTCAGAACAGGAAGTGTTGCATATTTTTGGAAAAAATCACCTTACACAAAACTTTGGAGAGAAGTTTGTCATATCACTCTGAGGGTCTGTGCATAATTTGACTCATAGTGGCCACTAGTGGGCGACACAATCTTGAGGGGCTTGAACCCCGTTGATAACTTCTTGCAGGTCTAGTTTTATTATTGTATTTATTGTTTGTGAGTTACAATGATGTGTTTTAACCAACCCGTCAAACTAAAGGCAAATTTCCACGTCTTATTATCTTATTATCACATATTATCTCAAACGTGTCCCAATTTCATCTTCACCTGTTGCCTGTATTGTGGTAGGATAGATCTGACTGTCTGTCTGTTATCTAACTGACAAGCAGGTATCAACTGTAAAGTTAGATAACAGATAGTGCACATTTGTTTACTTTGGAACAAGAGGAGAAATGAGCCGATGAGTTTCTAAACACCAGTAACACTGTGTGTTGTGTGTGCAGCTCCTGTTGGAGCACTTGGAGTGCTTAGTGTCTCGCCACGAGCGCAGCCTGAGGATGACGGTGGTGAAGAGGCAGGCTCAGTCTCCAGCAGGCGTCTCAAGTGAAGTGGAGGTCCTCAAAGCCCTAAAGTCACTTTTCGAACACCACAAAGCCCTCGACGAGAAGGTACGACTGTGTGACTGATCTGAGGCATAGAATCATATGTGTTAAAATATATTTGCTGAGAGGTTTGTGTTGTTGTGTGGGTTTATTTTTATTTGTTCCACGTGGTTTCTAGGTGAGAGAAAGACTACGTGTTGCCTTGGAAAGATGCAGCGCGTTGGAGGAGCAGCTCACCATCTCGCACAAAGAAGTAAGTAAACATAACTTCTAATCAACTCCAACCTCCAACTCATCACCAAGACGACATTTCCAAGTTGTCAAAATAAGTATAAACAAACAACTTTTTATACGTCTACACGACTACGTTTTCGTTTTAAAACGCATCTCTTTTTGCTACGTTTCGCCTCCCGTCCACACAACTCCAGAGTTTTCGAGCCTCGAAAACAGAGACTTCCAGAAACTCTGCTGGACTTGTTTTATTTTGAAAACTCTGGGGTTGTGTTGTGTTGTGTGGTGTTGCAGCTAACCAACTGCAGAGAAGACAATGTACTTCCTGCTTACACCGGCTCGCGCATGCTCAGTGTAAGGATGGTCATGTATGTGTGTGTTTTCAGGTGTGAGGGAGGGAGATCGTTTCGAATGAAAACGTAGTCGACGTAGATGAAGGAATATTTTCTGACTTTAAATCACCTACAATGTTTAAAATGTTTTCTCCTCAGATCAACATTTACCAATTCAACCACAGAAAAAACACATACAGTAAACAGCTGGTTCCCACCATTGCATGTCACTGCTGTCTGTGGTAATTTGTTGAAGTATTGTTACTCGAGTGGTGTTTGTGCGTCATTGGGTTTCATGTACCTAGGTGCCTTTATCATTTAATTCCCTTCATTCAAATAGGCTTCATTCAAAGATGTTTTCATTTTTAAACCCGCAGGTCAACAGCTCAAAAAATCCTTTGTATCGTTGAGCTTCACAGAAATGAAACGTGAAGATGTTTTAGTTCGTTTTTTCAACACATTTGGTACATTTAATCACAGTAACTGATGACACACACGATGTATGAATCAAAACTGAACGATGCGATGGTTTGAGATGCAGCTTTTACAGTCAGATCAAAGTGAAAGTCAGCTGTTGTCAGATTGTGAGACCTTTTAAGGAACGTCCAGTTGAAAACAGACGTGATGTGTTGTGAAAGCACCTAAAGTTATTTTATTAGAAATCATTGCGGCCGTTTAGTGCATGTGAGCTGCTGAAAGACGCCTCTCTTCTCCTCTGCTGAATATTAACACACAGTGGAAGAAAGGGAGATTCACGGCTCTCAAGTCCACACGCGTGCACATGCATGCAAAGGGAGGAAGAGTCTCGAGTCCACTGTGTATTGAATGGGATTAAGATTGACAAAAGGCCCAGGGGATCTTGTGGAAGTGTCCTAGATTTCCTCTCTGCTTCATGCTACAGTCATCTTTTGTTCCTGGGAATCAGCCTGGGACCACACACACACACACACACACACACACACACACCCACCCACACACACACCAGCACACACACACACACACACACACCAGCACACATAAAATCAACCACTTGCCACTCTGCTTTTATTAGTAACCTTCCCTCCTTAGGCGAGGCAGCTTTTTGCTGTTTTGTTTTTCTTTGGTTTGGCCATTTGGCGCGGGGACATAGTGTTGGTCTATGTAGTGTATTCATGAGAGTTTGCAACCAGAACAGTCGTGGTTTGAACTCACACACACACACACACTCACACACACACATACACATACACACATATACACACAGAAGTCATCACAAATGATTAAAAAGTAGCAGCAGACCAGTTTACCGCCCTTTGGTTTGGCGGTTAACCAGAATTGTTTAGATGGTTATCACCAGTAAATGAACGAGTCGATCGACAGAGTGTTAACGGAGCGGTGTTCTCTCTAGTTGGCATACCTCAGGGAGCAGAGCAGCCTGAAGAGAGGGCTGGCAGATGGAACCAGCGAAGTCAACCACAACTCTGAAAACACACCGAGCACTAATGGCAAGGTGAGGTTACTCAACAGCATGTGTGTGTGGAAGCCAAGTGGAGGCCACATGTATCACAAGTGTCTACCATCTGTTCGGTTAATTAAATTAAGTCATAACTAATTACATTAATTCAGGATATATATGCTATAATTTACTGTAATAGATATTTTTAAAGACCTTAAATCTGATGGAAACAAAACAACAAGAACTTTAAACAAATGATAATGAGCCTTAGTTCTACAGGTTGATAATACATGCATTAGCACATTTCTGCCCTGGCATGCACTGATTAACTGTGCAATGTGATCTACACACATGCACAGACAAGATGCAAAGGTGGGCTGGTGGAAACAGTCCAGGTTCCTGCTGACAGCTTGTTCTGCAGTAAAAACAGGGCTCCAGACTGCCACGAGACGGTCACACATGCCCCCATTTTCTGAGAGTGTGCGAATTAAAATTGCACATGGTCGTATAAATGCGAGTGCTTGATCATTATTCATTTTGATGCCTGTATTTTTATTTATTTTTTTTCCTTCTCTGCCTCAGTCGGTGTGACTTCCTATTACCGTGTTCCAAGATCAAACGGTCTGTAGGCGATTATTTTAAAAATCTAAATGAGTAGGAGGAGGAGGAGGAGGAGGAGGAGGAGGCAGGTGGAGAGGGAAGCCAATGAGAGGTCACGGCTCAGATTCAACTCTGAGCTGAGCTCCGTCTCCTTTAATATCACAACGTCATATCACAGTAGTATTTTTTAAATCTCCTAGTAAACCTAAAAGCATGTAGCGTACACGTCTCATTTCATTTCAGATATGTTTTATTGAGCCAGAGAAAATCACACATACAGTGAATTGTTGTATCAGTGCTCGTTTTCACAATAGGATTGTTAAATTAAATTAATATACATTCACATTGATAAAAACATGACATGAATGTATAAGGATTGTCCTTGAGATTTGAACTTTATCCAAGGTGAACAAGTGAAAGAGAAATAAAATAAAGAAATAAAAAAACAAATAAATTAATACAGTAATAATTTAATATTTACATTAGGTGAAATTTGAAAAATAAATGTGCACATGCTGAAAAATAAGGGAGAAAAGATTTGCATACAGTCTCTAACGGAGCGATTTGACCCTCAGTAAAATCATTTTGCTGCGTGATAAAACACTGACAGAAACAGAGTTCATCAGGTCAAAGTGAGAAATATCTATAAATGAGTTATTGTCATTTATTCCCATGATGCTCCTCTGCGCACGCAGACAGGCGTGTGAGTGAGTTACTATGGTTACCGTGACGCCCTGTGTCTGTTGCTCTGCAACTTTGTGATTATTAAATAAAAAGTTTTTAGGTTAGTTTGTCTTTAGAAAAATCAAGGATGTTATTGTACGTCATTACTGAAACGTAGAGAACTAATTTTACATTTTTGATTAACATAATCAAAGAAGAGGAAGAAGAAGCCTCAGAGCCTCCTTCATGAAGAAACAATCAATTTATGATTGATGGTGACACTGATGTCGTCTCTGCCAGTGTCATTGATAATGGAAGAATGTTGAATATCCTAATTGGCCATTTTGATACCATGTTCTGCCAAAAGAAAAGGTGCAACCAGTGAAAAAGTTAGTCTGGAGCCCTGTAAAATAATAGTATAACTAATGAAATAATAATCAAACTAATAAAATAATAATAAAACTAATACTAAAATAAATAATACTAATAATAAAACTGTGACATCAGGTCTGAGTGGTTGAGGAGCAGCAGGTGTAGCGTGAATGTGACTCTCTCTTTGTTTAATGGCGGTTTGTGCTGTTGTTTAACTGAAATGAGTTCTGTGAATCTAAAACGGTTCGTTCACCCACAGCGCTCCTCGGACGGTTCACTGAGTCAGGAGGAGGAGTCGGGACCTGGGTTCGGGAAGGTCGGCGAGCTCCAGGAAGTGGTGGACCGTCAGATGGCCGATCTGGGCCAGATGAAGGAGCGCATGGCCGCCATGGCGTCACGCATCAATGAGCTGGAGGAGGACCTCGACACGGCCAGAAAGGACCTCATCAAGTCTGAAGACATGAACACGCGGCTACAGAGAGACCTGAGAGAGGTGGGGAGGGCGGGAACTGTTTGTAACACAAAGTAAAAGCTTTAGGAGCATTTTTAGATGAATTTGTTTAAACAATTCCTTCATATAAAACAGATGTTTACTTTTGCAGCTTCAGATATTATTATGAGTCCTTCTCTTCCATATGAAGATGCAAAGTTCAGTGGACAGTCCGTTAGAGTGAGGATGCCACGATCACGTTTTCTGCTGCCGTTACTGATCATCTATGAGTGCGATCGGCCGATACCGATCGTTTTTGACATGCATTGCAGACGCCGTACGTTCTATCAGTCTCACACACTTTGTAAAAGCTCCACACGGACGACATGTTGTTTTGTTTTGGCCACACTACTCTCAGCCGCAGACACCCGAGTGTTAACCACAGGTGATCAGTAGTCAGACCACAAGGAGAGAGCACACTAATGCGTGTGTGTGTGTGTGTGTGTGTGTGTGTGTGTGTGTGTGTGTGTGTGTGTGTGTGTGTGTGTGTGTGTGTGTGTGTGTGTGTGTGTGTGTGTGTGTGTAGTCGGTGGCTCAGAAGGAAGATATGGAGGAGAGGATCACCACCCTGGAAAAGCGCTACCTGGCAGCTCAGCGGGAGGCCACCTCCGTCCATGACCTTAACGACAAGCTGGAGAACGAAGTGGCCAACAAGGACTCCCTCTTCAGACAAGTAGGCCCCATAAAAAAATAAGAAATCCCTATGAGTGTGATTGGTGTTTCCGTCTCCTCGTTGTCTGCCAGCAGGAATCGCCTGCAGTTTCTCTTTGGCAGTTTTCAGACTCCTGCTAATGAATTCCCTCTGTATTCACACACTGAGCAGCGCAGCGGGCTCTGAATGGGAAGCCTCGCAGACACTGGCTTGTCTCTTTACATGTACTCGCTGAGATGGAGATGTCTCTCTTCTCTTTTTGTCTGTCTTTGTGTCGTCATGAATGCTCTCTTCCTCACTTCCTTCCCTCCCCGCCCTGACCCGTCCCCACCGCCTGTCTCACTTTGTCTCCCTCTTTCTCTCCCGCCACTCTCTGCACCTTGTGGAACTGAAAGCAAAAAACCCAGAGGCGAGGACGATGCACAGACGAGTCTCTGACATGTTGGCTAATGACTGTTTGCTTTTGGTTGGTTTGTTGCAGACCGAGGACAGAAACCGGCAGCTCCAGGAGAAGCTGGAGCTGGCTGAGCAGAAGCTGCAGCAGACCATCCGCAAGGCAGAGACTCTGCCTGAGGTGGAGGCTGAGCTAGCTCAGAGGGTGGCTGCCCTCACCAAGGTATCAGCACCTGTTCACTTTTCCATTCAGACATTCAACCTGGTGGATTTAGGATTTTATAATAGACTTGAAAAGTCAACATTAAAATGTTGAGTCATCAGAGGTTTTTTAAAATCCTGAACCTTGATATGTGAATATGAACTGACTAAAACTCCCATTACTTCCAACTACGTTCTACACATTATACAATCAGGGCTATTAGATCAGTTCCTTTACAGTGAAACAGCGAGGAGCTCCCAGAGGAAGCCACTGGGGAAGCCATTGTTTATGTTGCTCCAAATATCCACAGGGAACTATTTTTAGAGATTCAGCCTGTGTTTTTATCCATTTATAGTTTGAGCCTTTGTCTTGGACGATGCTGCTGCTGAACTTACATCTCGGCGCCTTTATTAGCAGCTCAACTTTCACTTTTTGAGGTTTTCCTTTGTCTAGGAAAAAATAACAAAATCTAATCAATATTCTGGACGTAACAGTGATTCCTTGAACTAATTGAAGGCAGAGTTTAAGAAAAACTGAGCTTGTTAAAGAAATTTAGGCAAAAATTTGATAAAAATTCGATAACAGCTTTAAAAGTTTAACAGGAATGTGTTTCAAACAGTTTTTATTTATACAATAATATCAAATTATGACACTATTATTACACTTGGTTTGTGTTGTTGCTAACCTCAACTTTTTATTGAGACGTAATGACATTGGATGGATAAAATCGACATTATAACTAGCTAGTTAAGTTAATTAACTCAAATGAAACTAACCGGCTGTGTCATGATGGACGTCCACTGTTTAACTCGTTTAACTTATTCTCATCTGAGTCTTTTGTGTTGCGATGTCACATGCTGATTTAGATATTGTAGCATTTAGAAAATATCCAAACTGTACATAAAGTTTACATTTTCTTTAGTAAAATATCTTAACACCTGTTTTAGAAGTGATTACATTTCAGACCGTGTCTTTTTGCCCCCTCTTTTTCAGTCTCACATCCCATCTGAGCTGTTTCCTCCATGCACTTTTAATGATCCTGACCCTTAACCCACACAGTTGTGATATAAAACATGGCAGAGAGACAGACTTAGAGATGCCTTGGTGTGTTTAATATCACCTCCATGCAGTTTCCAAGGCATCCACATAACTGATCCGGTCTTGTTTCCACCCTCTTCTACTTGAGCATATTGTTCCTCCTCTCACACAGCATGATGTCTGTCTGTCCTCCTGCTCCGACAACCATCATTAAACTCATGTTCCATTTTTGAATGTGTGTCTGTTTTCTCCCTCTAGCCACTGTGTTTAATCGTGTTCATGTTAAACCAACACTGTATTCTCTCCTCTGTCTGTCTGTCTATCTGCATGTCTGTCTGTCTGTCTGTCTGTCTGTCTCTCTGTGGTCTCCATGCTGCTCCTTCCACCTCCCTGTCAAACCCCCTAGTGTGTTCTGTGTGGCTCTAAAGGCTCTAAGACTCAGAAGAAGGTAGACCAGTTTTATTCACAGAGATAGACCTGTCCGCTCAGAAACTGGGAAACTCCAGCTCTGTTTCTGAACTTAACCAGAGCAACAGGAACTAGTGGCGCTGTTTACATTTCCAGAACTACTGAAGAAATAAAAATCTGATCTGCTTTCTTTAAAATAGCAAAGAAATCCAATTATTTCCACTGAATTTCAATCAGGGGTGGACAGTAACAAAGTACTTTTACTTTGAAGCAGAGCTTTTTAGTCAACGGAATGAATTATTATTTTATTTTGAAAATGTGATGTGAGAAAAACCAATCACAGCCGCCTCCTCCACTGTCAGCCATGTTTGAACCTGTCAGTGTCTGAACGATGGAGATGAGGCAGAAGATTCTTCACCAGAGTCTGATCTGAAGTCTGTGTTTGAAGGTTTAGAAATAAAGGAAGATTCATTTAGTTTGAAATATTTGCTGCGTTTACCACGACCAGACTTCATCACTGACTAAAAAAATTTGCCACCCAACTTGAGAAAGCACGTTGAGATATGTTAACGTTTATTTAATTCCAGATAAACTTTTAAGTTTAAAGTAGTTGTTGTTTTTATGCTTTGGTTGGTCAGATCCCATTAGGTTGGTCAAGAGTCATTAGGTTCTGTAAATGTGGAACAATACAACAACAAGAATGTTGAATACTTCAGTGTTTTTCTCCAGTACTTATTCTAAAGTAAAACACTGACTGAACAACTTGTACTGGAGTAATATTTGACCGGGAGGATCTATACTGTGACTCCAGTAATGGAGCTGTGTACTTTGTCCGCCTCTGATTTCAGTGGTATTTTATCCCTTACGTGTGAAGTGCCTGGTTAAGCGCAGTGCCAGACTAGATGTTAAAGTGGTAGTATGTTATGAAGCCTGATACCTGGTCCTGTCCCGGCCTCCTCAGTCTGCTTGTGTGTTCTGCTGTAGGTTCTGGTGAGCTGTGTTGATCAGTACTTCATGCCGCTGCCTCTCCTTCTTTTTCTCAAACACATGATAAAAAGAAAAAATGTTTGGTATCTAACACAAACAGGAAGCACCAGCTGATTTGCTCAAAGCCCGTTAGAGCTACTAGAAAACTGGAACAGGAAGTGTCGCAGACAGATGTTTACCACTCCATTGGTTCTGACATGAAAACGAGCCAATAGACTGATAGTATCTGCTGCGCACACATTATGTTTCTCAACATATCTAATTGCAGATGAAATATGGGATTAAATGTTTTTTGAGTCAGTAATCCACATAAACACGTCTGTAGTCGAATGTAGAATCTGGATGAATTTCCCTGTTCTGTGGTAGAGGTGCATTGTGGGACGTACCGGCTGCTTTTTTGTTTTTGTTTTGTTGGGTTGTGCTACTTTGCTCTCCTCTCCTGAAACAGATGATTTTACATCCATATTCTATAGATACCATATGTACCGGGCTGTTGGTGGGGTTTACTCCAGCTTGATTTGCAGGACCTGGTTTACCCAGACCTTTCCTGAGCCAGGTCCTTCTCCAGGATGGTTGACCAGACATTGTGGAGGGGAGATCAAAGCTAGCCTAGCTTTAGAGACACTCTCATTAGCTCACATACAAGATAAATAAAAGAAAAGATAAAGGTTTTTGTGTCATTGTTCCTTATTTTCAGGCAGAGGAGCGTCACGGTAATGTGGAGGAGAGGCTGAGGCAGCTGGAGACTCAGCTGGAGGAGAAGAACCAGGAACTGCTCAGGGTGAGAAAGAGGGAAGAGCAGGAATCTGCTGCTGTTACAGTGGACCGAGTGCTCAGTTTTACTGCTACTAATAGTCTTCGGCGACGTCCACACGACTATGTTTTCATTTTAAAACTAAAACGTTCTCCGTCCATATTATCAACTCGTGAACTCACAAGTTTGTGCTCAACAGTTCCTTTAACTTTCTATCAGCATTCACTTTCCTGCTCCAGACAATCTGACCAATCAGAGGAGGGAACGTTCTCACCTGGTTTGTGATGATGTATTTTGATTCACTTTAATTTTTCTCTGTGTGAAAACAAACGGAACCTACAAGTTTACAAACTCATCAACTGAATCGGAGCAGAGCAAACAAACTGTAGGTGTGAAAACACCCTAAAGCACAATCCCAGAGTTTTCAAAATAAAACACAACCCCAGAGTTTTCAAAATAAAACACAACCCCAGAGTTTTCAAAATAAATCGGGTGCAGCAGAGTTTCCAAAATAATTTGTTAGGTGTTTGTAAACTCTGGACTCAGGACGGCAGGAGTAAACGCGACAAAAGAGATGCGTTGTTAAACTAATGCTCTTGTTCTGCTCACGTAGGCACGACAGCGGGAGAAGATGAACGAGGAGCACAACAAGCGTCTGTCTGAGACGGTGGACAAGCTCCTGTCAGAGTCCAACGAGAGACTCCAGCTCCACCTCAAAGAGAGGATGTCTGCGCTGGAGGACAAGGTGATTCACCGGTGCAGCGACGGTTTACAGGTGGAATCTAGGAACTCGTTCTAAAGTCGGCGTGACGAGGACACTGTGCTCTTAACCTTATAAGTATTTGCTGTTGTCCGCTGCGGGTGTCTCTGACATCGTCTGTCATGGTGGAGGGTTAGAAGCTCAGGTAATGTTTGTTTCCCAGTGTGTCAGCTTGTGTCTGTCTCTCCTCAGAACGCCCTGATTAGAGAACTGGACCACACCAAGAAGCTGATCGAGGAGTCTCACCATGAGAAGGTGAGGGATCCGTTGAAGTATCAAGTGTTTCTGCTGCTACTTTGGCTTGTTTTTCTCTTTTATTTGAAATATTAGCAATTGTGGCTTTTTTACCTTTAGGGGTGTTTCTTCACCAGATGACTAAGATGTGTAAATTTCCTCCGCTACAGGAGCAGCTTCTGATCCAGATTGAGACCATGAGGGCGGAGAATGAGCAGGGTCGGAGCAGGAGCAACTCTTTACTACATGGGTAAGCAGTCCGGCCCGTGGGAGAATACGCCTCCAAATATCACGTTGTCTTTAGAGCCTCATTCCTGCGCGACCGTTTGAGCCAGAGACGTTTCTCCTTAAACTACATGGCGCTTTCTAACTTTGTCTGACCTCCATCGAGACACTGACATTAAAAGTTATGGAATATTTGGATTAGTTTCACCGTTTGTCTGGGGCATTGCTGCTCTCCCTCTCTCCCTCTCTCTCTCTCTCCCTCTCTCTCTCTCTCTCTCTCTCTCTCTCTCTCTCTCTCTCTCTCTCTCTCTCTCTCTCTCTCTCTCTCTCTCTCTCTCTCTCTCTCTCTCTCTCTCTCTCTCTCTCTCTCTCTCTCTCTCTCTCTCTCTCTCTCTCTCTCTCTCTCTCTCTCTCTCTCTCTCTCTCTCTCTCTCTCTCTCTCTCTCTCTCTCTCTCTCTCTCTCTCTCTCTCTCTCTCTCTCTCTCTCTCTCTCTCTCTCTCTCTCTCTCTCTCTCTCTCTCTCTCTCTCTCTCTCTCTCTCTCTCTCTCTCTCTCTCTCTCTCTCTCTCTCTCTCTCTCTCTCTCTCTCTCTCTCTCTCTCTCTCTCTCTCTCTCTCTCTCTCTCTCTCTCTCTCTCTCTCTCTCTCTCTCTCTCTCTCTCTCTCTCTCTCTCTCTCTCTCTCTCTCTCTCTCTCTCTCTCTCTCTCTCTCTCTCTCTCTCTCTCTCTCTCTCTCTCTCTCTCTCTCTGTGTTTACTGATCGATTCTCATCCACATTCTTGGCCAGTGACGTTGACACTCACATCACTCAATTCTACATTCCTATCGGCTGTTTTGTTCTGAGCTCAGAGTGAGGAGAAGTTGTAGCTGCTCCAGAGAAGGAGAATAAATCAAGAGCGTATAAAGATAGAAACTTCGAATCACCTCTAGAACAATCCAAACAGACATGTCCAACTTCCTGTGTTTCTTTATTATGGTTTTCACAGTTTTTATCTATCAAATATGGAAGTTTTATGGGCTATTAACCTGTATTATACTGTACTGAAGTCTTTATTGAGTGACATGTATAATTAGCTGAGGTTGTGCTGATTCTGAATCTGTGCAGCACTCGGTGAAACTTTTAAAAACTTAATTAGGAAAAACACAAAGGTATGAAAACACGTACCTCTATGATGTCATGTCTCATGTTTTCACAGACGGTCTCAGCTGGGCAGCACTCCAGATTTCAGGTATCCAGTGTCGGCCTCCTCAATGATGGACAGTAACTCAGACCATTACGGCAGCGCTCTGGTGCTGAGGAGACCTCAAAAGGGACGAGTGGCCGCGCTCCGGGACGAGCCATCCAAGGTGAGTTGTATTATTAATTATTATATTATAAAACTATAAGATTTGAGGCTTTATAGTTGATCATTTAATTTTTAAAGAATGCACCAGTCAGATCAGTCAGTGCAGATTCAGCTCCTCGTGATTTATCCTGACATTTTAACAGTTGCCTGGCATCATTCAATGAAATTAAAAAGTGAGACCTTAAAGTAAGTGAAATAATGTTTGTCCAGGCTTGAAGAGATTAAACATGTAGAAACTTATCTCAGATTCGCTGGATGGAGGTTTTTATTATATTTTTGTGTTGTCTTCCTCGTAACACGTGCTGCCTTTTCTTTACCTTCGTCCTTCCTCCACCTGTTTCAGTCTAATGTTTGACTTCTCTCTGATTTTCTTCTTCTCCGTTTGTCTCTTTGCTTCCACTCTGGACATCAGCGACATGTAAGTCAGTGTGGTGGAGACAGCAGTGACGGTTATTTGTGTCCGAGTGGTGCATTAAACATCCAGCTAACTGTTTTATCTCTTGTCACTTCTCCGGCCTTTTTATCCCTTTTCTGCTTTTTCTGACTCGTACATCTCCTCCTCCGTTCTCTCTCTCTCCCCCTCCCTGTTTCACACCTGTGTGCGTTCATCCAGGTGCAGACTCTTAATGAGCAGGAGTGGGAGCGCATGCAGCAGGCCAATGTGCTGGCGAACGTGGCCCAGGCCTTTGAGAGCGACATGGACGCCTCGGACCTCGAGGAGGACCGAGAGACGATCTTCAGCTCGGTGGACCTGCTGTCCCCGGGTGGCCAGGCAGACGCACAGACCCTCGCCTTAATGCTACAGGAGCAGCTGGACGCTATCAACAATGAAATCAGGTACCGGCAGCTGCGCAGCCGCCAGAGCGAGCCCAACAAAACCCTGCTTCATTTAACCTTACATCTCGCATTTTCATTTTCACTTCCTCTCCTGCAGGATGATCCAGGAGGAGAAGGAGAGCACGGCGATCCGGGCAGAGGAGATTGAGTGCAGGGTGGGCAGCGGCGACAGCCTGGGAGGACGTTTCCGCTCCATGAGCTCCATCCCTCCGTCACTGTGTGCGGGCTCCTCGTTGGGCGGCTCCCCCCCAGGCTCTGGTCACTCCACCCCCAGACGCATCCCCCGCAGCCCCAACAGAGAACTGGACCGCATGGGTGTCATGACCTTGGTAACACGTCCTTTCCTCTCACATGTTTCCCAGAGCACATTTAACTCACTGTTTGAAACAGCCATCACTTAGTGTTGGTCTCTGATGTTATATAAATCTGAATAAGTCAGAATTATTCTTTCTTTATAATTGTTTTCATTGTGGTTTGTCGTCTTTTTGTTTGTCTATTTATTCTTTAACACTTTGGCCTCTTTGTGTTATAAATCTCTTCACTGTGATTCATGTACTAATATTCCCTGTGTATGTATGACAGTGTGTAACCATGTGCATATGTAACTGCCCCCTGCCTGTAGCAGTATTGCTATGACCCCTACATCATCCAGAGCTCCCTCTCCCAGCAGACCCTAACGTACCTGCCCTATGGTGCAACTGGCTTCAGCCCCCCCCCTCAAGCCTTTAGCTATGCACCCTACTTCCAGGTACCTCTCTCCACAGCTTCCCCTCCTCCCCTCCTCGGGTGGGTGCAGTCTGCCACTTCCTCTCTGCTCCCTTCCTTCTGACATCTTGACTACAGCATCACAGTGACGACATATTCTCATGCAGGAAGAACAAACATGTAGCTAAGAGAGATTATATTATTTTATGAACAGAATTTACAGAAGGTGGTTCAAACGTTATTGATCATTAATGGAAAAGGAAAAGATGATTAACAAGAAGAAAGGAATAAACAACGTTGTGAAAAGAGCGAAGATCATCCTGGTTTACATGTAAATGTTTGAACAGTGAGTTGAAAGCGACGCACCTTTCAGCTGGGAACCAGGATTCCCTTTTATGGTTAATGCTAGCAGAACAGAAACAGTGTTGTTTTGGTTTAGGAGCTCGAAAGATCACGCCCCCTCTCTGCACCTGTGAGCTCCTCCTGCTCACCTGTGTACCTGCGGCTGCTCGGAGCTGCTGTGGTTTGTTTTGGGCCGCAGGTAATGTCGTCTGCTGTCGTCGCCTGTTGTGCAGTCACCTCGTCTCGATTTACTCAACACAGCATTAACAAATCCGATAAAGAACAAAGATACTGGAGCCTGCCTTCAGTGTTTCTGTGAGGCCCAGCTCAGACGTTTACATTCTTCTCAACCCCTCCCCTGTGTGCAGAAACACACACAATCAAGTTTAAAAAAACGGTGAGCTGGGGTGGAAATTTGGATTCCCTGGGCCACTGTTTTTCCTGTTAACACTGGAGCTGGCATTACTCATCTGTCAGTCCTTCAAGGAATCTTGATCTTGCGATTTGCAGGAATTGATTCAAGTTGAAGCAGAATCTGCATCTGTTCAGCCCTTTCAAGATTTCCAGGGGGGAAAAAAAAGGTCGTCAATCACTGCCCCCCCCCCCCTTCCATTAATGTGTCATGTTTGTTGGTGAAAAAATAAAGCTGTCATGCACTGGCTTGACTGCAGAGCAGTTATTGTAGTGAAAAGGTCATGAAGTTTATTGAAGTTTATTGAAGCGGGGCACAGATGTGAAAGGAGTGCTGGTCAGAAAAACAACTGTCCGTTGTGTTTCTGGTTTGAATCTCTGCTCAGTAACTGTCACGTCTGTATTTTAAAGCATCAGTGAAACCAGACGTCAGAATGTTTTGATTCCTGAATAAGAATCTCTGGAAAGAAAAAGAACATTTTGGGTGATTAAATTAATTTTTTGCTCGCCCACTCAATTTCCTCTTCCTGTTTCCCTTTTATAGCTCAGTAATCTCTTCCTCGCCGTGGCCTCACCGTGTCAGTTGAGGAAAGGAAATGAGTGATTAGGTATTTTCCCCCCCGGGGGCAGGAGAAACTCCCACAGAAATGTGGCACGCTGATGGTTTATTTGCTCTGCTAATGCCAGGCCTGTGAGGAATGCAGCGCGGAAAAAAAATTCCTCTCGCTTTTAAGGTGCGCAGTGGAAAAAATGACGAGAGCAGCTCCGCTTTATGAAGTCAGGTGTCGCACTGCCAAGCGTTTAATATCACATAAAGCAAAAGCAGCCGCATAACTTTGAAGCTAGCGAGCTCATAGCACTGTGCGCTGTGATGTTAATCAGAAGTGACCGTCGAGCTGCTCCGCTGCCTCCCCGCTCGATTAGTCAAATAAACGTCATGGAGACTTTTTCTGCTGAGATATTAGAGCTAGTGTAAAAGTCTGTCCCTCTGATTTCCTGAATGTCCTTGAACTAGGCTGCACCCATCCCACCTCGTCCTGACCCAACTTCCAGCGTGGTTGTTTTGCAGTGTCTCCTGCTCAGGTCGTGCTGCTGCAGACTTTCTTTTCTCAGGAATTGCACGTCTTCACTGCACAATTAAAACTGACAGTTCTTCTGTGTGTGTGTGTGTGTGTCAGTTTCAGGGTAAATGGGTAAATGTATATCTTTGCTGTGATCTCCTGCTGTTCTGTGTGTGTGTGTGCATGGCTTGGTTTCACTGCTGGTCTGTTGTGTGTCTTCACTAACTGCTTTTCTCCTCTCTCCTTTTTTGCCATGCTTCAGCCTAGTGACCTGCGCAAGCACCGCAGGAAGGTAAACTAGAGACCTGCTGTACTGGCCTCTGTCAGCTGCCTGTCACCCCCCCCCCCCCCCCCCCGACTGTAATCCACAATGTTCAGCTTTAGTTTCTCTATGCCGTCCCACAGTTCACCACCCAGTAAACATTACACTGCTGCATAAACTGTCAAAGATCCTCTTGAAACACACAAAGATGTTGTGATAGAATCATTAGAGCCTGTGATGGTCACTGGTGAGACATGAACGAGTTTGCCTCGGTGCTTTGGCATCAAGTTGGTGTTTTGGTACTTTAATTTACTTTCAGGATTTTATCCATGAATCCTTTTCATCTGCTGCAGCTTCGACCGACAGGATGAGAAAATTAACTCTGTAGCAAAAGCTAAAGATTAGCCGGACATAACGCTAAGTACTAGGCTCAACAGATTTCTGATGTTACCTGCTCAGAAGTCTTGATTCTTTGCATTTACGGTTTTGCTTCCACAATAGAGTCATAAAAACTTTTTTTTGTTTTTGCCGCAGCGTTGATCACATTCGTTCTCTGCTGCAACGTCAGCAGCGTTAATTCTTCTAGGTGTCTCTGCATCTTATTTTCCTTTTTGGAAGTAAATAATTCAGCTGCACCTGGTATTTACTCTGAGCTGTAGTATTGATATAGAAGCTGCTCGGAGCATAAAGCATATCTAGTGTAACGTCAGTGAAACAGCTTCTATTTAATTTATTATGTGTGTGCAGAATAAAGTGTGTCGTGGTCTGTACAGAGTAAAATGATCCACCTCACTAACGTGTTTCTCCCGCTGTTACACAGTCTGCTCAGGATGACAAGGCCACCATCCGATGTGAGACGTCACCCCCCACCACTCCACGCTCCATGCGTCTGAACAGAGACGCAGGACACGCCGCCAGCCACGAGGACATCAGAGACATTCGAGGGTGAGACCTGCGCCCGTCTCACTCCCTGGTTTGTCTTCTGTCTCTCTTCTCTCTCCATCTAATCGCTCGCCCTTTGCTCCCACAGTCTGGTCGGCCTGCAGGACGGCCAGGGTAGTAACCCCAGCAGCAGTAACAGCAGCCAGGACTCGCTCAACAAAGCTGCCAAGAAGAAGAGTATCAAGTCTTCCATTGGACGCCTCTTTGGAAAGAAGGAGAAGGGCCGACCCAGCATTCCCGGCAAGGACTCCCCCAGCCAAGGTCAGACACTAGGCATGTTTATGTGTGCGTCATGCCTCCAGTATCGCTGTTCCCGGCCGTATCAGAGCTGAACGAGGTGTTTGTTTATGTTCCCAGCTGGAACTCCTGAGGCAGAGAGCTCTCCTAAGGAAGGCTTAGGAATGGGCACCCTGGGGGGCCCCGCAGAGAAGAGCCGGAAGCTGCAGAAGAAGTAAGTGTCTTCCCGACAGATCCCCGACACTCAGCTGTTTCCACAGTTAGAGGGATAGCTGTGGTTATTAGACGTGGCGTCGTGTGAGGTAGTCATGCATAGTCAGTGTGTTACATGCGGTAGATTCAGTGTAGAGGAGCAGCAGGAGGACCAGAGTGATGAGCTGCTGTGGGCGGGGCCAACAGGAGAAACATGTTTTAGACACTTTTAAAAACACCCAGTGAAACAATCCAACATCTGTTTAAATGTATGATTCATGTAGAATATTTTCAGCTCTTTCTCTTCCCGTGAAAATATCTCTTTCCTTTGGAACTATTCCATTTTTCCACTGCTGAACTACCATATTCCTACTTACTGATTAACTCAGCTGAACTGAGGCTGCGGCATAATGTATGTACACGGTGTCATCTATTTAATTACATTTAAATACATTTTGGCACTACATTTTCATCAACCGCTGAACTACAGTATTCCTACGCACAAGTGCACCCATAGTGTGCGCTGTATTACGCCGCAGCCGCGGGTCAGCTGAGTGAATCAGAAAGAGCTAAACTTTTTGAAAATGCTCCTATTATATCCAGCCTCTTGCCCTCCCATCGCCCCACCCAACACCTCCCTTTTTACCCTATGGGCTCTTATTCTTAAGGAACTGTGCTGACAATATTGACAAATATGATTAATAGTTAAAACAGACGGGAAGATAAAAATCTTCTACATGAAGCTTCATTTAAACAGATATTGGATTGTTTCAGTGGCGTTTTCAAAAGTTTCTAAAACAGCTGGTGCACCGGTCCTCCTGCTGCTCCTGGAGACTGAATCTACTGCAGGTCACACACTGACTGGACATGACGACCTCACACGACGCCACGTCTAATAACCCCAACCACCCCTTTAATATAAACGGAGAATGATGTTTAAACAGGATGTGATGACACCCTGTTGTACAGCATGTCTTTACTGGAGTACAGTGTTGATAATGTAAATGTCTGAGTGTTGTTGTGGGCTCAGGCCTGGCTCACACGCTGCCTCCCTGCCACCTGGCTCACGCTCACTCCTATCAGCTCATCCTCCTTCCACTCCACACCCAGTCATTTCCACTGCCCCCCCACCCCCACCCCCACCCCTCCCCCCTACAAAGATTTTTATGTTTTTTCCTTCGCTCTTACTTTTGTGAAACGTTTTGCCAACACCATAAATGTTGTTTTGCTTCCATGTAGCTCTTAAATTAGCATCAATTCATTCTTTCTCTTTATTGTTTTGCCAACCTCCCTCTTTTTTTTTTTTCTTTTTTTTTTTTTTACCATCCCCTTCTCATTCCATGTGTAGTCCAAAGACAGGGTAAGTTGGTTCATATTGCTTTTGCTTTGCCTTTTATCTTTCTTCCTTCACTCGGCTTCACATTGACCTCACCAATAACTGAGGACCCCGAACAAATGTCCCTCTGAGTGTCTGATGGCTTTTCCACGCTGCTCTTTGCCCTGCTTTCCACAGAGGAGCTTAACTAACAGGAATGTGTGTGTGCTGATTTTTAGTGAGTGGCAAATTTTCCTTCCCGGAGCATGAAGTTCTGCACTACAACTACAGGAAAGATACTTAATGGAAGAATTCAACCTATTAGTTTTGTTTTTGTCTGTAAGTTTGAAAACGTCAGACAACACACTTCAGCAGAATCAGTGTGTTGTTGCTAATTGAAGCAGCAACAACATTGTTTTGACCATCTGTTAATCTTTTATAAAGGCAGATCTGCCAAACACAGGATGGGTGTCCCACAGCCCCATCTAGTGGCCAACCACAGTAGTTTTCCTCATTTTACAGCATCAGCTAAATTCATTTGTTTCCATGGTAATGAACCTCCAAACATCCCCACAAACCTCCCGGACTAATGTCTCTGTTCCTTTATTACAAACTGAGAATGTGCATGAAACCAACGAACGACATGTAGAAAGCTACTGCAAGAGTTTCTCTGTCCTTCCCTCCGTGCATGTCATAGCACCTGCAGTTGTAGAGGAATGCGTCCGCACTGTGGACTTTGTAAGTGGACTCTCAAAGCACTGGTTCTGGGAGAAAACCTAACTGACTAATAAAGTCCCTCGGTCCTGAAGCCCCTGGCTGTGACCCAAAGTCATCTCCCGGCGGCTGAACCAAAGACCCATCTGGTTGAACCTGGGCAGTTCAGGCTTGAAAAAGGCAGAGGAGGTTTTAAATTTCTGTCGAAGGTTTTCCAGATGAGTTCGTCTCTGAGTCTTCCTGGGTGTCAATCTCTGTTTTCTCTCAAACTCCTGCTCTCTGCTCTGACTGTGCATGTCGGTCGGCGTCTTGCGGTTTGTGTACGTGTGTGTTCAAAAGGTGGATTTGGTCGAGTGCATATTGGGAGTTTATGACGGGCTCTGTGGTTTTGGGGGTGTGGCTACCGTTTGGGTTTTTGGGCAAAGTCTTAGTGCGTATCGGCTTTAATTTTTAATTTTGTGTCTCAGGCATGAATTACTGGAGGAGGCTCGGCGGCAGGGCCTGCCGTTCGCCCAGTGGGACGGACCGACTGTTGTGGTTTGGTTGGAGGTACGACACAGACGCAGCTGATCTGAAACTAGTAAAATATCTATTATTAATCTATTATTCACTGGTTGCACCGTCTCTCCTCTGAGCAGCTGTGGGTGGGGATGCCAGCCTGGTACGTGGCGGCGTGCCGTGCCAACGTGAAGAGCGGAGCCATCATGTCGGCGCTGTCGGACACGGAGATCCAACGGGAGATCGGAATCAGTAACCCGTTACACCGTTTGAAGCTCCGCCTGGCCATCCAGGAAATCATGTCTCTGACCAGCCCCTCTGCCCCGCCCACCTCAAGAACGGTATCTATCTGTTTTCACGTTCACGAAACACACACACGTAGCTGTTTGTCTCCTCAATATCACCTGTTTGAGCATGCATTAACATTTAACCAATTTTATATTTAACATTTACTAATGAGGGGATCAAATTGTTGCTTCATTCTTTTGCTAACAACGATAACGACAAATGAACGAGCACTTCTTGATTTTCTCTCTCCATCCCATTCTCTTGTCTGTCCTCAATCGCTCCTCCCTCCTTGCGCTCTTCTCTCACCTGTGATTGGGGGGTGTCACATGATCAGACCACAGGAAATGTTTGGGTCACTCACGAAGAAATGGAAAGTTTGGCAGCCACGCCTCCCACGGTTAGTCTGTCCTGATTGGCTCGACAGCGGTGGCTCCTCGCGTCTGTGGTGACAGTCGAGGCTCGTTCCAAGTTTCCTTTAGGACAGTCGGACCTCACTCATTGACCACATATATTAATGTATATAATAACATTACACATGTTATTGTTGTTGATCACTTCAGTATTTATCTAAAATATTACATCACACAAAATCTGACTCACAAGGAAACTTGGAAAAAGCCTTATTGTGATTTTTCTGTCCTAGTTGGTCTTTTGCTTTAGGCTTTATAAACCGTGTGTGTGTGTGTGTGTGTGTGTGTGTGTGTGTGTGTGTGTGTGTGTGCGCGCGTTTACATTAGCTAGTTTTGTGTGTGTTTGTGTGTTAGCTGTGTAGTTGGTTTAAAACAGCTGTTTCTAAAGGTTCGTTTTGTTTTGTTGACAGTTTGATGTTTGAAACAGTCAGAACATCACACTGCCATCTTCATGTCCTTATTTTATTTTATTCTTTAGATCTAACACTACCATGTACTAGGTTTGAGCAATATGACGACATTTACTGTGAAACAATTTAAATTTGTCTAATCGTTTATACCTTGGTAGCTTCTTTGAATCAGTGTGATGCAGTAATCTGATTTTTTTTTTTCAATTTGTCAAAAAACTGACAAAGTTTCACAGTTTGTAGAACAGAATAGAGAAAGTCTTGTACACAACGATCCTCGGAGCGTTCCTCCTGATCTGTGCAAACAATAAAAACAAGAAGAAGAAACACAAAAGGAAACAATGAGGATCTCGCACTTAGAATATGAAAAGAAAAAGTGCTTTGGGTAGTTACATTTATCTGTTTATCAAAATCTAAAATGAAATACCAGTAACAACTTCATCCATATACACACTCCCACAATGATAATGTTTTTATTTCCTCTTTATTAATTATTAATTTGTGTGTTGTTCTGTTACTGTGAATGATATTTTCCACATGAAGCTGCTCTAACCTCCCAGCACTGCTGCATCACTAACCCCCCGCCTGTCTTCTCTTCTCACCATGCTGTCACTCTAACCATGCTAACACCAGGAGGATGACGAGGGCAGCTGGGCCCAGGTTTGCACACGCCCCCCCCCCCAAAAAAAAACCACCTGCTCACCTTCTGACTCTACTGTTCTTAACACCAGCTTTTACTCCGTTTATTCTTTTTAAAAAATAACCTCTCACAGTAGATGTCACAGTTTTCCCTCTGTATTTATTTCCAGATGTTTTTCACTAAGTTTGCTTCCACACTGAACACGTTTGGTGGTTTGGTCAGATTGTGCAGTTTTATTTTGGTTTATTTGAACAGTAGAAACTACAGTGAATACTGACCTGAAGTACTGGACCTCTGTTCTCTTTGAATAAGACCGTCATGCTGTTTGGAATATGTCATCTAAAACATCTGTAGGAAAAAACTGCAAAAGGACAAACAGTAGTATGAACAAAGATAACCTCTCCTTGTGATGAATATTATTAATCAAAATGTATCCCTTTTAATATGGTTTAACTCCAATTAAAGTGAATAATAAATAAAACCCCATAATTCTAATTGAAATAAGCCAATGAGCCAATCTGTGGAGGAGGGGATTCGAACCATCTTAAGAACGGCAGGTAAAGGACAAAGCAAAGGTGATCCCTGTCTCCTAAAGATCATGTTGGCAGCAAATAAAAAAGCCATTACAAAATACTGGCTTCAGAAAAACTGTCCCACTGCTGGACTCTTTATCAGTATTGTGAAACATCTGCATCTTCGAGAACGACTGAGTCCGAACGACTCCAAAAAGAACTGTGAGAAAAACGATGTGAAACATGGTGTTTATTTACAGAAATATAAGTGTTGCATGTGACGTGATCTTAGCCACTAGAAACGCT
>NW_019174267.1:1021433-1036433 GCF_002260705.1 Seriola dumerili | reverse complement strand
CATGTTGCTGTTGTTTTATTCCTGCTCTTCCCATTGAATTTTCTGATCTTGTAACAATGATGTACAGTCTGAGTACTTATAAACTATTTTTATCACAGTATTATTTATTGCTTACTTTCAATAAAATACTGAAACTTATTTTCCACTGCAGATCAAAAGACTGACGCTTCTCTTTTTGAGGTCAGTGTTGTTTTTGTTGACTTCCTCAGACCGCCTGATTTACAGCTCCATAGTCTCTTCTTCTTCTGTGTTTTATTTGAAGTGCCTCCTTGTGATGGACAGTGTCACCTGAAATTCACAGGATTTGAATTCTGCCCTTTCAAAGTGGCAGGTTACCATCTAACTGCCCCATTCACTAATGTAAAATGAGATCAGGAGGAAACAGGAAGGGAGGCATTTTTAAAATCGCTGCACTGGCCACTTTTTTTGGCACCACAGACAAACATTTTTTAGGACTGAGATCAGCAAAGTCTCCTCTCACAAAATCTAAACATTCATGTGATAACAGTTAGTTATATTTCACTGACGAGCCTCAGTTCGAGAGGTTTATTTCAACTGAATCTGTGCTACTCAGTAAAACTTAAGCAGTTGAAATCACCATGGCAACCTCTGAGTGCGGGGTGGGGGGCACACAGGTGGATCAAATGACCTGATTAGAGACTCCTGATATCTGTGGTGTTTATCAACCACTTTACTGACATTTCTGTCAAAGTCCAGCTACACACTGCTCCAACACTAAATACACACACCCATTTACACATTTCAACTGTTTTCACTGGAGATACGTTTCAGTCCAGTTTTAGTCAGGAAATATTCACTCTGTCATTCTAACTGACTCCACATTACATATACTCTTGATTGGTGGTTTACCTGAAAGCAGTGTTGGCCAGGTGCTACCTTTTCCTTTCCATTTGAACTGTGAGTAACTTTCAGGAAAACAGGAAGCGATCGCATTTCATATCACTCATATCAGAGTTAGTTGCTGCTCCATTTTAAATCTTAGTTGCTGGAGAATTGAAGAATTGAAGCTCAACAGCTCATTTTGTACAATATATTTAGTGTATTTTAGTGAATATATTTTAGTTATTAATTGTACAAAAGCAAAACTCTGAAGTGTATTAATGACCTTCTATGTGCTTAAGTGGAACAACTTCAAGTATATACTTGATTTTACTTTGCTGCACTACTTTATACATTACACACTGACAAGGACACGAATTACTCATGGGACGATTTGACGATGCTGAAGTTTAGTTTTGATTTTAGTTTTTATATATTTGATAGTTTTGCCTTTCTCTTGTTTTCAAGGCCATTAAGCTAAATGACATTAACACCATTATTAATGAAGAGACAGAAGGCTTTTTTAAATTTAATTTCCACAAGGTTTACAACACAACACAAACAGACCATGTTTCTCATCAGAAGAACCCTGCAGAGTTAAACATCTTATTGCACTACAGTATATGATGGCGTATTAGGGCCACTGAAGTTTAGTTTTAAGTATTTATTTATTTGATATTTGTGCCTTTCTGCATAAATCTTTATATTAATGAAGTAAAAATGTAAAAGTATTCTGGATGAAACTATATTGTGAGCATATGTGTTTTTTGAGATCATGGTGGGACAGAAGGCAATACAAATATAACTCAAATCAATTTAGTATCAATTAACCTGCCAATTATTTTTATTTAATTAATAGTTAGGTCTATAAACTGTTAGAAAAGAGTAAAAAATGGCAGTTCATGTTGGAATTCAAGGGGACATCTTCAAATACTTTGTCACTTTTGTTTTATTTTGTAGGTTATTTATCAATCATCAAAATAACTGNACACAAACAGACCATGTTTCTCATCAGAAGAACCCTGCAGAGTTAAACATCTTATTGCACTACAGTATATGATGGCGTATTAGGGCCACTGAAGTTTAGTTTTAAGTATTTATTTATTTGATAGTTGTGCCTTTCTGCATAAATCTTTATATTAATGAAGTAAAAATGTAAAAGTATTCTGGATGAAACTATATTGTGAGCATATGTGTTTTTTGAGATCATGGTGGGACAGAAGGCAATACAAATATAACTCAAATCAATTTAGTATCAATTAACCTGCCAATTATTTTTTATTTAATTAATAGTTAGGTCTATAAACTATTAGAAAAGAGTAAAAAATGGCAGTTCGTGTTGGAATTCAAGGTGACATCTTAAAATACTTTGTCACTTTTGTTTTTATTTTGTAGGTTATTCATCAATCATCAAAATAACTGGATTATTTTTATGTTGATCAATTAATCGATTGATCCTTAGGTCTAAACTGTTAGAAAAGAATGAAAAATGGCTGTTTGTGTTGAAATTCAAGGTGAAATCTTCAAACACTTACAGGTTATTGATCATCAAAATAATTGCTATTTGTATGTTGATAAATTAATCAATTAATCGATTAATCGTTAGGTCTATAAACTGTTAGGGAAAAACGGCCGTTCGTGTTGAAATTCAAGGTGACATCTTCAAATACTTTTTTATTTTGTAGGTAATTGATCATCAAAATAATTGCAGATTATTTGTATGTTGATCAATTAATCGATTAATTGTTAAAGCTCTACAATATAATAAAAGGATGAGAAACTGGGAGTTTCCTGTCAAATTTACATTTTACGGAAAAACAGCCAAAATTTTAACCGACCCCGCCCACCTTTGACGTCACGCGCTGGCGGAGAACGGGATACTGGGAGAGCCGGAAGAGCCGTGTAGAGAGCGAGCGAGCTAGAGCCAGCAGATCCCAGTAACGTCACTGGTTCTCCATCAAGACCTGATCCGGGAACGCACCGCATCTACCGGGGTCGACTTCAAAGATTCAGTGTAGGCTGTGGTCGGGATCACCTGTGTCGTACACCGGTGAGTATTCCACACCTGAGCGGAGGATAGGAGGTGAAACGTCCGCGCCAGACTCGCGCTGAGTCGGTTATTCCTGATGGCATGTTAGCTTTAGCTAGCTAGCTAACTGGAAAACTGGAACAGGAAATACCAGAGCCGCCGCGGTCACTGTTTTAAAGCTAATTAAAACACATCTTTCCGGCTGCTGGTTTCTTAACGTTGACTCCTCTTGTGTGGAGACAACCACCGCGTTCACCCGTCCCGTCTCCGGAGCCTGTCCGGTTATTAAACCCTAAAACCCGGTACGCAGACGGTTGTGTCGGTGGTCATCAGAAAACCCCGCAGGGATGTTACATGAACTGTTTTCATGTGGGAAATGTATTAACACGTCAGGAGACGAAGGTCCTGAGTGACTGATGCGGCCTGACCTACTTGAATGGGAACACACCATCCGACATGGACGTTAGCTTCCAGCTAACTTGTGCACCCACACGGAAATAACGTTGGTTTTTAGTGAGTCCTGCCAGCTGCTCCATGTTACCCAGATTTTACCATTCACACCTCGGTCCCAACTCAGACCACCTCTCCTGCTCAGGCCTGCTCAGACAGGTGAAAGGTGACACATTTCAGGGGTTGGATGTGACCCTCAGATGGGTGTGGTTGTGTTGTGGGAGCTCCTGTCATGTAACCACCATGAAAGTTGGGACTTGCTGCTGCTTCCTGGTCTGAAGACGTTTCCTGGGCTCGTTCTCCTGAGGTGGATGGAGCCACGTCTCCTGCGGCCTGTGATTGAACACAGATGCTGATTGCCCACATTGTGCAGAGTCAGCAATTAGGATTAGTACAGAAAAGCTTTTGTCCCAGTGAGACGTCAGATCACTGGAGATCGTCCAGACCCAGACACAGGAACACACTCTTCAGCCTCTCAGTGTGATTCAGCATCAAAGACCAGTCAGATCTTTCTCTTGACTCATGTATATTATATTGTATTATTCTATGGCGGTAGATTGTTCTACGTTTATTACATTTTTTTTCGTGCTGTTTAAGCCACTTATTTTCTCCACTATCTGATGAATTGTCTGGATAAAAATGGCCACAGTCCCACTTTCAAATCACCTAAAACATGCAGTTTATAATGACCGGAAATAAAATGGAGAAAAGTAGCAAATCCTCAAATCTGAAAACCTGAAAACTGGGAAATAAATGAGAATTTATGCTTGAAAAATGACTTGATAATCAAAATAGTTACTAACTATCTAATGAATATTTCATCTGAATAATTTGTTAATCTGTTAAACTTCAGACCAATTTACAAAAATATCTTGTGAATATAAAATGGATTTGCAAATACAAA
This sequence comes from Seriola dumerili, assembly GCF_002260705.1. Taxonomy (NCBI): domain Eukaryota; kingdom Metazoa; phylum Chordata; class Actinopteri; order Carangiformes; family Carangidae; genus Seriola; species Seriola dumerili. The sequence continues at coordinate 1,032,210 of NW_019174267.1, read as the reverse complement.
AATGTAAGGACGATATTCACAAATGCTTTTCATTATTTCATTAATTGAAAGTATTCACAGATATTTTTTATTTGTGGAATCTGTTGTGTATTTGCAAGATATTTTTTGTAAATTTGCTCATTTTTGTTTTGTATTTGTGGAGGTGTTTTATATTTACAGATTACACATTTACACATGATTATCGACCTGTTCACAGTAATAATACTGAAGCAGATCTACCTCCGTAATATTGAGTTATTGATCATTGTCCATGAAAGCGATCCTGTACTAGCATGACTCCAGTGTAAGCAGAGCTGATGTTTAACCAGTTCTTTAGATGAAATATTCATTACTAACTATTTGGATTGTTAATTAAGTCAATTCTCAAGGATAAATGCTCATTTATTTCCCAGTTTTCAGGTTTTGAAATGTGAGGATTTTCTGCATTTTAAACTGCATGTCTCATGTAATTTGAAAGTGGGACAGCAGCCATTTTTGTCCAGATAATTCATCAGATAGTGGAAAAAACTGGTTTAAACAGCACGAAATAAAACACAAAGTGTAAGAAATGTAGGACAGAGACAGCTGTGTTCATTCTTTGGAAACGTGTTGTAAACTTCAGTCACAGCTGCCATGAAGTGTGTTTCCTCCAAAGACTCTTTTTTTTGTAAAAAATTCCTGCGTTGTGTTTCCTTCCTGAGACGCAGCGGAGTGATGGTATCACAAAATGGGACATTTGTACCAAAAATACACTGTGTCACTTCAGATCTCTGTGATTTGGTGAACGCAGACTTCTGAAGCCTCATGTAGACTTTGGTTAAACTTTATTAATGCACAGAATGAAGAGAGAAGATTTAGTTCCTTGTCTTTTATTTTGCAATTGCCTCATGATGAGATGTTATCAGGGGCAGTTTGGACATGAGGGAAGATACAGTGACTGAAAATGTGAAAAATAACCGTTAAAAGATGTTAAATTTACATTGATACTAGAGACTGACGGGAGTTGCTGATGGATTAATGACTTCAATAATGAATCACTTCCAAAAACATGATGATGATCTGCATTTGACTGATTTTTCCAGCTCTACATGTGAGTGTTGTGTAAAAATAAACGTGAGAAGAACTTCTACCTCCAGGACCTGTGGAGAAATGTGAACTTCTCGTCAGCTTTTGTGTTTGTACCTGTACAAATCTGGTGTGTTGTGTTTCAGTGCGTGTGGCAGAGGCTCAGTAAAGATGTGGAAGGCAGCAGCAGGACAGTCAGTGAAGGTGGCTGTGGATGATGGAGGCGACGACTGGGAGACCGACCCCGACTTTGAGGTACGTTCGCTCAACTCCTCCCTCCTCGATTTCACTTTAATCCTCCTGACTCCACGTATAAACTCCTGCTCCGTCCTCCGGGCTCCGTGTACTTGGCAGCCAATGAATAGAAAACAGAAATGAACAAGCAGCCAACCAAATAATACGTGTTTTATTTATGATGAGTTGGATTTATCTGGAGAACGTGATCACACATTACATCATATAAAACTCATTAACCAGGCAAACGAACGGCATCTTATTATTATTCCCCTTAAATACTAAAATAATCCACGTAAAATTGAGAAAGGTGATCCCCACAAAACTATTTCAATTCCTGATTTCTATTTATAATCACATCAAGAAAAAACAGACGACAGTTCGTTTTGTCGTTTCCTGTTTTTTATTATAAAAACAAAAACAACTTTGAACTTCTGTTTGTTTCCAGAACGACGTTTCGGAGAAGGAGCAGCGCTGGGGGGCGAAGACGGTGCTCGGTTCAGGACATCAGGAGCACATAGAGTGAGAGAGCAGGTCATTTTTTTTACGTTGCTGTTAAATGCATCGTGGAGAGCAACATTAATGCGTCTCCCTCCCTCCTCCCTCCTCCCTCCTCCCTCCTCCCTCCTCCCTCGGTGTAGCATCCACCGGCTGCGTGAGACGGTGTCGACGGAGCACACCAGCTTGAAGCAGAAGGAGCTGGAGACGATGCCCAAGGCGTCGCATGGATACGGAGGGAAGTTTGGAGTCCAGCAGGATCGTATGGACAAGGTGAGAGACGCGGGTGGACTGTTGGATCAAACTGTTGTAAACTGTGTTTTTGTCGCTTCACATTCATATTTAACCTTTTCAGAGAGATGTGTCTCAGAGCTTCTGCTGCGTTGCCTGATGAAGCCAAAGTAATGTTGAAGGTGACCGAACAATCTCACCTGAAGGTCCAATCAATGAGCAGATGCTGTTCTGAAGCTCGACAGGTCACTGAACATGTGAAAAGCCAACGTTTTCACAAATCTACAGGACCTGTGTGTGTGTGTGTGTGTGTGTGTGTGTGTGTGTGTGTGTGTGTGTGTTTTCCTGGCGAGCAGCTCTGTCCACCTCTCTCTCTCTCTCTCTGGACCGTGTGCTCGCTGCAGCATGAATGTGATGACCGAGCGTTGTTTACACCACAGTGTGAGCGCCAGTGATGAGTCAGATGTCGACGCTTCAAACCTCTGGCTGTGTTTCTGATTCCTCACATGTTCCCGCATGTCCTTTTACTATTTGGACAACGTGCTCTGAAACTGTCTTTTTCCTCTGTGTGTCCCGACAGTCCGCCGTGGGTCACGACTACCAGATCAAGTTGTCCAAGCACTGCTCCCAGACAGACACGTCCAAGGGCTTTGGAGGCAAGTTTGGAGTTCAAGCTGACCGCGTTGACCAGGTACTTCCTGTCCACAGTGCTGATTTCACACATGATTTTTGTTGATGTATGAAATATTGGTTTTCCTGTTAAAGCTCCATGTTTCTTCTTCTTCTGTGTTTTATTTGGAGTGTTGATCCATCAGAAGATATAAAAACCATCTCAGTGTAGTTTTACATCTCCTCTCTCAGGCTTCTCTCTGGAGCTCTAGTAACAACAGGTCGGTGAGCCAATCAGAAGAGAGGAGGCTCTGAGCCTCTCTTCTGATTGGCTGACTGTTTTCTGAGTGATCCAATAAAAATATAGCAGATTTCAGGTAAAAACACTCAGAGAAACCAAATCCTGCAAGGTTTGGATGGTGGGTCCAGGTGGGCGGGGCTTGGTGACTGCTTTGTTGTGACATCACAAAGTTCCAGAAGTCCTGACGGCTGGTTTTAAGGCTCAGTTTCTGAATACAGGCTGTGTGCATTTCTCTGTGGACTGAGGCTTTGATACTTTCACAGTATTAATATAGAAGCTAGACCTGATCTATAATCACACTACACATGGACACAGACCTTTACACTGGAGGAGCTTTAAAGGGACAAACAGCTGAGCTGAGTCTGATCCAGAAAATCTCAATAACCACTGAACTGTGTCATGTTTTTATTAGTTCAGCTGCAGTTGATTGACACTATCCTACAAAGTCTGATCTCCTGTACCTGAGTGTCTCTGTTACAGCTGTTCAAGGCCACAGTTAGGTTTTAAATCAAGAGTTAAGAGAAGTATAACCACTTTAAAAGTATAACTTGTTGTTCAGTGGATCAAACATGAAAACTCTCATTTTAATGTTTTGTGACATTGTGAATTTCAAACTTGTGTTGTGACTTCCTCCTCTGTCCTTCCAGTCTGCTGTCGGGTTTGAATACGCCGGGAAGACGGAGAAACACGCCTCCCAGAAAGGTGATGTCGCAGCCTGTCGTCTTCCTCTGAATAAATTCCAGCTCAGACGATATTAGTGATATATTTGTAAATTCACCGTCGATCTTTAATTCTTCTAGCAGCCTGTTGGGTTTTGTTTCCAGCCACTAACAGTTTGACCGACAGACCGTGTTTGGAGGAATGTGCTGCTGATGTTAAGATGTTGTTCTATGTTTGTTTCTCTGGTGTAAGTTACAGCTCAGTGTGTGAGTCTTATGTCAGTGCAGTTTTTGGGATTTGAAGCTATTTGACTTTTTTACAGTGAAGAATAGTTTTTATCCTGATGAGAGGAGAGAAGTGGAGCGATCGGTTCTACACAGTTGATCAGATATAAAACGAAACTCCTTCAGATTAAAGCTGAAATTCAACATTTTGATGGAGCTGTATGCAAGTTTTCGCTATTGCTACATAGCTAATGTTAGCATTAGCAGCCGTTGTGAGATCAGTATCAAACTTCATTCACTCACCAACAGCTGTCTCCAGAGGTGGAAACAAACACCAATGTTTTGCTTCTTTTCTTTTACTGAAGTTAGCATGCTAACCAGTTAGCCTCAGCCTGTCTCATCACTGTAGCTGCTCAGTGGACGTATTATAACCTCTTGTCTCGTAAACACAAAGATGGCTGAAGCTCTTCGCAAAAACTTGTAAGTAAACAGCTACTAATGCTAATGTTAGCTATGTAGAAATAGCAAAAACTTACATACTGCTCCTTTAAGCTCACAGTTAGTGACTGCAAACATTTGAGGGGCAGTTCTCACAGACTGCACTGTGCACATGATGAACAGTGACCCGGTGCTCTGGCTTCTTAGCTTTTAGTGTGTTGATGCTGCATTCCCATGATGCTATGCTGTCACCACCTTTTGTGTTTCCGTTCATCTCCTGCAGAGGACCCTGCATACAGGTGCAGCACATCTGCCCAATTCCAATGGTTCCTCAGTGTCAGTATTTAACAGGCAGGACAACACAGAGTCTGATCACTGCAGAAGTCTCAAGTGATGATTTTAGCTCGTGGCGCTCAGTGTTGATGGGGTATTTGGAATTGGGCTGCTCCATGACCACTGCTCCCATGCTGCTTCACCCTGACCTTTGACCCTTGCCCCCCTGCTTTGCTGTGTAGACTACACCACTGGGTTTGGGGGGCGATACGGAGTGCAGGCAGATCGTGTCGACCAGAGCGCGGTGGGCTTCGATTACCAGGGCAAAACCGAGAAACACGAGTCCCAGAAAGGTTTGTCTGGAAATCCTGCCGAGCGGCATCTAACCCGGAGAGATCACACACACACACACACACACACACACACTGAGCCACTGAGCGCAGGCCCTGACAGATCATGTTATTTTGCATTTTCTTCCTCTTCCTTCATTCCTCAGCCTTTCTCTGCTTTTCTAAGCTGCAAACAACAGCTTTGTTTTCAGCCTCAGTTGCATGTGTGATGTGAAGTTTGTTTTCCTCTGCGTCAAATAAGACGTTCCTGTGAAACATCACACACACAGATTACATCTGCCGGGGACTTAAATTACATGAGTCTTTGTTGGACGTTTCCTCCTCTTGTCGGGTTCCAGGTGAGATTCAGACCAGTTCTTGGTTTGAAGGTATCAGTTTCCTTCCAGCTCATTTCTTCTTTTTCTTCTTAAAATCAGACAGAATCTGAAATCTCAGAAGCTTTTGTTGGTATTATTAAATATGTATAATATATATAAAATATATGTTATATATGTCAAATTTAGTCTTTGACAGAAAGAGAAAAAAACAAAGAAGATGCACGAGGAGAAACACATTTATGTAATCGCTCCAACTCACTGGTGAAGGTCTTGAGTTACCTCTGCTCCACCTCTTCCTGTCTTAACTTTGACCCCCTCCACCCCCACCCCCCTCTGCTCCCGCCTATCGGCAGATTACACCAAGGGCTTCGGTGGCAAGTTTGGCGTCGAGACCGACAAGGTGGACAAAAGCGCCGTGGGCTTCGAGTACCAGGGAAAAACAGAGAGACACGAGTCGCAGAAAGGTTGGTATCCACACACACACACACACACACACACACACACACACACACACACACACACACACACACACACACAGTTTAATTGGATTGTTGACATCAGCCTCAACAATCCAGTGTCATGGTCTAATATCAGTAGGTTGGTGCCGGGACGGGATCGTGTTTTATGATGTCACTGCGCCGGCGACAGTCAGAGCGGCAGCAAGTCTCATTCTTGTGAACGTGATATCTCAGTCACACCTTGACGGAACTTCTTCACATTTGGTAAAAAAAAGAGTGAGCAGAGCGAGTTCCGTCTGGTCCTGAGGTCTGGTCCTGATGTCTGGTCCTGAGGTCTGGTCCTGAGGTCCGGTCCTGAGGTCCGGTCCGGTCTGGTCCTGAGGTCCGGTCCTGAGGTCCGGTCCTGAGGTCCGGTCCTGAGGTCCGGTCTGGTCCTGAGGTCTGGTCCTGAGGTCCGGTCCGGTCTGGTCCTGAGGTCCGGTCCTGAGGTCCGGTCCTGAGGTCCGGTCCTGAGGTCCGGTCCTGAGGTCCGGTCTGGTCCTGAGGTCCGGTCCTGAGGTCCGGTCCTGAGGTTTGGTCCTGAGGTCTGGTCCTGAGGTCCGGTCCGGTCTGGTCCTGAGGTCCGGTCCTGAGGTCCGGTCCTGAGGTCCGGTCCTGAGGTCCGGTCTGGTCCTGAGGTCCGGTCCAGCGTAGATGATAGACGGGGGTGAATGTCCAATCAGCACTTTATGGATGAAAAGGTGCAGGTGTTTATCACACCTCTGCGCCAGTCAGACGGTCTTTATGTGTTCTTTATTTAGACACGCTGATGAAAAACAGCCGTTAAGTGGTTTGTTCAGGGAGAATATTTTCCAGCAGCTGGTCTGTGATCAGCAGGGTTACATGTCCAGACTCAGACTGTCTGGCCTGACTTGTCTGGACTCGGTTTCCTCTCAGCAGAGACGCTCTACCTGTAGCTACTAGTCTGACACACCTGCACTGACTGACTTTACTTCCTGGTTGGCCGACAGCAGCCTGCAGGCGTAGGTCGCCTCAAAAATTCCCCCAGAATGCACTGGGTTTGTGTTTGCAGCCTATGTTTGCATATGCGATAACTGGGTCACGTGATCTGAAAACAGGTGCAGCGACTCGACTTCACCTGAGAAACTGACGTAGAAGTTTGTGACTGTGTTCAACTGACTGTTGGTTACATTTACTGGATATTCTGCTGCATACTGAAACACTGAGTGTAACAACAGGACGACTGACACTGTGACCAGAGCCTTTGGTAGATGGTGGATAAATGTCTCAGCTGTTTTATGCCCAGAATCACTTTGATATTTACAGCATCACAGTGAATATAGAACCCGTACAGAACTCACTGACTCTCCTGTCGTCTTCTGCTCGTGTCTCTTCAGACTATGTGAAGGGCTTTGGCGGTAAGTTCGGCGTGCAGACGGACAGACAGGACAAATCGGCGCTGGGATGGGACCACCAGGAGAAGCTGCAGCTCCACGAGTCTCAGAAAGGTAACGCTTTTTATTTACCTGAATAAATCTGAGGCCCTGAAGTGTCCAGATACAGAGGAGTTGAAATGATGTCAGAGGGCAGTTTGAGTATGAGCCAGAGCTTTAGTGTTTTTATGTTGGACTCTGTTTCTCACTATAAATGAAGTACAGACACTTTTTAAAGGATGTGTGTTGTCCTGTTCAAATCGTTGCACATCAAAGCGTCAGTTTGACGTGTAGACCTGTCGGTCGTCTGCTTTGTCACTTCAGCTCTGATGTGGCTCGGCTGCGGTTTTGGATGTGGCTGACGACTTCCTCAATCTGTGGTTTAAAAAAGGCTCTGAAAGAGGAAGTGGAGCCAGAGCTCAGATTTATATTTGCATGTCTGAGGCGAAGCTGCTGCTCTCACACAGTTATGGTCAGAATTAAAAGCCCTTTTATTCTCTTGTAAATGAACATTTAAGATATTGTAAAAGCCTCTTTCAGACGGTTGAGAGACTGAGACTGAGCTGCTCCCTTCACTTACACTGTCCGAATAAAATAATCAGTTGTTGTTAAAAACACGAGCTAATGCAGAATTTTATTTTATTTTTCCCCGACAGTCAGAAACATTTTGTTTTCAGGTCGTCCGTCTCTCCGTCTCATGGACACCATATCTCAGTATCTCAGTATCTCAGTATCTCAGTATCTCAGTATCTCAGTATCTCAGTATCTCAGTATCTCAGTAAAACCTTGAAGGAACTAAATTTGGTGCAAACATTCACTTGAACTCAAAAATGAACTAAATAGATTTTGGTGGTCAAAGGTCAAAGGTTAAGGCTGTGGTGACCTCAGAATACACATTGTTGGCCATAACTCACAACACAACTTTCACTCTAGGGTTCATCACGTTGTGTTGCGTCACATTATGTTGTGAGCGAGACGGAGTGACCAATGAAGAGAGTGTTTCCCATTTTGCTTCTCTCTCTGTCTCTCTCTGTCTCTCTCTCTCTCTGTCTCTCTCTCTCTCTCTGTCTGTCTCTCTGTCTCTCTCTGTCTCTCTGTCTCTCTCTGTCTCTCTCTCTCTCTGTCTCTCTCTCTGTCTGTCTCTCTCTCTCTGTCTCTCTCTCTGTCTGTCTGTCTCTGTCTCTCTTTCTGTCTCTCTGTCTGTCTCTCTCTGTCTGTCTCTCTCTGTCTCTCTTTCTGTCTCTCTGTCTGTCTCTCTCTGTCTGTCTCTCTCTCTGTCTCTCTCTCTGTCTCTCTCTCCCTCTCTCTCTCTCTCTGTCTCTCTCTCTCTGTCTCTCTCTCTCTCTCTGTCTCTCTCTCTCTGTCTCTCTCTGTCTCCCTCTCTCTTATTGATAACCTGAGTTATGACAGTAAGACAGATGCATGTAAGATATATTTTATAGCTGGGAATGGATCGACCAATGGCAGCAGCCCTGCAGTGGAGCTTTAACCACTGATCTCCATCACGTTCAGAAACGTCAGGATCTTCTTTAACACCATAAAGTTTCTCCCTCATGTCACTCTGTCAGGTGTGTCACTGTCTCTATGTTTTAATATATGGGTGTTTGTAATGTGTGCTGGTGTCTGTCTGTCTGTCCGTGTGTGTGTGTGTGTGTGTGTGTGTGTGTGTGTGTGTGTGTGTGTGTGTGTGTTGTGTTGTGTTGCAGACTATAAGCGTGGGTTTGGAGGGCAGTATGGGGTAGAGGTGGAGAAGCAGGACCAGTGTGCGCTGGGCTATGAGCACAAGGAGAACCTGGCCAAGCACGAGTCCCAGAAAGGCACAGATAACCCCCCCCCCCCCCCCCTCCCCCTCCCTGATCCTCACCCAGAACAACCCTTCCTTTTAGCTTAATACCCGTTCCCTGGCACCGTCCTCCTCCTCCTCCCTCCCTCCTCCTCCTCCTCCTCCTCCTCTCCTCAGTAACGGCTGTTTTTCTTTAAAGTGACGGACACGCCTCTGCTCTCAGATAACACACCCCCCACCCCCCCACCCCCCCACCTCTGCAGCACCAACTGATAAACATGAACAATTCAGACAGTCTGAACATAATGCTGGTGTTTTCTGCAGTTTTTTATTTTTAAGTGAAACCAGGAAGAGACGGAAACCATCAGAACCAATAAGGTGTCGGTCCGTCTGTCAGTTCTGCTCCGCCCTGTCTGGTGGTTCCTGCTGAAGATGTAAATCTTAAACAAAATGAAGCACGAATCAAAAACTTTTAATAGAAAGATTCATTATTATTATTTACTTTTATTATCAATCATTTCCTGAAACAGCTGCTCACTGTAGTTTTTACCAACAGGAGGAAATGATGTGTTTGATAGGGACTATTTTCAGCAGCGGATTAATCCACACTTGGTGCTGTGGTTCCAGGATCCTACTGTTGTTAGTTTCAGTTGTTTCACAGGATTTCTGGACAAAAACAAAAATCTAGATTATCACCATTAGGCAAAGCAAAGTCATCTGTACAGAACATTATCACACACATTATCGTTCAAGGTGCTGACAGGAAATAAAAGAAGCATAAAAATAGAAGTAAAAAGCACAAGAAGAACAAGAAGAAAACAATTTCTGTTACAATTTCACAAGAATTTCCCCTGGGGAATAAATAGATATTTATCTAACAGTATAAAAACATTATGAAAACACAGATTATGAAATAGGCAGAATGCAAGATAAACATTTAGATGAAGGCAGAGGAAAATTGAAATTAATCAGTCACTGTTTTCAGATCCCCAGATTTCTAAAAATCATTTTCTTTATTTGCCTCCAGTGATTTTCAGCCGTGAGACAGTTTTATTTCTGCAGGTTTATTGTGGCGCTCGACACAAAAAAAATAAAATAAAGTTGCATTTTGAAATTAAAATGCAAAAACATCTGCAAAGAAAAGTGAAAGGAATCATTGTGTTTATATCCCCCCACCCCCCCGCCCCCCACCCCCCCACTGGGCCAGGTGATGTCTGGATTGTTAGTTTTAATTGAATCAAACAAACGGAGCAGCAGGACGTAGATTTAGAAAGTAAAGCACTTCTGTGGCGGAACCAAGTCACAAGTCGTGAAGTCGAACATGTCGGTTTCACGTGTCACCTCGGCCTCCGCCCCCCCCCCCCCCCCCACACCCCCCACCTGCTGCTTCCACCCTGCATGTCTTGTTTGTTTACCACATCCATTCTGTGGCATGATGGCATGTGACCCCGCTGCATCTCCTTGAGCCCCCCCCCCCCTTCTGTCTCTGTCTGCACTCAGTTTATTTTGTTCCTCCTCTCCACAGGTTTGCATGAGCTCGTCCTCCTGTTCTCCTGTGAAACACTCGTCTTCATCTGAACCTCCAGAGCAGAGAGGTCGTCTGTCCTCTCCGCTCTGAAGGGACGTCCTGATGAGGCCGACTGCTCCGCTCATTACAGACGAACAGGAAATGACCTTCGCTCCTCTGCTCTTTGTTACCAGATTATTCTAAAGGGTTCGGAGGGAAGTTCGGCGTCCAGAACGACCGCATGGATAAGGTAATCAATCAACCAATCGATCACAGAAACAGGAAGTGAGGAAACACTGAAGACAGGAGAGAAAAGATAAAGAGAGAGTGATGAAGATAAAATAATAAAATACTAACAACAGAATAAATTTATTAAAGTGAGTAAAACCATAAATGAAAAGTAGGATATTAAAAATC
>NW_019174267.1:980706-1021408 GCF_002260705.1 Seriola dumerili | reverse complement strand
CCCCCACCCCCCCACTGGGCCAGGTGATGTCTGGATTTGTAGTTTTAATTGAATCAAACAAAATAAATAACAAGAAAATAAAGTAGAATACTTCATGTCTTCCTCTGTCTTCATGTCTTCCTCTCTGTCTTCCTGTCTTCATCTCTGTCTTCATGTCTTCCTCTCTGTCTCATGTCTTCCTCTCTGTCTCATGTCTTCATCTCTGTCTTCCTGTCTTCCTCTCTGTCTTCGACAGAGTGCAGGGACGTTTGAGGACGTGGAGAAGCCGACCTCTTCTTACCAGAAGACCAAACCTGTGGAGGCTGGTGAGTGTCCGTCCCCGTCATCTGTGTGTTTGAGTCAGAAAGGTCTGACGGCCTGTGAACTCACCACGTCTTTCCTCCTGTGAACAGCCGGCAGCGGCACAGGAAGCATCAAGGCTCGCTTCGAGAACATCGCCAAGCAGAAGGAGGAGGAGGACAGGAAGAGGGCCGAGGAGGAGCGGGCGCGTCGACAGGCCAAGGAGAAGCAGGAGCAGGAGGAGGCGCGCCGTAAGATCGAAGAGGCGCCCAAAGCCCCGTCTCCGGTCCCCGCCGCCAGTCCCAGCCCGACCCCACCTGTTGAGCCGGCGGTAGCTCCAGCTCCAGCAGCAGCAGCTCCAGCAGCAGCAGCTCCAGCAGCTGCAGCTCCAGCTCCAGCAGCAGCACCGTACCACGTGAGTCTGTTCTAAAGCTCCACCGTGCCAAGAGCTGAGAGCGAAGAAGAAGAAGTGGTTACACAAAGAGGAGGAGCAGGTCACATGATTTCAGTCATGAACTTCATCGTGTACATACATGTTGAATCTCAGATCAGTCAGTCATTGTTCTAAACGACCTGTTGATATGAAAGTGCAGGAAACTTCACTGGAGGATTGTTCCAGTTCACAAACGACCTCAAAGAAAATGACCAGAGTTTATTTCTCTGATTTTCCATCAACGTCGCTCAGGAAATCTGCACTGACTTAAAAAAACACGGTTAGAAACAACGTCGACTTTCACTTAACACTTAACACTTAACACGATGCGACTCGATCGAAACTCTGACTTATACCAGTGAGACCTTTCCTCCAGATCTCCCTTCCCTCCCTCCATCCTGAAGCCTCACACTTTGTATTTTCCTCGCCAGGCCGCGGAGGAGGCGTCGTATGATGCTGCTGAGGAGAACGGAGAGCAGCTGTACGAGGCGGAGCCGCAGAACCAGTACGCACAGCAGGAGGACCTGTACCAGACCCCCGAGGAGACGGCAGCAGGAGGTGAAGCTCCCACTTTATTACTGTTTCCCTCTCACTTCTTCACCTGTTGGTTTCAGGAAACAAGTCGATGTTTGACTTTTATTGTCGAGAAATTACTTTCAAGGTTTCATCTGCTCACTGCCATGAGGTCTGAGCCTGTTCTCAGAATAAAGATATGAAAAGTTTTATTATTGTCCCATCGACGGTTCATTAAAACACATTCACATAGAAAGACAAAGATTAAACAAAGATTAAAACTGTGGTAACGAAACGTTTGTGGTCTTGCAGACGGGCAGCAGTACGAGTACGGCGAGGACCTCGGGGTGACCGCCGTGGCGCTGTACGACTACCAAGCAGGTGAGACTGATTGTGAGAACGAAGCTCGATCACATCGGGATTTATAACGGAGTTACGTAATCTAGGGCTTCTGATTCAATCACCACGTATTCACTGAACTTTAGAAAACAACAGAAAACAAAAAGCCTTGTGTCTGTGGTTTTTCCAGTTACACAAGAGAAAAGAAAACTTTAATGACATCATCAGGTGGTTTTTGTTTGGGGGATGAAATTTTGTTCTGAAACAGAATGAGGCACAATAATCGTTTTATCTCGATTATCTTGTTTTTATAATCAAAAATATAATTAGATTAATGGGCCAGCTCTGATGTATGATGTCTGACAGACTCAGAGTCTCAGTGGCTTCAGATGGAGAAATGGTTCTAGTGGTTTGTTATTTGTTAATTGTTTTATCTACTAAATATGATAAAACAGTGACATTCATGGAAACCGACACGTTCAGACGTTGTTTTGGCAGCAGCTTAAAAAATAATCATTTTACAAACAGAAAAACGGCTGAAAGATTAAACTTCTTATTTCTGATCACTTTCTCGTGGCTGAATTTCCTGTTGATTGATCGTAGAATCGTTTCAGGTTCTTGCAGCTGCTTTCGTCATTAATCCGTCTTTTCCCGTTTCAGCCGGCGACGACGAGATCTCCTTCGACCCCGATGACATCATCACCAACATCGAGATGATTGACGAGGGCTGGTGGCGAGGCGTGTGCAGAGGCGCCTACGGCCTCTTCCCGGCCAATTACGTGGAGGTTCGGCAATGATGACCCCCCCCACCCCCCCACCCCTCCCCCGCCAAGATGACCTGTCTCTCTGTAAAAACAAAAAAGAAAAAAAAAAAGAGGAAGGAGACGATTTCCAATCCTGTTTCCTTCCCACACTTTGGTCTTTTCTCTCTTCACCTCATCTTTAGTGCTTCGACACTGTGAGACGTCCTCAGGTCTCCTATACGCCCCCCCCTACTCCATCTTCAGGTCTTCGCCTCTCTGTGCAGCAGTGACAGAGTTATTTCAGAGTGACGCAGAGAACATATATAGATCTCATTATCTGGGTTTAAAACAGGCTCAAAGCTTTGCTGCGTTAAAGCTTCAGGATGCGACTCAGGCTGTTGACCGTCGCCTCCTTCGGGCCCCGGCGTGACTTTAACTCTTTACCTCCTGCCTCACAGCCGCATGTTGCATTTTGCAGCTTTAAGTATTTGTTTTTATTTTCAGATTCGTGTTATAAGACTTCGGCCTCACGAGGTTTCGATCAGGCGTCGTTGAGTCTCACCAAAGACCAGATGAGTCTTGTGCCTAGGACTCAGGGTGCTCACTGCTCAGTAGCTCGACCTTCACGTAAAGCAGGAGCAGATCAAAGAGATAAAACCTCCACTTTGGATTATTATGTATATTAATAGCTATATACTGTCCAGTACATCGACTATGGACCAAAAAGCTGATTAACCCCCTTTTGCTCCTTGGTCTGTCTGTGTAAAGTTGCTGCGTTGCACAGGAGTTTAACCCCCCCCTCCCCCCAGATTGAAGCTGCACTTGTTGATTCATATAGTACGAATACATCGAACATTTACACCAGTAAAGGATTGATTATATGTGATCAATAATGAGGCTTCCTCCTTTACCGATGTGTAAATTGATCAGAGTCGATGATGTAAAAGTACAAGCGAAACAAAAACACTATATTCATAGTATTATTTTAATCATCTTCATACGTTACACAGGTTCATGCGTAGAATCATGTACAGAGAGAAGAGTTATGACGCTTTGACAAATAATAGATTTGGAAACATGTTTTTGTTTTTCTCGATGCGTGTGAGACTTGTGTATTTGTGACTTGCCGCCGTGGACGTTCGGGTTCTTGTGTCATAGCGTGAGGCGTGGAGCAAAACTGACATCCCTCATCACGACCGCACGGTGTTCGCCGACCTCGAGAGTGAGAGTGACCTTTTAGAAAGAAGTGCGATTCACCAGCGGAGCTGCAGGAATATATCAGGCTGTTGTTTAAGGGACGAGGCTTTGGTGAATTCTCCAAACACTAATTATTTCTAACGGACGGCTCGTCTGTGGATCACGGTAGTGTAGCTGAAACAGGTGTGTGTGCACGAGCGAGCGTGTGTGTGAGTGAGCGAGTGTGTGTGTGTGAGGGCTTTCATTAAATTCATCTTTGGGGTTTTATAATAAAAAGTGACCTTTTCAAATGCATTATTTTTATCTGTACCTCTGTTTGCTTGAGTCACATCATTACCTGCTTGTTCTTTTTTTAGTTTCAATAAATAAACTATGAACGATGAGCTCGTCTGGTGCATTATTTTAATTATTTTCATCAAGCTGCTAATCAGTGTAATTGTTCTATTTATTTTATGCTTCAGAAACAAGAACAAGTCAGTTGTTTTTAAAGATTTCAAATGTGAAGATTGAATTTTTCCCCCATGAAATTACACTGATTGGTAAAAGGAGTTTCAGTAATAAACTAATTAAAATATTTGATCAGAAGAGAGCGCTACAAAGACAGGTGCAACAATGTGCTGCTGTTTTAATATTCCCATGTTATTACGTCTGATACATGTTAGTGCAAACTCCACTACATTTAGTCTACAGAGACGTTTTATACACACACACACACACACACACACACACACACACACACACACACACACACACACACACCACCTGTGTCAGAAGAGGAGGCGGTTCTGTATGTCCAGGTGAGTCAGGGTCTCACCTGTTTTCCTTTCCACAATCTCCCTGTTGTTTCTCAGTGTCGATCTCACTGCTCATACATACTCATATTTTATTCAAAATTCTGGATCTGTCTTCAGCTGCATGATCCCAAATTAACTGTTCACAGTGTACACTACATACTAATAGTGTTCTTTGCACTACAATTAAGAAATCAGCATCCTTCACTGTTGTGCTATCATTAAATAATGCACTACACACACATTGAGACATGACTGAAACTGCAGCTTTAGACTTCCACTGCCAGTTAAACTTCACAATGCTTCCACAATGTGCTTTAGTTGTTTCCTTTTTATTGGATTTAAATGTATGAACTAGAAAGTTCTCAAACGTTTTGCCTCACATCTGTGGAGTGCCAGATTATGATCTCTAAAAAGAAAAGAAAATATTCCTGGTTCAGAAAATTCTTCACTTTAAAGCTGCTTCTTTGTCGACTTACATTACACTGATGAAGAGGCATGAAGCTGCTCCAGGCCACAGTGGTGACCACAGACTGGGAGAGGCAGCTGCATTAGAACAAAAAAAGCACATTTTAAAATGAATTTATTTTTGATCCCTATCAAACAGAGTCTGCAGCAGAGACACAGCTTCAGTCTGAGCTGCATTGTTGACATATTTTGCCTCCATGTGTGTCTTCGCCAACGGTTGGAGCTGTACTTGTTTACACAGTTGAATAGTCTAATTTTTTAACAAAGCATCACATTTTATGAGGACTTGTTGAGTTTTTTTATGCAAAAATCCGAAGTAAAAAGTAACTAAAACTATCAGATGAATGTAATGGAGTACAATATTTTCCTCTGAAATGAAGTGCAGTAGAAGTTGGATGAAAAAGTACAAGTACCTTAAAATTAGTAAGTAATAGTAAAGTATGTATTTATACATAAAAACACTGAGTGGTGTAACGTGTCCTCCGCGACACAGGGGGCGCTCCACCTCTGAGTCACCGCTCTTCGGCTACCGTTAGCTAGCTACCCTCCGTGCCTAAACGGCTCCGCTAACTACTTCCGGGAGTTTTATTATCAATGATTTTGTGTCTTGTGCAAGATTAAAACACTGCTCTGGTGTTTGTCTTTTGTTGTTGTGAAAAATGTCGTACAACTACGTGGTTACAGCCCAGAAACCTACGGCAGTGAACGCCTGCATCACCGGTAAATACCCGCTGTTTGTTCTTGTATTTTCTGTTGCAGAGAGAGAAACATTTGCCCACCTGCGTGCTAGCTGAGCTCCCGCGCGACAAGTAAAGTGCTCCAAACGGGCCCGGAGCAGCTGCTAGCTATTGTTTTGCTAAGTCAAATGTTTACTTGCTACACTAGCCACTGGTTTTCTGCACGCAAGTCATGGCACACACACGTCCGTCATCTGTTCACGTCCGATCCGCTGAACCTTTCTCTCGAATCTAACGTTAGCTGTTGTCGTGTCTAATCTGGCTATCCCAGATCAAAATGCGTTTCGTGTTGGTGACAATCAATCGTCTTTATTATCACGTATCGAACAGTCACTGCAGGCTGTGTCACGCGCTGCAGGCTCGAACGTACTTGGCAGTCCGTGTTTTCTGATAATATAACGTTAAGGAAGCTCGTGTGGCCGTTTCATCTAACGTGCAATGCGCCACAAAATACAGGATACGTAAAAGCTGATACTGAAACCGTCACCGAGGAACCTCACAGCCCATTAATCACTTGATTGACCCATCCGCATTTTACTTCCGTGTAACATTAAACAGTGATGACATGTAACTAAGAATAAATCTGAGGAACTTGTACTTTACTTGAGTGTGCCCATTTTATGACACTTTATACTTCTACCCTGGTACATTTTAGAGGGAAATACTTTACCTTCTACTCCACTACATTCACCTGACAGCTTAAGTTACTACTTACTTTACAAATTAAGATTTTGCACAAACATCTTTATAAGATACATAAAACAGGATGTCTTATAGAGTAAAATACCCAGCAGTATATATAAATACAGCTGAAACCATTAATCGATTAGTCATTAACAGAACATTTATTTTAATCCATTTCGATAATCAGTTTTTCATGTTTCCAGTTTTTCACATCTGATGGTTTCCTGCTTTTTATTTGTATGATTGTAACTTTATCTTATTTTTAATAGTTTTGAGTCTGAAAGACATCTAAAATTAATGTCAACTTGCTGTTTTCAGTAATAACTGATACAATTTTCTGAACTTATGTGATTGTTGTTTGGTTGTTGCAGAGTGAATTGAACTTGTGATAAAATGTTTTAAAATATTTAAAATATTTGCTGGTTATTTTCTCCAATGTGAATGTTTTTTTTTTGCTTTTCTCTGTTTTGCACCATCATTATTATTATATTGTTATATAATATTGTAGTGAATAGAATACTTGGGGTTTAAATGCATCACAGGTAGGGCTCAGGTTATTTGTGATTGGAGTTTATTCTTTTTGACTGTCTGTACTGACTTAGTATATTTTACTTAGTAGTAAAATATCCTTTAAAGCACCAATAATCATCCCTCAGTATTGCTACACTGTTAGTAAAATATTTTGTAAAGAAAATGATGATTTTGCTCATATTGCTGTTATCTTTTCTTCTCGTTGCTCAAGCAGTAAAACAGCAACAGCAGTATAATTAACATAATGTAAATTTGTGTCTGCAGGTCACTTCACCTCTGCGGAAGACCTCAATCTGCTCATAGCCAAAAACACACGGTTGGAGATCTATGTGGTCACAGCAGAGGGGCTGCGGCCCGTCAAAGAAGTCGGCATGTATGGAAAGATTGCCGTCATGGAGCTCTTTAGGCCCAAGGTAGGTGTTGTTTGTGTGTGCAGCTGGTTACTAAGTCAGATGTTGCAGGTGAGCTTTTGGAACTACTGGTTAAGGCTTCAATCTTCGATGTTATCTGCAGTTTATTGGCTAAAACTTCAAAATAAAGTGAATAACTTCACACAGGTTTATGGTCTATTTTGCTCCTTTGTCATCTTTAAGTGTGGTTTGCAGATGGACATTTTATATATTTGAACATAAGTTAAAAGCAGTGTCACATCGTGCTGAAACAAATGGTCGATTCATTTATTTGTCGATTGAGAGAAAAATAATTAGCAACTATTCTGATAATTGATCTCTGCTTTTCTGTGCCACACTGAGTTGACCAGACATTTGAAGACATCAACATCGGCTCTGTGAAGCTGTGAGGGGCATTTTTTCCCAAACTCTATTCTGCTTTGTAGATGAATTAATTGATTAATCGTAATATTCTATGTTGTTCCTGGAAGGTGCATTTGCCACATTGTATGTGGCGGCCTTAATTCGTGAAGTTACAAATGGGGGAAAAAATAGAAACCTGCCTAATATTAATGGCTATTATGAATCTGGGATGAAGTTAAAAGGATAATAATCCCATAATACACCTGGCTTTAGGCTGACTAGTGGATTCCTACACTGTTACAGTCTGTCTCTCTACTTAAGCCGGTGGCAGTTAATCAGGTGTCTGATCAGCACTTCTGCTCCAGCCTGTCGTCCTGAACCGTGTTAATGAAATTAAAATTAGGCCTCTGCATGTTCGCTCTTTGATGACTTTGGTGTCTCTTCTCGTTCGTTCAGGGTGAGAGCAAAGACCTGCTGTTCATCCTCACATCCAAGTACAACGCCTGCATCCTAGAATACAAGCAGAACGGGGAGAGCATCGACATCATCACCCGTGCCCACGGCAACGTCCAGGTGGGTGAGACAGCAGGACAAATATGATTCCTCACATTCACTGTTCTAATTTCTCCTCAATCAATGTGCATTTCAGATTTTTTATGGTTTGTTTGTATAAAGAACAGACGTTCTCTCATTAACCTTGATTGAATGCAACAGTTCACTGTTGGGTTTCACTCATGACAAATCTGATTTAAGTAAACAAGAACCTTTATATTCTTTAATAGTGTTTATATCAGTGGAATCAGTCCCTATTTTAAAGTATAAGAGTTTAAAAAGGTTTACCAGTTGTATTGTGTTCAACAGCAGTCTGAGAACACACAGTATACTGCCGTCCTTAAACGTCTCCAAACCAAACCTTCTTTTCTTCAGGATCGTATTGGACGCCCATCAGAGACGGGTATTATCGGAATTGTAGACCCAGAATGCCGCATGATTGGCCTGCGGCTGTATGACGGGTTGTTCAAGGTGATCCCGTTGGACCGGGACAACCGTGAGCTCAAGGCCTTTAACATCAGACTGGAGGAGCTGCAGGTCATTGATGTTCACTTCCTGTATGGCTGCCAGGCCCCGACCGTCTGCTTCATCTACCAGGTACTGAAGGAAAGGAAGGAGAGTGTGTCTGAGGAACGACTTTGTTCGTAAATTCATACAGACGTGACTTTAAATTTATTGTGTGAATTTTTCCTGAATTATCTAAAGCCCATAGTCATAGTAAAATGTTAAAATGTTAAAATGTTGTAGGCAGTTAAAAGTGTAGCTTGGTGCTGTGTTGTGTATCATAGGATCCCCAGGGACGCCATGTGAAGACCTACGAGGTTTCTCTGAGGGAGAAGGAGTTCAACAAGGGCCCCTGGAAACAGGAGAATGTGGAGGCTGAGGCATCAATGGTCATCCCAGGTAATCACACTTTATCCTGTATACATGACTGAAGGTGTAAGTCGAGTCTACAGAAGCTAAAGCACTGCATTTATGTTTGTATCATCTGATTATTACCTGGGTTTTGGTAGTATAACATTATTACAAAATTAAAGACCTGATAATAAAACATCCTACCTATTAGTCAAACAAAAACAAGCTGTTTTTAATTATACATTATAATATTCTTTAGTTTAGTTACTGATTGCAGTAGTTACATCAGTGTGTGGACGTTGGCAAAGTTTTAAAAAGTCAGCAGCTCGTCAGACACAAATGAATAGCGGCTAATGGGTTCAGATTTTAAAAGCATTTGAAACCACAGCGCAGCAGTCATTCACAGTAGAAAACATCTCTACTGTTTATTTACTGCCTGATTTTCCTCTGTGTTTTTCAAGTATTCAACAAACAATAAGGTCCAGAGGTACAGAGGCAATTAATGATGTAATGATGAACTGAAAACATAGGGGCAACAGATAAACTCATAAATCTTGTAATTAAATATTATTATATATGTATTTTTATATTATTATTATTATGTTTTTGTGACATTTTAACATTTGTAACATTTTTAATATCTTTCTGTTCATACTATATTGATGTACTATATTATTTCTCTATTATCTTTTGTAAATTTTTAGTATTTGATATTTTAATTTTGCATTTCTTTTGAACTGTCCACTTTGCTGCTGTGACGCTGCACATCTCCCCACTGCAGGACTATCAGAGGACCATCTTATCTTATATCATTGTTGCAGCCATGGTGAAATGCACAGTGTACCCGCTTGGAATATACAAATGGTTTGTGTGTGAAATTGTAACGATGACTGACTCTGGTGCTTATGTGCTTGTATTTTAGTGCCAGAGCCATTTGGTGGAGCTATAATCATAGGACAAGAGTCCATCACTTATCACAATGGAGACAAATACTTGGCCATTGCACCTCCCACTATCAAGGTAAAGACATGAAATAATGGGTGTTGACAGTTCTCTGTTCTTGTCCAATTTAAAAAGTGGAATATTTAGCCGTTTGTTATAAAACCCTTTAAATGTTTTCATTAGTCAGCAGTTGAAAGGAAGGATAGTTTAACATTTCTTTACGATATATTATAAAGTAGAATTGACTTACATAATGTTATGGGAACAGTTCTTTTCCCTGTGTAATTGTGAGGTAAAGCAAACCACAGGTCTTTAGCCCCATGTGAAGGGAGCGTTGATGTGTTTAATACCAAAACACACCAGCAGATATAAACACTTCCGTACACAGGACTCTGAAGATAAAGTTGTAAGGTAACGTCATTTCACCTGCAGGCTTGATGTAATGCTTATTTGTGTTGTCAGATTTCAGAGATGCATCATATTAGTCATTAGGATCCAGCTGTTAGCAGGAGAGGCGCCAGCAAAACGGTGTCGGGTTAAATAGGAGGTTTTGTGGTAAATTGAGTCCCAGACACATTGCTCTTTGATATAATGAAGTAAAATAACAACGGTGGTTGTAAAACTGCCGTCAGATTCTGTATCATGTGAACATAATAATTTAGGAGACCCTGAGGTGTATGTTTGTTTCTTCTTAATCTTGTGACTGATGTTGTATTGGATTTAAAGGCAGGTTTACAACTGCCGTGACAATGACTCCCAATACATCCTCTGCTTTCAGTGTTATCTTATCAAGATTAAGTTGCAGTCTGTACCACTGTGCAAATTTAACAAAGCTTAAGGCCCAAAGGAACTCTTCAACAACATCCTGCTTCTATAATTAGAGAAGATTCTCTCACTGTCTCCTTGCTCTTTTGTACCAAGGCCTCATACACTTTGGAAAGAACAAATCAAATTGAGATCAGATGATCTCAGATGATGTAGCTTCTAATTTAGAGTTACGCAGCGTGGTTTGTCTATACCATAAAAAAAAAAGAAATGAAGAACTGAAGTCTTTGTGAGAGTCATACTGTGTTGATATCGAACCAGGCAGTCTGATAGAGGGGTGATTGATCCATGTTTCTTCATTCAAGTTCATTCAACGCAGACTTTTTCTGATTAACTTGTAGCTGTAGTCAAACCTTCTATGTGTTTCACTGGTTTGATGTTTACAAAGACTTTAACTCAGCAGCTTTCACAGAAGTGTTCAGTGATCCACCTGCTGGAGATAACGATGCAGGAACGAGAAACTTGAACTTTTTATGCCAAAATAAGTTTCCTAAATTTAAACTGAGATATTTTGTGCTTGTATTTATACTGTTTGACACACAGTGTTAATTTGCACCTACAGCGTTTCCCACAGATTAAATTGTATTGCCGGTTTCTGAATAATTAAACTTCTTTTGATTATTATATGAAGTGTAAAAGGTGCTCCACTATAATTATTCTAATTGCAGAGTACTTTGTGAGAAATAAATAACTGAGCAATATATACAACTCCACAGATTCACGTTGTGTCGAACAATTAACAGTCCCGGCACACGCACACAGCATAGTCTGCGCACCCCGAGTGACATGCACACAGAGAGCGACTGTAAAGAGACTGATGGGGACGGGCGGGTCCATTGTCAATGTATTTGAAGAACAGAGAGTGGGCCTGACTCAATCTATGCAGAGCTCTACAATGATTTTTTTCTTTTACCATTTTAACTTGGTAAAATAATAAAATTAGTAAATGGCGGTATCTATATATATTTGCTGCCACAAATAAATCAGTAAATCAACGTATGGGAAACACTGACCGTGTTGTTGGCTGTAGAGATGTCACACAAAACTATTAAGGGCTTGTTGCTTTTTATTTTACCTTCTGTATTTCCCTAATAGTCAATGCAAATATGTATCCAAATATTAACACCTTCTTTTTTAATTTTTATTTATCTTCTTTTATTGATTATTATTTTAATAGTTTTAAGTAGTGTGGTGTCATAAATAGAGGTAGTGGTACCCAACCTTTCCCAACTCATGGCCCACTTGAAAATCTCCCTGACCCCATAACAATAGATAGAAGATAAAGTCTTCTCAGAGCACTTTTGATTTTAATGATGATGATCAAACATTCGGGACTGAACTGAGAGTACGGGAAGCTCATCTTTTCTTTTATGTTTCTAACGGAGGAGAGATCACTTGTCGATTCACCATCTGTCACTCGACACTTTCCTTTTAATTCTTCCTGTTGATAACCAGCTCTCCACTTTGATACTCCAGCTCTTGTCTTGGATGTGATCTTTTATCGTGCAATCAGACTGAGATCAGGTATAACAGGTATATCCGACGACAACGTTAAAGTTCCTATCATTGGCTCATCTTCAAAAAACAATAATTGTAAGGTTTTTAAAGATGATTTTGTTTTAAAACATTATACATATATAATTATATATATATAATTTCCTACTTTGACCAAAATCGTTTTGCAAATGATTTGTCGGCCCTCTTGCAATACCATGGTTGCCTTTTTATTGCAGTGCAGGTAACCAGTGATTTCCACTTTTTCAAACTAGACACTCTGTGGTATTTCAAAGAAACAAAAAAGCTTCATCTGTATCAGCACCACTTCAGAAATGAACATGAAAATATTAATTAAAAATATGCAATTTAGTTTGAAACTGTGAAGTGTTTAGCTGCACCACAAAGTTGTCCTTACCGAGACCTTGATATGAGGAATGAAAATGCAACACAAGTATAGCCTCAAACACTTCTAAGCCTTCTGTTGTCTCCTCATGGGCTGCAGCTCATATCTGTGTCCTGCTCATCCGTTGTGTCTTTTAAAAGCCCCAAACAGCCTGCGCCATCACTCCACTCACAATTGTCTTGCAAGCTGTCACGTCTCTGTTACAAGTCTGTTTCCACAGGAGCACTGCCCAACATTGCTCAGCAGATGTTTGAGGGAAGAGGTGGTGGGGCATCTGCTACGTGACTAATGAAGCTCCAGTTTTTACTTTGGACTTTGTCTTAACACCTAATGTCAAATTAGTATTCAGCTGAAACACACACGCTCCTTTCAGCAAAGTCAAGAAAACACAGACGCACATCCTTTGATGTATAACAACATTTTTTGGCAGCTAATTAATGAGTTGTCACTTTTCAAGCACAGAAGTGAAACATGAATACGAGACGCCGGCGTGGAGGTCTGCTGAACGTATCCGAGCTCATGTTAATACGTTTCTGTAAACTGGCCTATGGTGGGTCAGCAGACTGGTCTCACTCGCCGAATCGAAGAAGCTCATTACTTGCCGTTCAGTCGAGAGGATTGCTGGAAGTTTGTGGAGCTGTGAAAGTAAAAAGCGGATCCGTGCTTTGACAAAAAATGTAAGCAATACGACAGGAAGGTGGATTGTGAAAATGAGTTTTGTATAGGTTCAATCAAGTGAGAAATTGACTCAGCTTGTACAGTAGACAATGACAATAACAATACCTTCCTTTGAAGGAAAGTAGAACAGGCTCAGTCACACTGGGTGATTTTAATGCCAATTCCAATCATGACTACAATTCTAGCAGGTTGGGCGGCTTATCTTGTACTGATAGTGGAGAAGGGAGGCTTTGGCTCCTAAGATGCTTTTGGTGCAGCCCAGTCTGGCTGAAGCCCAAGTGTTAACCAGGAGTGAAAGCTGAGAGTGAGCGCGACAACATCCTGAAGGGAGTTTAGTTCACGGGGAAAGTATTATGAGACAGGTTATGCTTTACAGCAGCCGCTCACTAGACACAACAGTTTGCATCCGGAGAGTTTTCCTAACGTCTCTAGCTTCACTCTGTCGAGGCATCTGTTCAGTTTTCTTTCTGTCTTATACAATATGTTAAAATATGGCAGCATGAGATGATAAAACCACAAAATTCTGACATATTAAGTAGAGCTGATTAAAACAAGTGGCCAAGTCAGTTTAATTTATGAATATTAGGATATCGTAGGTTCATCAGTGTTGGCGCATATGTCAACTGATAAGACACACAGGTGTTAGAGCGTTGTAGTAATGTAGTGTTGTAGTGATGTAGTGTTAGAGCGTTGTAGTGATGGAGCGTTGTAGTGATGGAGCGTTGTAGCGTTGTAGTGATGTAGTGTTGTAGTGATGTAGTGTTGTAGCGTTGTAGTGATGTAGCGTTGTAGTGATGTAGCGTTGTAGCGTTATAGTGATGTAGCGTTGTAGTAATGTAGTGTTGTAGTGATGTAGTGTTGTAGCGTTGTAGTGATGTAGCGTTGTAGTGATGTAGCGTTGTAGTGTTGTAGCGTTGTAGCGTTGTAGCGTTGTAGTGATGTAGCGTTGTAGTGATGTAGCGTTGTAGTGATGGAGCGTTGTAGTGATGTAGCGTTGTAGTGATGGAGCGTTGTAGTGATGTAGTGATGTAGCGTTGTAGTGATGTAGCGTTGTAGCGTTGTAGTGATGTAGCGTTGTAGCGTTGTAGTGATGTAGCGTTGTAGTGATGTAGCGTTGTAGTGATGTAGCGTTGTAGTGTTGTAGCGATGGAGCGTTGTAGCGTTGTAGTGATGTAGCGTTGTAGTGATGTAGCGTTGTAGTGATGTAGCGTTGTAGCATTGTAGTGATGTAGCGTTGTAGTGATGTAGCGTTGTAGCATTGTAGCGTTGTAGTGATGTAGCGTTGTTGTGTTCACAGGTTCCTGACAGGGCGGCGTGCTGACTTGGCTCTGTAGTTTTAAGTTGCACCAGGGGGAAACTCCCTCTTTCATTATGTTTTCATGATGAGAGATAATGAAACGAACATACCCAGGACAGGTCTCTGTGGCTCTGCTTCGACGTTTTCACACAGTACTTGGATAAAGTGTTTTTTTTTTTTTGTTTGTTCTGGTGCTTTTAATGATTTATTTGTGTTCCACTCTCGATTGCAGCAAAGTACCATCGTCTGTCACAACCGGGTGGACCCGAATGGCTCGCGCTACCTGCTGGGGGACATGGAGGGACGCCTGTTCATGCTGCTGCTGGAGAAGGAGGAGCTCATGGACGGCACAGTGGCGCTCAAAGACCTGCACGTGGAGCTGCTCGGAGAGGTCCTTTCTTTATTTACTTATTGCTCAGAGCTTTTCCACAAACAGCCCGTCGCTCACTTCAGTCCTGCCACGTACCTCAAACAGTTTTGATTAACAGGTTGCGACTCACTGTGCGTGTACGTTTTACGACCTCCGGCCTCCGCTTCAAAACAGTGCGAGCATGAAGACAGAGTAATGTATTTATCTGTATCAGGAGTGTCCTGCCAAGAGTCGTCTTCAGTGTTTGACAAGTTATAACTGATAACAAAGCACATTAAGAATCGCACCGATTGCAGAGACGGGAGACGTCCCCATTACACAAGCAAGTCTAAGTCCACTTAACGTGACATTTATGGGCTGAATGAATGAACAAATTGATTAATTATCTTGATTTACTTAACACTTTTGACAACAGAGCCATCTCTAAGATGCATTGGAAACACACACACACACACACACACACACGCACACACTCTCAGCCTCACACTGTCATTATACAGTTTAAAATGTCCTAGGACACTTTAATTATTTCAGAAAATGAAATGTGACGCCGTGGAATTTCCTGCAGTAATATATATGATGTTTTTCCACATTATACATTTTATCTGTGGTTTTCGTTTTTGGTTATCCTGTCCTCGACTCATTTTTACTTTTAAGTCTGACAGGCTTCTCAAAGAAGGAAATCATCGATCAGAAATATTAGAATAAATTAACTCCTAATTGAAGTTTTGTATTTGTTTTAATTGTAATTGTTTAATTGTTCAAGTTGAAACTGAATATTGTCAGTTACATTGCTGATGCAGAGTGTGACTCAGCTTTAGATCCCTGATCATTTGCGACATGAATTAGACAAACGTGTTTTGCAGGTAGAGGAAACATCAGAACATGAATCAGTGCTCAGTCAGGAATACATGTGGTTTTAAATATTAATAGCTCTTTACAGACTGTTTGTTTGGGCTAAAACGCACAATAATTCACTACTTGTTTACAGTCTGGCGGGAAAACTCATTAAAATATGCAATAATTAAGTGTAAATGATGGAAAAGTGGCATTAAAATGTCAAATCAATATTGTTTACATAGTGCTAAATCATAGCAGAAGTTATCTCAGGGCACTCAGGACTCTTTACAATATTATATGGCTCTTTCCCTGCAGAAGGCCAGTCACTTTATCTCTGCCTGTCTTCACTCTGTTTATCCACCGTCTGTCCTCTGGCATCTCTCCAGTCTGTTTCTTTGTACCTGGCTCGACCGCCCTTCATGTTGCTTGTTGATTTTCTTCCCGCTGCCTTTTACTCTCAATACACACTTTGTTACCATTGACTTTTTAATGGTCTATAGCCCTGACAGAAGCTAATGGATCAGTCTGTACTTGTGCAGAGGATGAGGGAAAAAATGATCCCACCTCTTTTGTTGCCTGCTTTCCAGGGTGTCGCCTATCCCTTTAAAGTTGATTAAGACAGTGACTGTATATCAGTGCTGCTGCTCAAAGCAAATCCTCACGTTAAAGGCAGACAGCTTCTGGCTTGTGGCGCCTTCCTCTAATGACTTGCCATTGAGTTTAGAAAGGTAAAATGCTTTCTTAGTCTGCAGAGTGATGCTGGAGACAATCAAGCAGAGTAGCTGTGTTGACCAGGAGGCAGATTGCTTTTCAAATCACTCTAGATTTTATTGTGAGGACCTCTGCGCTCAGTCAACACGGAGCAGCAGCTCTACATTAACACGTCAGACGGACAGACTCGTCTTTGTTCTGTCTAAATAAAACTTCAGAGAGAGATCATGCCGACGCTGATGAGGGTGACTCCTCAAACCACACATTTCAAAATAACAGGAAAGTTCCATTTATTTAATGTCCATTTTGCCAACAGCATAATTTAGCATTAATATCATTATCTTCTGTCATCGTCATGACTTCATTCGTGCCTCAATACAGCTGAGGAGATTTGTTCTCACTGACCTTTCTCTGGTTGTTGTCAGGCGATTGCAGCAGCTGGGCTGCAAATAATCATTATGTTTTTTTATCAAGTCATTTGCCAATTAGTTTTTTTTTTTTTCCATTAATAGTTTGGTGTGTTAAAGGTCAAAAATAATAACAGTTCCCATCTGAAATGACCGGAGCCTGGAGTGATGTGTCATAACCGCGGATGTCGTTTGGTCGACGATAAAACCAGAACAAACATGTCGGAGCGGAAGATGAAATATTTGCCATTTTCACAGAGATCATTTAAACCATTCATCTACTATAAAAACTGATTATTGATCTTTTTATTTTTTTTGAGCAAGTTGTTGACCCTCACTTCAAACCTGTCAAACCTGTTTCATGCATGTGCGCGATCAGCCACACTGACGTACAGAACTATCCAGGAAGAGTCGGACCAGACGCAAAGTTCTCCGTGTAAACGCCGATTTAATGTGAATGTGAGAGTAAAAATGTGTCTGCGTTAATGTGGACTAGAGTTTAAACTGTGAACTTGATTGACAGCAAATTAACCGGGAACTTCTGATGAATAATTAATATTCTGAGGATTCGTCTCTGTGTTTTCAGCTGCTGATTGGACAGAAAGAACAATTTGAAGCTGTCACACAAAGCTCTGGATTTTCTAGCCAAAGCGATTCATCAGGAAAATAATCAGCATATTGATCAAAAGCTAAATGATCTATTTAAGACTTAAGTTTTTGTGTCCTTCTCCACTGACAGACGTCTATTGCTGAGTGTTTGACCTACTTGGACAACGGTGTGGTCTTTGTGGGCTCCAGACTGGGAGACTCCCAGTTAGTCAAGGTAAGCAGCAAGAGAACAAAGTTTCATATATTTTATTTTTACAATTATGTAGTTCATGAATTTTAAATCACACAAAGTAATGTTGGAGAATAAATAGAGCTTCACAATATGCAAAAACAAAAGAAAAGTCATAGGATGATTATTTCGGCAGATATTGCAGATGTGAGTCGCGATTTCAGTCGCTGGTTATTTCTGCTTTTCACTTTCACAGGATAAATAAATATCCAGCGTTACAGCAGCAAAGTGACAGAACAAGAGAGAAAAAACTGTGAAATGTCAGTAACTACTAGGTATAAAAGACGAACAATATAATAATATAACAGTAATAATAGCAGCAGATAAGTGACACTGCACAGCTGGTGAGTTAAATTAGTGCATGTGGCGATTTGTTGGTCTGTGTTCAGTATTCATATTATTTTGTTTTATATTATTTATATATATTATTGAAATAAAATCACTTTTTTGTGATTGTTCTCTTGATCTATTCTGTTAATGTCTTGTTTGAAAGTTTTACAAATCTTCCATAAACCTGTTCAGAAATGAAAGATAAAGCCATTTATAGGCAGTAACTTTAAGATCTGAGGTTTGATATCCTACACATTTAAATTAGTAATGAGTCCACCATGCTCCGTCACCAGTGGTCAGCAGGGTTCTGCTCGTTTCTCTGCAGCTCAACGTGGACAGCAACGACCAGGGCTCGTATGTGGGGGTGATGGAGACGTTCACCAATCTGGGGCCCATTGTGGACATGTGTGTGGTGGACCTGGAGAGGCAAGGCCAGGGTCAGGTAAAACAAACTCAGTCCTTTCTTTCTCACCACAACCTGGGTTTACAGACTGAAAGCGAATCGTTCAGAGATGATAAAAGCTTCCTTTGGGGCGTTCAGCACAAGATGTAGACATAACATGGCGATTACCGAAAACCGTCTTAACGGTCGCTGGATTGTCATTGTAGCTTATGGTGAGTCTCCGTCTGTGTTTTCCTCTTCATCATCCTCTTTGTCACAGCCTTCAGGGAGTCTGGGCTGATAGCACCGCTGCGGCTAGCTCCCTGAGTCGTGTTCACTGTGTTTTTGTCAGCAGAATTAAGCATGGAACATACTACAGCACAAACCTGCCGCCGGCGTCGATACAGTACAGCGTATTCAGGATTCTTGCTGACACCAAATACACAGCTTCCTGTGCCTTTTTTTATTTAAAGGCAGTCTGGGTCTCCTTCTCTTGTCTGTGCTCATTGTTTTGTCGCCTCTGGCCTCCTGTTCCCATTTGTGTCCAGATATGTTTTAGCTGGACGGCAGTTACACCTGATATTAAAATGCATCTCTCGTACACAGACTTAAATTGCTTTTCTTGTTCTGTTGCAAAAAGGCAGATTACTGTGCAATGCTATTTCCTCTAATAATATTTACACCCATTAAAAGTGACAGTGAAGACCTCTTCTGGATTGTTCCCTGTCTGCATGTTTCCTAACAATCCATCATCTTTAGCACGGCACACTCCAGTTTGTTTATCCTCAGCAATCGTCAAACAGTTTGTTTTCTGAATATAAAGTGATATAACTCACACTGAATGTTAAAAGGCAACAGGAGGACACAATTTCATGTTTGTACCCAGTAATAAGGAGTTGATATGTCTTTTTTTTTTTTCTCGCTGTAATATCACATTATTCAATTTTTTTAATTGCAGCCAGCTGTCGATTGAGACGGTCTGTTTTTGGCACACTCTTTGACACAATGCTGCAGGAATATAGTTTGACAAAAAACTCTTTTTTTTTTGATGTGAATATTTGTCGTCCTTTGTGAGGAATCACTGAGGCGGAGGGAGATGCAACAGTGAAGTATGGAGAGATGCAGTACAGAAGGTTTTGTTGGCAGGGTTTGAGACCAGGCCTCGGGGTACTTGATGTGTTTCCAAAGGCAGCCGTCCACTGGAGCGCTGAGCCAGACTCTGGGCACAGACCAGCACACAGCCAGTCCCCGACTGTATTCATCCACACTCTCTAAATCCAATCACAATTGTTTTAATTTGCCGTTTTGCTGCGAAGTCCGCCGAGCATTTGACCTGGTTAATTGGCGCGGACTCGTTCCAAGACGGTTGAGACAGTAAAGGACTGATGCACCGGCTGCAGGGCAAAATACGACCCAGTGTAAAACCGCAGAGAGAGCGCGGCAGCGGAGCCAGAGATGGAGAAGTGATTGTGTTCTCAAATGTGCAACTGCAAACAATGCAGACTGATAAAAGCAGCATAAATAACAAACACATGAACATAATTTGTGCAGATTATCGGGATTCAGTCCGTCCCATGAGACTGTGGCTCAGAGTGTGAGGGCATTTGAGAACATGCTCGGGGGAGTTCAGTGGGTTGCCAGGTTTGCAGTGGTTATTTCCATGAGGATGAAGGTGCTGGGTGGCAGCTGGTAGGGGCTGAGATTATTATGGGCTCTGGTATTAATCCTGTTAGTGTACCGTGACTGGATGAATAAATCACATTCTGGTGCTCTCCAGCCAGACTGTACAGACACCAGAATAATTTACCTTCAGGGTGTTGGATCTCAGCACTGTTGTCATGTTTGTACTGGCAACCTCAGACCAGCTCCACTATAAACTGAAACTGATTCTTAAATCGGACATTTATTACTAGAACTGGGACTGTTAGTTTTGCTCTTGCTACGTAGCTAACGTTAGCATTAACAGTGGTTTACTCACCAGTCTAGAAGTTTTCTAACTCTGAATGCTGGTGGCTCACATCCGACCCCAGAGCAATATGGAGGATTGAACTGAACGCAGGCGAAGCTCAATTCACCATCTGTCTCTCGACTCTCTCTCCTTTTGTTACTCCAGTTTTTGCCCTGGATGTTTTCTTCTCCCACGCAATCGCACTGAAATAGCAAACAGGTGTACGATGTGTTCCGGCTGACGACGACATAGAAGCTCTTATGATTGGCTTATCACAGTGAAAGGCCTTAATACGAGACAGAAAACAAAACAATGAATGTTTTGTTAATGTTTTTAACGATCATTTTGTTTTAAAACATTATATATATATATTTTTCTATAATTACATCTTCTCATATAATACCTGGTCTAGAAGAAACGTTCAGCATCACAATTCATTCCTATACTCACCCACAGAGGTGGACATCGACGCCAATGCTAACGTCTTTATCTTCTACTGAAGTTAGCATGCTACTCAACCACGTTCAGCAGC
Organism: Seriola dumerili; assembly: GCF_002260705.1. Taxonomy (NCBI): domain Eukaryota; kingdom Metazoa; phylum Chordata; class Actinopteri; order Carangiformes; family Carangidae; genus Seriola; species Seriola dumerili. Next base: position 1,000,534 of record NW_019174267.1, on the reverse strand, counting down.
AGAGAAAACTTACAAACAGCCTCTTTAATCACTACCAGCAATTCTATTTACAAGGTGTTCTGTTACTGCTATTATTACTACTCGCACCATGAACGTGGGTATTAGAGCTACTACTACGCATTTGTGGAAGTTAAGCACAGATTGAGCATATGACTGACTTCATTAGACTTCCTTTTAGCGGGGTTGCAGAGTTCATATCCCAGCAGTTGGTGTTGACTAATTAGTAATTAATGAGCACAACGTACAGTGTATTTATTGCAGATTTGAATGGTGGGTAAAAGTAGAAAATAAGGTTTCCCTTCAAACAGATAGGAAAGCAAAGAGTAGAGAAGGTATCACAAGAATCAAAGAGGATGTTGAAGAGAAAATAAAAGGTTCAACTCCATAACAAAAAAACCAAAAATCACACCCACATATCTCAGTTCATGTCTTTATGTCTCCCTCTGCTGCTTTTAGCTGGTGACGTGCTCAGGTGCGTTCAAAGAGGGCTCTCTCCGGATTATCCGCAACGGCATCGGGATTCATGAACATGCCAGCATCGACCTGCCGGGAATCAAAGGTTCGTGTGTTCTCTGTACGTGTGCGTCTGTGTCTCGTCCGCCCCGCTCCCTCTCAAGGCTCCACTCTATCTGGAGCTTTAATCCGTGACTTGAGTTGAGAGCGGAGGCATTTCAACCCCGCACATCTGTTTAGGTCACCCAGGTCAAGACGCCAGCTGTTGCTCCTCCGAGCTCAGCGTGTGAGCGTGAGCAGACGGCTCAGGTGTCATAAGCGCCTGGCGCCGTACGTTTTTAAAAGAGGAGGAAAGTGGCCGAGAGTTCGGTTTGGAGACATTAGTTTTCACTCGGACGGAGAGAGGACTGACGCGTCTGCAATAATCAACTGTCAAACTGAAGAATCCCGTCAGGTTTTAACATCGGCAGACTCCTCTACACCACCACCATCCTACAAATCTGCTCTCCCTCGTCTGTTCTCTGATGCTAAAATGAGACGCACGAGCCAGTTAAGGTCTTCTTGTGCTTGTTAGGCTTCAGCTGTTTATTGACCAGCTCTGCCCTGAATGTCTCGGCTGCTGCCTCCTCTCCTGACCTCTTGATGAGAGGCAATTATTCACTTAGCTGGTCAATGGCTCCCTGGGAGGGATCTGTAACCTGTACACCTCCTAACATGTTAACATTTGACAGATGGAACAGTTAAAGATCTTGAAGCGTGATTACTGACTAGGCGTTGTATTTCTTTACCCTGTCTTTTCCCCTTCAAGGTTTGTGGCCGCTGCGCTCTGAGGCCGGCAGAGAGACAGACGACATGCTGGTGCTGTCTTTCGTGGGTCAGACACGGTGAGTGTTGTTTGCCTGAGTGGCGTGCCAGATAAGTGTGGAGTCAATTCTGAGTGCCGCTATCTTATCTCACGAGAGCGTGTTCCCTCCAGAGTGCTGATGCTGAGTGGCGAGGAGGTAGAAGAGACGGAACTTCCAGGCTTTGTGGACAACCAGCAGACGTTTTACTGTGGCAACGTCGCGCACCAGCAGCTCATTCAAGTTTGTACACACACACACACACACACACACACACACACACACACTTCAGTTATATGTGTTAAGCACGAGTGCTGTCTGTGTGCTTCACTGTGAAAATCAAGTGTTTAACCCTGTGAACATCCGTATGTTGTTAAAGTACATGATGAAATGATCATCAGCACCATCACTCAGTGTTTCCAGCTTGAGCTGCAGTGAACCAATGACAGACTCATAAACACAGATTCAGGGTTTCATACGTCACAGACCTCAGGAACCAATCCTGTCAACCTGTGGGGACGGGGGGCGGGGCTAAATACACCTGAAACCTCGTCAGTACAGAGAGAGAGAGTTAGCATTACCGCTAACACTGTGTCAGCCACTGACAGTTACAAGCTAACAAACAACATAAACAAATGAAAGATGCTAACTAGCTAACAGTTCTGATCCGTCTGCTAGTCTCTGGTTCTGGTCTCAGACTCCTCCTCTGAGTCTGGGTCTGACTGAGGCTCAAACATGTGGCTGAGTCTCTCTGATGTTTCCTCCTCTCACCATCTTGATGCTCTCTGCTCTTTCACCTGTCCACCTGGAGCCAGCAGGTGGTGGGCGGGGCTCCAGGCCTGATGCAGAATTTCTCAGTGAGGAAGACAGAGTGGATGAGCTTCTTAGAGTCTCTTTTTTTTTTTTTTTTTTTTCACTTTTATGTGTGAAAACGATGTTGAACAAAATATTAATCGGAGTATTTTTACGTAATTTAAAACATGTCTGGAGGGGAACTTTAACATTCTCTCTCCTAGAATTAGCTGACTCGCAGAATTTGTACATTGCAGTTGAAAACGGGAATATCAGCTAATTTCACAAATTCAAAATTAATTATAGAAATTAATTATTCAACTGTGGCCTCTCTCCGTTTAATAAGATACACTTTGCTGGAGCTGAATCATGCACGATTGAAATGGGCAGATGTGAATATGAAGAGCGCAAAAGGACTTCATGTATTTTACACTCGGTTGAGATGAATATTGCACTTCATTTAAATTCAAGTTTCAGCCTGCCTTTTTGAAATGAGGATGAAACCTGCTGGGATTCTGCAAGCTGTTAGAGATCTTTGGGTTATTATGACAATCAGCCTTTAAATTCAAAAACCTGCTTGTGTTTCAAGAACATTTGACTCTTCTCACTGTCGTGCTCTGAAAACATTTTTATACTTACTGCGAATGTGATGCTACGCCGCTCCTGCTTTCTGGCTGCAGACAAAGCCTCTTTGAATAATACAAGTTCATACTTATGTATTTAAACTGCCGTTGAAGCCAAGAGCTGTAGAATTATTATTATTTTACTGTGGCCTTCAGTGGTTGCATCAGAAAGGATGTAGTGGCAGACAGAGTCAGGGACACTAACATTAGTGGACTGAAGACAAGCTATAATCACAGAGGAACTGGACGTAGAAATATATTTTGATACTAACAATGAAACAAATGATTTGAAAGAGTTTCTCATATTCCTCTGTGGCTTTTCGCAGTTGGTAGCCTTGTTATTTCTGTCCTCCGTCCCACACACAGACTGTGTGCTTGAACTTTGCTGCTCTAATTAAGCAGCTTCCAGAACAAACCGGCTCAGACAAGCCAACTGCGTTCAACCCAGGAACACACCGGCTGCGTGGCGTGAACGTGGCGGCTGAGGCACGTCTCGGTTTCGGCGCACATGTTAACGAGTCAGAGCGGACGCACTGGCTGGCGGCTGATCTAGTGATTTGACGTCTCCCTGTAAAAACAGACGGAGCAAAGACCTGTTGATGTCATATTCACATCACACCAGCAACATGACTCTGTAGCTGTCTCTGTCCAGACTGAATCTGATCATGACTCAGACATAAAATAAGTGACTGTGACGCTTTATAAATAAATCAGAAATAACCCGATGAATTTTGGATTTAGTGAAATGTTCCAACAACTAACAAAAGGTTCAATTTAAACAAAGGGACTCTGTCTAATCTCTTTATAACTGCTTTCAAGGACTCCATTAAGGACCCTGCCTTTAATATTTGCTGTAGTGTCTCATTAACCCACCGTATTATTGCGTGTGCTCCTTAACGAGTGCGGCCTCCGTTTATACGCGGCCTTGTTTGTAGCGGCTGCAGGCTGTTAATGAGGCTTCTTCTGCTCTCCTTCTCTCTTCGTCTTCTCTTGCTGCTTCAGTCCTGTGTGGCTCTCCCCGTCTTATTATTATCTTTAAAATATTAAATTTGTATTTCTCGTTCACCTGAGGGGCTTTAACAGGTGTTCACATGCCGCTCTGGTGCACGCAGCACAAATACAATCAGATTAACTTTTTGTAAAACTTGTAAATAGGTTGTGAAACACAAACAAGTTGTTTTAATATTTGGGATCAAACAAATTCTTTTTTATTCAGTCATATTTCCTGACATTTGTGTTGTGGTTAAACTGCTGCGTTTTCCATGAATACATTATAATTCTTTGATGGTTTCTCGTTAGAAAATGTCAGTGAAGCTTTGATCTTTGTCTTCTACTGAGATTCTTCCCTTTTATCTTCTGTGAAACATCTGCGTTAGCTTCTTCAGGAATGTTTTTATTGTTTTAAGATGTAATCCCAGGACTCAGGAATCTGCTGTTTGCACCATTTGTTAATGTGTGAATTGAACAGAAAGAAATTTATCTTCCTTCAAAGATCAAAATCACACTTTTATCACTTTTCTATAAAAAGAAACAAATTATGTGGAAAAATATATTTGCAATTAATTATAATTTCTTTTCAGGCATTAAAACAAGTTCAACAACGAACCTGGCACCGAACCACATATAAACAATCGGATTAGCTTTGAAACGGCTTCATATTTTAGCTTTGCCTTTCTGTCACTCGCCAAAGAATTTAATGCAGAAATAATCTTTAAACCACTCTGTGTGTGTGTGTGTGTGTGTGTGTGTGTGTGTGTGTGTGTGTGTCTCCAGATCACGTCTGGCTCTGTGCGCCTGGTGCTCCAGGACAGCAAGGCGTTAGTGAGTGAATGGAAAGAGCCGCAGGGCAGGAACATCAGCGTGGCCGCCTGTAACCACACTCAGGTGGTGCTCGCTGTGGGCCGGGCCCTGTACTACCTGCAGATCCTGGCCGGAGAGCTCAAACAGATTAGGTGAGACACACACACACACACACACACACACACACACACACACATTTTGCGAGTTACTGTTTAATCAGCAACTGAACTGAGTATTTTTCTTACCTGCGTATCTGTTTGAGTGACAGTTCCATCGATCACTGAGATAGCATTGGTTGGCTTGAAGTTGAACAGGCTGTTCTGCCCGTGATCGGCATTTGAACATTTCTTAGATATTATCAGCTACAACATCAGAAACGCGATTGATCTGATCAAGATTTGACAGAACATCTCTGACCTGCTGCTGCGTCCGTCGATACTGTCGATGGATTATCTTCAGATTGTTCTACAGGAGGATCTTAATGCAGCGCAGACGCTGGGGAAATAACTGATCAGCTGCTTGTGACTTTAGCTTTTATCAAGCTCAGCTGTTGTTGATGAAATAAATTCTCAAGGGAGAGCAGAACGGGTAATAACCCAAAGATCCAGCTGCAGCCGATTGATCTTCAAGACGAAAATGTTGAACTTTTCCGCCGTTTTTATAGGAAATGTAAAAGTTGTCTGGCAACTTCAGACGGTGTGAACTCACCAGACGACTCCAGGACGTTTCTCACATCAGGGGAAAAAAATAATCAATTTAGAGCTTTTCACTAGTCATTTTGTCTCGCTGTGTGTTGTACACACACACACACACACACACACACACACACACACTGCACATTCACACGCTCTGCTCCTTCCTCAGTACCACGGAGATGGAGCACGAGGTGGCCTGCCTGGACATCACACCTCTGGGGGAGGCCGGCGCTGAGTCACCGCTCTGTGCCGTGGGACTGTGGACTGACATCTCGGCCCGTGTGCTCAAACTGCCCTGCTTCACCGCCCTGCACAAGGAGATGCTGGGCGGAGGTGAGAGAGAGAGAGAGGTGGAGAGCACTGACACGAGAACAGGAAAGCTGTTTCTGACTTGTGGAGAGAGATGGGTGGGCACAGATGAAGTGAAGTGTTTCTAGCCCAGGAGCACATGCTTCACAGATTCCTAACTTACACCAGGCTTCACATGTGGAGGGAAAATCTATTTCTATCACCCCTTAACAAGCCACAGCTTGTTAAAGGCTGATAAGCACCAAGTAGAAATTGTGAATCAGTGTTGTAAATACAAATAAATTGGTCATTAAATGAGTAAGAAGCGAGTTTGAACCGATGGTAGCAGCAGCAGTTTCAGGCGAGGAGGAAGTTTTAGTTTCAGTCTCCTCTGCTCTCATGGCTGAAGCTGGCACAGAAAGAGAGGTAATTACTAAAAACCAACAGATGATTGTAACAGTGGAAAATACAAATTACAAATAACAAATAGTGATGCAACACAACAGCTGGGCTGGTGTCGTACAAACGGAGTCAGTCCTGAAATCTTTCAGCGTTTCGTTGTGATGCAGGGAGTGAAATGAGAAGATCGATACCACATTCAGAAAACATGAAGCCGGAGCTTAGCTTAGCATACAGGGAGCAGCATTAGCAAGGTTGCCTGGCGCTTTTCAAAGGGTGAAAAATACCCATCAGCACGGCTAAATCTCCATCTTAAACTAAAGATTTATCTTGTTACGTCTCCGCCGGCAACAGCCAGAGCTGGAGGCCATATTGTTTTCAGGTTGATTGTCGACACGATATCTGAGTAACGCCTTGAAGGAACTTCTTCACATTTGACACAAACATTATCAAGGACTCGAGGATGAACTGATTTGATTTTGGTGGCCAAAGGTCAAAGGTCAAGGTCACGGTGACGTCACAGAACATTTTTTCTAGCCATTGCTCAAGACTTCACACAACAATTATGACAAAATTTCAGACAAATGTTTAATATTTTCTCTGACTGATAAACTGGGATGTAGCCTGGAACTAGTCTGAGTGGCGGAGGGATACAACTGTGAGATGGAGATTCTAGTTTTATGTGTGGGAGTAGTTCGGCCCAGAAATAGTCTGGGTGATAGATAATAGTCTTAACATGTTATTTGGTGAACTCTCTGGGTTCTGGTCGTTGGATGTGGAGTTATCCATTATTATTATTATTATCCAGTAAAGAAGTTCAAGAACTGTGCAGCAGTAACTAAAACGGACCGTATCACAGCTTCAGTGACATCTGCCTTTAAATTCTTCATTACTTCTGGAGTAGTTGAGCATCGACTGTGCTGCCAAACCCAAACACGTTCAGTGCACCATTTAGACGCTCGACAACTATTTAAACTTAGAATGTTAAAATATGCAAGAGAGGACTTGACTACTTCTTCTTCTTCTTCTTCTTTTTGGTTAAACTTATGAAAAAGTCAGCTGTCACTAGAGACAGAGTTTCATAACGCGGTGAACTGGCACAGGCAGGACTCTTACTTTTCCAATTATACGGCTTCATCCATTAAGAATTATCTCCACACTCTTTCCCCACAGTCTCACACTTTATTTTTTTCCAAGTGCGTTTGATTGACAGCTGCTCGCCGCTCAAACTCTGCAAACTGTGCCCTCTCGCTCACTCCCCTAACAAGACCAGTCTGACTGCAGGCTGAAACTTTTATAAGTTATGAACAGGAAACCTTCAAATTAAAAGCCCTGCTGCTCTTCTCATAGACACGTAAAGATATTTTTATATTTTTCCCTGAGAATTTTAAAAAACTGCAGAGTTGCACTTAAGTTTAGTTTGTTTTGTTCACGTGAATCATGTTTTTAATTGGAGCTTTTTCTGTGTGTCGTTCTTCAGTAGAACGCGGCCCCTTTGTGTTTTAACATTTGGGTTCATTTACTTCAAATAACTGATCTGCATTTGAATGGAAACCTGCAACTTTTCTAGAAGCCGAACGTCACAGTTGTTGTTTGTTAAGAATCGGCCAACAAGCACTTCATCAAAGCCAGAGTTGTTTTGATGTACTTGGCCTGGAGTCAGAGAAACTGTTTGGGAAACAGAAAAGACAGAAGACTTTATATTTACCCTGCGGCATTCAAATCTCCTTTTTTTTTGTTTTTTTGCAGAAAGTTCCCGGCCAGGCCGGCTGATAACCCTTATTGATTAATATGACAGAAACATTTTTGCAGACATTTATCACTTTAGTGTTCATCCACGCGCCTGTGACTGCGGAGTACAGGAAAAATAAATCACTGGACTGTGTGTGTGTCCTCAGAGATCATCCCTCGCTCAATCCTAATGACCACCTTCGAAGGCAGCTACTACCTGCTGTGTGCCCTGGGAGACGGAGCGCTCTTCTACTTTGGCCTGGACCTGCAGACTGGTAGGTCCTTCACACCTCCACCACAACACCGCTTAGAAAAGAACCGCCAGACTCGAAGCCGGGGGCTGCAGGCAGGACTGAGCCTTAAGGTGGGCGCTCTACCGGCTGAGCCGGCTGCCAGTAAAGACGCTGACCGGCCCGGTAAAAACTTCAAGGATTTCATGAAGGTGCAGCGGCGCGTTGGGATTCGTCCCGGCCGTCCTCGACTACGTAGGGTGTAGTTGAACTTCTGCGCATCATCACCAATAAAAATCCATCTAATTCAATGTTAGCGAGTTAACTCTCTCTCTCTCTCTCTCTCTCTCTCTCTCTCTCTCTCTCTCTCTCTCTCTCTCTCTCTCTCTCTCTCCCTCTCTCTGGGTGTTGCCGTGTGTCTCCAGTTTCAAATTAAAAGCCCTGACGCTGCCACTGCAAACTGTGTATAGGGGAAACACTGACAGCCTACTCCGTCATGACGACACATTATACGAAGCAGAGATGGAGAAACATCCTGATGGTTCTTTTAGCACCTGTCGTAGTACTTTATGAATCGGCCTCTAAAGACACNTCTGTATCTCTCTCTCTATCTCTCTCTCTCTCTCTCTCTCTCTCTCTCTCTCTCTCTCTCTCTCTCTCTCTCTCTCTGGGTGTTGCCGTGTGTCTCCAGTTTCAAATTAAAAGCCCTGACGCTGCCACTGCAAACTGTGTATAGGGGAAACACTGACAGCCTACTCCGTCATGACGACACATTATACGAAGCAGAGATGGAGAAACATCCTGATGGTTCTTTTAGCACCTGTCGTAGTACTTTATGAATCGGCCTCTAAAGACACTCATACTTTCTGTGACGTAGCTCAGTAGCTGCTGCTAAAAGCTCAAGTGTTTCAGACCAGTCCACACTCCCAGGTCACGTCCTATTAAATCAGAGTAAATGAAGACATTATACAGCTGTTTCCCTTTTTGACTTCAAAGAGATCAAGAACAAGTGATCAGATGTGATTGATTAGTATTTGACAGATTGAAGGAAAACCTGAATAAATGATATAAAATAAAACAAAAGCAGGTGTTTCAAATGAAAGGTTTGGAGGGGGATATTCTGCGTCTCCTGTCTAAGTCTTATCTCCTCCCTCAGGCGCCCTCAGCGAGCGCAAGAAGGTCACGCTCGGCACTCAGCCCACTGTGCTGAGGACCTTCAGATCCCTGTCCACGTCCAACGTCTTCGCCTGCTCCGACCGACCCACCGTCATCTACTCCTCCAACCACAAGCTGGTCTTCTCCAACGTCAACCTCAAGGAGGTCAACTACATGTGCCCGCTGAACTCCGAGGGTTACCCCGACAGGTGAGCGGCAAACTTCTGCAACTTCACCAGCACATATGAAGCTGCGTTACCTGTGTTCCTCCTTTTTATTCCCTTTACTAATGCATCTCTCTCTTTTCCCAGTCTGGCTCTGGCCAACAACAGCACTCTGACCATCGGTACCATCGACGAGATCCAGAAACTCCACATCCGCACCGTTCCCCTGTATGAGTCTCCCAGGTCAGTCCGACAGTCCGACAGTGAGTCACAGCAACACGACTCTCCTGCAGGTTCTGTTGCACAGCTGCTGGATCTTTGTGCTCAGATGTTAAAGTGACAGTCGTGACTCGCTGATGTCCTTGATATTTCAGAATCAGAATCTGGTTTATTGCCAAGTAGGTTTTCAACATAGAAGCAATTTGCTTTGGTGTTTTGGTGCATGACAATAAACATAGTGAGAAGAAAAGGATGATAAACAAAGATGAAACAAGCAAGTACAGCAGGTCAGAAAAAGATCAAATATTTACAATAGATGTGAAGAAATATTATATAAAAATATAAATAGTGAATTTTTCTTGACTTTTTTGTGAAATTTTGTGAATTTGAAGGAAAAAAAAGTCAAGGCCTTTGAAGCTTCGGAATATAAAAGTTTCATATTTATAGTTTCTGTGCAAAAATAGAAATTGAAGTTTTGTCACATTCTGCTGGACGGGATCTCTCCGTAACGCCTTGAAGGAACTTCTTCAGATGCGGCACAAACGTTCATTTTCACACAAGGACGAACCGAGTAGATTTTGGTGGTCAAAGGTCACAGTGACCTCACATTATTTATCTGTTTTTACTTAATGTTAGCAGTCCATAGGCAAAGTGCCGCTGTCTGTCTGCACCAGTTCAAGCATCTCTTGTTTTAATTGTTGCCTGTGAGCTTCTGTAAAACCTGATTGTCCTCGTTATAATAATTCCTGGTGTTGTAACAGTAATTAACCTTGATCCGTGTCTCCATCTCTGCCGTGTTGGGTGCTTGAATTTGAGAGTCTTGGGCCTGGAAAGCCCTTGAAAAGCCCTTGAATTTGATGTTGAAGAGAGTGTGTGAACCGTGTAAATAAGTGGTTGACTGTTGCTTTATCCAGTTTCTCCTTTACCAGCGTGTTCCCTTCGCTTGTTCTCACCTCTTTCCTTTCCCCGTGTTCACGCCCCACCAGGCGGATCTGTTACCAGGAGGTGTCCCAGTGTTTCGGGGTTCTGTCCAGCCGGGTGGAGATTCAGGACGTGAGCGGCACCACGTCTGCCGTACGCCCCAGTGCGAGCACGCAGGTACTGTAGCTCCGTGTCGTGCTCGGATAATAAACACCCGAGGGCTTGTTTGTTTTGCTCTTATCTAACCAGGCGTGCTGACTAAGAACATTATTTATAACACCAGACCGGGAGCTTGTCAGGACGACAAATGTCTTGTCCTGTTAGTCACCTAGCGGGTCGACTGGAACCTCCTAGACAGGGATTTCATCTTCATGCTGTTGCTCATTTCATTTTATAGTAGAACTGTAGTCTTTGCCAAATGAAGCTGTTCGCAGCAGTACTTTATGTTATTGACCTCCCTGAAAATATTTGTCACAAAAAGTGAAACTGTTCTACAATATATTTTCTCTTTTCTTTTTGTTTTTGTTTCCAGACACATGTAGTTAGTGAGAGAGGGTCATTGTTTAAGTGTTGTGCTAACTGGAGCTAAATTTAGCTTTTAGCTCCTGTTCAAATTACATCAAACAAAACCACTTTTAGTTTGATTTGTTGTCACAGAAGGTGAACAACAGGGTTTCAGCTGCCGGGAATCCAACATTTACAACAGAATCTCACTGGAAGAGCAAATTAAAAAAGAAAAAGAAAAGTCATTCCAGCCAGATCTACAGTGACAGCATGTGTCGTCACGTTGGCTCTGCAGCTCCCCCACTGGGACAGGTGTGTCGTCTGTTTGTGTTTGTGTTAACTGCTCCGGCTCCGGCGGCTCGGCTCTGTGAAGACAAAGCCTCTTCCATGTGATGACCAGAGAGATGTGTACCTGGTTTTAAGTGCTGCACATCTGCTGCTACAGATGGATCCAGCTGTGCCGCTGAGCTCTCACACAAATAGATACTTCAGTTGCTTCATACCCCCTCCTTTATCAGCTTCCTCTCTGTCCCACTTCTCCCCTTGTCCCGTCTCATAATTCTTCCAGGCGCTCTCCAGCAGCGTGAGCTCCAGCAAGCTCTTCCCCAGCAGCACCTCTCCCCACGAGACCTCCTTCGGTGAGGAGGTGGAGGTTCACAGTCTGCTCGTCGTGGATCAGCACACCTTCGAGGGTGAGACGGACAGCTGTACATTTCCATTTGATCTCAAAGAGACGGCACTTTTTTAATTTGTTTATACGGAGCTTCTGATGGTAAAATCATGTGACCAGCTCAGTCACATTCATCTGATGTTAAAATGAGCGCAGGCTGATTGGACCAGTCAAGTTTGTATTTATCTGTTTGAATTTAATCTCATTTGAATATTCGTCTTTTATTGTCACAATATGTTTATTTTAAATGAAATCCAGCCTCTAGCATCTGTGTAATTTACTGTTCTACTAATATACTGCTTCAGTGTGTAAATTCAGTCTGAACACAGGAAGGAAAATAATAAATAAACATGCAAACACTCCTCTTATCTTAACAATTGGCAATCTACACAAAAAACAAGTGATTAGAAGAAGAGAGAAAGCAAATGAATAAATAAATCAACTGTAACTGTTATTTTTCTAAGGTTTTCATTAGTAGTCAATATCTGAAACACACAGGCTCTTGATGAAGTACCTGGATGATTGAAGACGTCACGTAGACCAGGTCGCTCAATGTGCAGGTTTTTTTTTGTTGCTCCGGTCTGTTTTGCAATGCAGATTTTGCTGCACCAAACCTTCCCTGTTAAACCCCCCCCCCCCCCAAACAGGGTGTGTAATTACATCTTGATATGTAAATAAGAGGCTGGTTCAGCACTCTGTGCGTTTACGCGTCGTGAGATTTCAGATGTGTCGGATGCGTTCAGACGAGTCGACATTGAGCCTCATACCTCAGCGCAGGTGACAGGAAGTGCACGCTGCGTATTCACAGTGTAATGTGTTTCTTCGGCTGCTGCTACATCTGTTGAATCTGCAGTTGTGTCTGAGGAGGTTTGTCAGAGATGTCGTCGGCTGTCTCCGCCGCACGCCATTTAAATGTCGTGCTCTCCTCATCAGTATCAGCTGTCACATGCTTTTTTCTTTTAGTTTAACAGAGAGGAAAAGAAAGAGGAAATAAATCAACAGAGGAGTTAGAAATGGATAACCTTGTATAATCTGACAAAAATCATCTGAACGACAAAGATAAAATCAAATGAAAAGGGGAAATCAATCACTAGTTTGAGTAGTAATGTAGGAAAGGTCCCCATATCTTCAACACGTTTTAATAGATGCATCATTTTGTGATCCATTGCTGTGTATTTCACCAGCTGCCTTTTCTCAGTTACTCTGCATGTACTGCCTCAGTTAAACCCTGGGATAAAAACTTTTTAAAAATGAGCCAGAGATGTTTCTCCTGGACGAGCGGGGAAAGAAAAACCCCGACAGGAGAGAGAAGGATGTAAATAAATAATGAGTGTGTGCAGATCTAATACCACACCTGTGTCTATATACCAGAGATGTGGAACATGGATAATTCCAGGTTGTTGCACAGTCTCAATAGTCTGAGAAAAGCAACTGTCTTATTTGTAAAGTTCTTCATTCATCACTGACACACCAGTTTTCTTGTGTAATGAGGGATTATTACCGGCTCTTCAGATCTAAACTGTGTCTCCTATAAACCTGTTCACCTCTGACGTAGTGATGTTGCCGTGTTCCCAGACTCCACTTGTAATAAAACCAGAGTCGTCCTCTGAAACTGAAAAACCGAAGCACAGTCGTTGGAGAAAAGTAAAAATCCTATTAGCAGAAAGAGGCATTTTGCCGCTCTCACATCCGGTTTCCTGAGGGACTTGTGTTTTGTGTCTCTACCAGTTCTCCACGCCCATCAGTTCCTCCCCAGCGAGTACGCCCTCAGCATGGTGTCATGTCGTCTGGGAAAAGACCCGTCGGTGTACTTCATCGTCGGCACCGCCATGGTTTACCCAGAGGAGGCCGAGCCCAAGCAGGGACGCATAATTGTCTTCCACTACACTGACGGTCAGTCGCCGGTCGGCTTCTCTCCGGCTCTCTCTCTCTTCTCTCAGCCAACAAACACAACACTCCAGATTCCCTCTCTCATCTTCCTCAACCTTATCCTGTTCGTCCTCTCGTCCAACTCTTTATCCTTCACCCTGTCCCCACCCCCACCCCCCCCGCACGGACACTCTGTCCTACCATGCTCCTGTTTCCCTCCTCACTTAATCATTTTCTTATCGCTATTTATCAGACTCCCCCCCCCCCCCCCACTGCTGATCCCCCTCATTTCCTTTCAGGTGCCGTCCCTCTCTCGACGTGCTTGCCTTTCATTTATCCTCTCGTAGCTTTTCATGTTCTACCGTCGTCCTTACTCTTCTGACAACCCCCGCCACCCCCCACACACACACAACACACAACACCACACAGCACACACACACACACACACACACACACACACACACACACACACACACACACACACACACATACACACAGAGTGGAGTTGAGTGGTACACAGTGCTCCGCCACGCTAAGATCCTGTAGCAGCTAGTTTAGCTCGGCGTTGAGCGTGCGACACTTTGAATATTAGCTGCATGCTGAGTGACGGACTCTGTGCTCTCTCCTGCAGGTAAGCTGCAAACTGTGGCGGAGAAGGAGGTGAAAGGCGCCGTCTATTCTATGGTGGAGTTCAATGGCAAACTGCTGGCCAGCATCAACAGCACAGTAAGTGGTGCTTGGAGATTTGAGCGGAGCACAACGTCTCGTTTGCTTCAAGGTGTCGGATGATGTTCCATCAGACCCGTCACACAGTTTACATCTCTCACATGGTCTTTCAAGTCCATTTATTGATTAGTTGATTGACAGGAAATGAATCAGTGAAACCTTTTGATTGATTCAAGCAGGAAAAAATGAATTGGTTTGGTTGTGGTCTGTTGATTGGACAACAGATTCCAAGATGTCACCTTGGGACTGTGAGACCTTGCACCTTGTCACCTGCATTTTTTTTTTTGTTGCTTCTTCCTGACATCGAACAGACAGAATAACTTATTGATTAATATAAAAACAAAAACTATCAGCTCGACTTCCCACATCGTAAAATGCCATATTCCTAAAGCTTCATTATCGGGGCTCGAAACCAGAAAGTCATGAGGACGGGAGGAAGAAACGTAGGACACCGTCTAACGTCACATTATATTCATTTAAACTGTGCGTCCCTTTTAAACAGATGACCAAAATCACGTTCAGGGCTTCAGTACCAGTGCTTAACGGTTTGTTATTTATTCATTTTCAATTTTCACCAGAATCCAGAAAATATATTCTTTTATTTCCTGTCTGTTTTTATTTCCGCCATTTTCTCAATCAGAAAACAGTTTGCCTCAGGTGACCTTCACTCAGTTTAATACCTCGCTTCTTTTTAAGACTGAAATGTGTTTTTCTCACCGAGCGACTCAACCTCTGGATGACTTGTGTGTTTTAACTTTCTTCTCTTTGACGGCTTAAGAAGCATGTGATGTGTTGGGGAAGAAAAGTGCCTCCTCAGTCATTTTAAAGTCCAATATCTCAGTAGATTTATCCTATATGGATCGCTGTGCAAAATCACTTGACATACAGTTTGAAAGAAACCTCCTCCCCCCCACGGTCCTGTAATACTCTGCTCATCCCCACCGAGCTATAGATAGATTAAACGGATTAAAAGATTGAAAAGGCAGCTTTATCTTAAGATATCGAGCATCAAATAGTCATGGATTGCTGATATCCGGAACCTTCCTACCACCTCCTTTTGGTAACATTTTCCTCACTGAATTGGACCTATAATTAATAATTTAACTGTAAATTACTAAAGTATTAAAATGGCTGCACAGCGTCACAGAAAATCTTCATATTTCAAACATCAGTCTCAGACTCTGTGTCGGTTTCTTCGGGTCTGGGGTAAATGTTTCCTCTGAAACTCTCTGTTACGCACCAAAGTTAAACAGTCATTAAGGACTAATCCATCATGGAAGTGATATCAATTTCCCCCTTTGACAGCGGCCTCAGCAGACCATAATATAACATGGTGACAAGCTCTGACATTAGTTGCTTGTGAAACGACTTCTTGTCATCGACTGGACCCAGCACACTGAGGCTGTAAATGGTTAACTTCATCACTGCCGCTGCTTCAAACTCCGTATTCATGCTGGAATCTCTTCATCTGAAGCTTGTGAGCTGCTTTTATTTTGGAAATGTCCAAACTGTAGTAGAAACAGACACGTGTCATTTTCCCTCTTTACAATAAGACGAACCTTATAAAGGATTTATAAATGTTCTATAACCAGTTTATTAATTAGCTTTTTAACACTTTATAAATCATTTATAAGCTCCTATAACACACTGGATAAAAAGGGAAACACTGACTTGTCGCTTGCCAAATAGTGAGCCCACATTTATCCGTGCTGTTAAGCCTCATTAGTTACTGAGCTTTGTCTGTTTCCTCTTGATCCGCTTCGTCATATATTATTTAAATTAAGCAATTAACCACCGTCAGCATCTTAATGATCAAAAAGTTTCATCTGGCAGATCAACTTATGGCAGATCACATGACCAGATTCCTCCTCTGAGGCCTTGGCGGTGTTGTTTACCTTGACATGCGTCCTCGTTATAATCTCAGCTGTTGATTGGATATTAACATGCAGATGCTTTCTGCTGGTTGGTCTCTTCTTCAGGACTTTAACATCCAGGTAGAACACAGGTGGAACCTTCCTTTACCTGCTGAACTGCTCAGTCTTTGTCCCACAACCATTTATACATCAGTTACTAACATTTATAAACACGTCATCATTCATTAACGAGGCTCCTGTTACCAGTTCTAAATGGTAGTGACTCGTTAGTAAGATTAATGAGCAGTGGGCATTTACTTGATTTTGCCAAATAGTGAGCCGGCATCAATGTGTGAAAACTGTGTTATAACTTGTTTATAACTGTTAATTTATGATTTAGTAAGTGTTAAAAACCAAATGAATCAGTTAATTAGAAGGGAAGTCTTATTGTTAAGGGGTAGCAGTATTTATCTTTATCTGATTCCCAGTGTTTTGAGATCTTTCTTCATCTTGTTTTGGGATTTCATCGATGAAACGTTTGAAATACTAAATGAAGACGTTTGGACACGCCTGTGTTACAGAGATTATTTGCTTCGATGCCACTTTCATGTCTTAAATATGACGCTACAGCAGAAGACAGTTAGCTTAGCTTAGCTTAGCTTATTTTAGCTTAGTGTACAAACTGGAAACCAGGGAAACCAGTTAGCCTCACTGTCCATAAACTCTAATGCTTCTAACTAATCTGGACAAGAAGCTAAGTGTAAAAACTACAAATTGTGGGTTTATGCTGGGTTGTTTCATGTGTTTATATTCATATATATATATATATATATGTGTGTGTGTGTGTGTGTGTGTGTGTATGCATGTCTTATGTGGATCTATTTGTTTAGCTCTCTTTTTTCTTTTTTTTTCTTTTTCTCTAAATAATGAACTGCATTCATTTCCAAGTTATTACCAAATGTTTCCAGTTGTGACGGTTCGTCAGTGATCAAAAGGTGCAGCCTCATTATTAGCAGCAGGTGATGCAGCAACATACGGTTTTTTAACCTTCCCTTTTAGTCAGAGGGGATAAGGGCTCCTGGTGGGAAACCAACGCAATGAAATGTTAATAAGAAATAAAAAAGATGGCGGTCACTGGATGAAGTAGAATGATAAGAAGGATCCTTCCTTGGAAGTAATAAAAGAGAGAAAAAAGCCAACAAACATTTGTTTTGTGCAGCAGTGTTCATGCAAAGATTCACATCAAAGTGCTTCAGATAAAAGGATTAAAATGAGGAGACAAAGTTAAACAGGAAAGAGAACAAAGAAAACAAACAAACAATCAAGAGTTAAGAATGATGGGAGGTGGTGAGAAGACCCAGGAATATAAATGTGAAAGTCATGGCGACTTTACATGAAATAAAATGCCGCATTAAGAAGATTGTACTTTTATTTCCTCAAAAAAAATCCTCATTCGATAAGTTTTATTTCTTTACTTTAAATTAAACATGGCTGATCTCTGAACCTTTGTTTTTAAAATGTCACAGTGCAAAATGGTGAGTGTAATTAGCCGTTCATGAACGGTTCATATAACGACGTGTGACAGATTCACCTGTTCTCTGAGACGCATCATATCCAGAGCTAAAGCTAAAGCGCTAGCTCGTTCATCAGGCGCTGCTGGAGCTGATGGCTAACGGCAGATCCTCTGTACCTTCTCACCAAGCAAACCATCACTCACCTGGACTGTTGGTTTCAGGTCCGTTTGTACGAGTGGACGGCCGAGAAGGAGCTGAGGACAGAGTGTAACCACTACAACAACATCATGGCTCTGTACCTGAAGACCAAAGGAGACTTCATCCTGGTGGGGGACCTGATGAGGTCCGTCCTGCTGCTGGCGTACAAACCTATGGAGGGGAACTTTGAGGAGGTGAGATGTGAAGGGGAAAACAAGCTGAGCGTGTCAGGGGCTTTTACTCCTTCCATACGTTGGCTGATGTCTGTTTATCCACACTTGTACGTTTTAGCTTCTCCTTGGCGTCTCTCCTCCGAGCGCTGTAGCCGACACAGACAGCAGCTTTAAAGAGCAGACTGTTGGAATTGATTTGTTGTAGAAAGATGAAGTGATTTGACGACGAGTCACGCGCCGCCACTGAACGCACAAAAAGTCTTGAATTTATCAGAACATTTATTAAAGTGCCTCCGAATTTTTAGATTGAAAGTTGGAAGGTGTAACCACTGGACAAGCCGTGTTCACATATTCCACATCATTGTTTCCTCGAAGCAGCTTTAATCAATATTTTTATATCAACAATGGATCATGTTTGTTCTGACAAACCCACAGACTATAATCAACCAAGTGTAATAGGCCTGGGCTCTGTGGGGCAGCGGGGTCACCTCGCCGCTCTCGTCAGCAGCTGTTTTCAGCTCTGAGCGTCGGTTCTTCCGCTGCCTGGCTAACGCCGAACAGCAAGACTGACGCATGTAAGAGACCAGCTGCTGAACACAGTGGAGCATTTAGCAGCTAAAGAGCCAGATGTTTCCCTCAGGAGCTGGTGTGGACGTTAGCCTGCAAGGAGAGAAGACCGCTAACGTTAGCCACACTCTGGGAAACCGGTTTCCATTTAATTAATTGGGAATTAAGTTAGAAATATCTCCTAGTGAACCTGTGTGGATAGAAAAGATGCTCCTGACGTTTCTGGTTGTGTGTGTTGCCCTTGTTCTTGTACTGAAACACTGACTGCTTGGAGTTCAGCACATGTTTGCTCATTGATAATGCAGTATTTACTTGGAGATGAGAACCTCCCTGGTTCTGGCTCAGCACCTTCATGTTGTTTACTGTTTCATCCGACACGTCTCGTCCTCTTTGGTCAGATTGCTCGTGACTTCAATCCTAACTGGATGAGCGCCGTGGAAATCCTGGACGACGACAACTTCCTGGGGGCGGAGAACGCCTTCAACCTGTTTGTCTGCCAGAAAGACAGGTGAGGAGGAACAGGAAGTGCAGCGAGGTTGTGTAACTGCTGCAGTCCTGAGAAAACACAAAGTTTCTAAATCACCTTTGATATTTATCCACTGAAATGAACATGAAGCCGTTAGGAGTCTACACCGAGTCCCCTGATGCTGTTTAGAGCCACATCACTGATACGAATGTGCCGCAGCAGCACTGTCTTCACATTTGTTTTGGAAATTATGAGTCATTTCGCCACCGAGCTTTTAGCTGCTCGGCTGCGTTTTCACTCTAGTCACTTTATTACTGGACGAGTGCTGAGTTCAAGGAAAAGGGAGAAAGATGTGGTCTGAAAGTGAGTGTGTTACATTTCTGCCACCGCTTGTTTTCCAGCTAATACATCAGGTTGGACCACTCAAAGCTTTTGACCTTTATTTTTGTATCACATCTCTTTTCCTGTTGCTTTCGTCCATTACCTCTCCATCATTCTCTGACCTTTTCCAACATCTCTGATATCTCTGGCGCTCCGGTTTTTTCTTTCTCTTAATCGATCACTCTCGCCCCAAACTATTTCTTTACTTCGCCTTTGGCATCTTTTTCTTTTTGCTCTTTCATTTGCTCCCTCCTGTCTTGACCCCTCTGCCTCCCGCTTGTTGGTAACCCCTCCCTCTCCTCTGTTTGTGTTGCCCCCCCCCCCCCCCCCCTCCCCCCCCCCGCTGTCCTTCTTGTGGTCAGTGCGGCCACGACGGACGAGGAGCGGCAGCACCTGCAGGAGGTGGGGGTCTTCCACCTCGGGGAGTTTGTCAACGTCTTCTGCCACGGCTCGCTGGTGCTGCAGAACCTTGGCGAGAGCTCCACGCCCACCCAGGGCTCCGTGCTCTTTGGCACCGTTAATGGCATGATAGGTAGGTACACGGACAATTTCACTCTCTCAAAGGCACTTACACACACACACACACACACACACA